>NC_088615.1:18071628-18383566 GCF_036013475.1 Columba livia | reverse complement strand
TGCAGAGAGCTGCCAACCTGCGTGGCTAAAAGCTTTGCGGTGAGAACAAGGGCGTATGTCTACAGGCAACAAAACAAGCAGTAGCTTGATTTTGGGGTGAACAGTGGTTTGAGCAGGTTAAATTGGAATGGCTGCCTTCTCTTGGGGTCCTGCTCTGTTCTTTCTTAGTGCTTCTGCCACTCGTTCCAGCCCCCATGTTCCTGGATCAAAACTGCAAACCCACACCGGTGGGCAGCTTAGAGAAAGATGGTGCAGAAGCAGCTTCTATTGCTACCAACGGGAGTGCTCGGCGCCAGATAGCACAGCGGCTCAACAGGACAAATCCCCCATGTGTGGTTGCTCTACGTCCAAGGAAATCCCTAATCCACCTGCTCCTTGGAGCTGCTGGCCCGAGAGGGATGAACGCTGCGGGCACAGAGAGCCCTGGAGCCCGGCCATCGCCTCCCATGGTCCGGTGCCATCGCAGCTCCCAGTCCTTCCTGAGCAGCACAATAGCTCTTGACAATAGCTCTTCCTCTGCCCCTCTGAGGACAGGGCTGCAATCTTTCTAATGAGTTTGTTCGAAATGAATTTTCCAGGTTTTCACCACAATTGCTCCCCCCGCCCCCTCATTCCGTCTTTCCAGCTGCCTGACTCCAGCACTCCCCAGCTCACCCAGCACTGAGACTGTTTCTCTCTTCACTCGCAGTTTAATTATATGAACTGCCTTATTTATTTTTTTTTTTTTTTTTGCTTTTGGTAGCTATTTGGTGTGTGAATTCAATGTTCATAATGTACCCTGGGAACCCCAGCTCTGCGTGTGCTTTGCTGGGTCCCAGCACTGCTGATTAGAAAGAGATCCTTTATCCGTGCCAGAGAGGCTGGCGCATCAAAGCAGCCCAAACTTTACCATTCACATCTCCCCCTTTCTGAAATGCCTGTGGGTCCCTGCCACACTCGGAGCCTCTTTGAAAATCTCTGCAATTCAAATAGTCAGACTGACACTTTCATCGCTGGGGTCGTGACTCCTACCAAGAGTTATTAGTGTGCCTTTCTCTATTCTTTAAAGCTCTTTCATATAATGTTCTGTCTGATTGTGTTTAGAAAGGATTTTGTGTAGATTTGCCACTGATGCGGCTCTTTCTGTGTGGTGCTTTCTCTGGGCTGGGGGTGACGATGCCCTTTGCTTCTCTCCCTGGCTGAAGGGATTGCTGCCTGTCAGGGGCATCCTCCCCAGGGGGCTGTGGGGCTGGGGGCTGTTCCTCTGGCCACTCTGCTCTGCCAGGGGAGCTGTAAGCAGCACCAGTGTTGCCAGGTCCCCATCCCTGAAGAGATCCCAGGCCAGGCTGGATGGAGCTCTGAGCAACCTGGTCTGGGTGAAGATGTCCCTGCCCGTGGCAGGGGGCTGGACTAGATGAGTTTGAAGGTCTCTTCCAACCCAAACTGTTCTTTGGTTCTTTGATTCTATGATCCTATGTCCATGAGGGTTTGTCAGGGCTGCTCACAGAGATACCAGGCCAAGTGGTCACTGATACCAGCAGTGACAAGGCACAGGCTACACAGCCTGGCTTCTGTGCCAGGGGTGTTTCCATCCCCATTTCACTGTCGGCGTTTCCCGTCTCTGGGATTTGTAAGCACAGCTGCATTCTCCTGTCCACATCAGCCTGTCCCCAAAGAGCTGAGCATCCCTGCACCACCAGGGCTTTTCCCACCCTGCCCAGAGTCCCTCTGCTTGTGACACCCAAAAAAAGCAGCTCCTGCCCTTTGTTCCCTCCTCATTTTTGCAGTCAGAAGCAGACTCCTATTCTCCTTTCTCTGCATCTCATCCAACAACCAGTTTTCCCCAGAAAGAAGGAGCTGGCAGCCCTCAGGGTCCAGCAGAGAGAATGAGGCATCTGATGGATCCTAGAAAGCAGGACACTCCAGCTTTGCTTCTCTTCTCCATGACTGTTTTATTTCCTTCCAGTCTCAAATGCTACCACTGCAGCCTGCATCTCCTCTTCAGGCTGTTGTCTGGCCTCGTCTGCAGCCTCCAGACAAAGTTTTGCCATATCCCCAGGCAGAGATCCCATTCCTTGCAGATGCCTGAGAGAATGAGCAAGCCATTGGTTTATGGCCCAAAGCATGCAGGATTATCTCCTGGCTGAGCCAAATGTGTGATCCCATCCAAGGGTGGCCACCAGGGACGTCATCTAACCCATTTACAGATCTAACCCCCTTCTGATCCCTGCTAAATCCACATCCTTAGGCATGCCTTGTGGCCATGAGTCCCTCCAGCTAAGCTTTTGCTGTACATATAAAACTGTTTCCTTTTATCAGTTTTAATTAGGTTGCCTTCTGGTTTAATGGTCTGGCATATTCTTTTTCACTTTGAGAAAAAGGCGAGCAGGGGGACAGGCTGTTCATTACGTGACAACTGTAGCGCACAGGTACCCTGCACCATGTCCCCACTCATCATCTCTTCCACAAAGTGATCCCAGACCTTTCCAGTTGCCTGTATGCCAAGCTCCTGAAGTGCAGCACTTCCATCACCCTCATGTTCTGGTGTGCTTGGTTCCAGGTAATGTGACAAAAAGAAACATCTAGCTGTTTCTTACAATTTGCCTGCAAGAAAGCAAACCTGTGAACCTCACCTGTGATCATCTGCAACACAAGGACCTTGCCTGTGGCAGCTTCTGCCCAAGCTCCAACATGAACACAGATCCATAGCATCTTTTATCCTTCTTCTGCATCTTGGCATGGCTGGGGGGCACCTACGCTGGACTAGTCTTTTCCTGAAGGACTGTACCCCATGGAAGGGACCACACTGGAGCAGTTTGTGAAGATCTGCAGCCCATGGGAAGGATTCACATTGGAGAAGTTAATGGAGAACTGTCTCCCATGGGAGGGACCACATGCTGGAGCAGGTGAAGAGGGTAAGGAGGAAGAGGAAGGACTAGCAGAGACAATGTGTGATGAACTGACCACAGCTGACCCTCCCCATCCCTCTGTGCTGTTTGGAGGGAGGAGGTGGAGAAATCAAGTTGAGCCCAGGAATAAGGGAGGAGTGATGGGAAGGTGTTTTAAGATTTGGTTTTATTTTTTATTATCCTATTCTAACTTGATTGGTAATAAATAAAACTGATTTCCCTGAGAAGAGTCTGTTTTGCCTATGGTGGTAATTAGTGAACGATCTCTGCCTTTTCTTATCTCAACCTATGAGCCTTTTGTTATATTTTCTCTTGGCTGTCCAGGTGAGGAGGGGAATGATAAGCAGCTTTGGTGGGCACCTGATGTCCAGGAGGGTCAACCCCCCACAACCTGTGGGGAAATCAATTCACTGCTGCTGAGATCCCCTCTGCAGGTGCTGATGCTGTGTGACGGTTCCTGGAAGAAACATAGCCCTGCCTGATGTGGTGTGTGTGCACACGGGTGTGAGTGGGCAGGAGAGTGCTCAGACACCTGGGCAGAGTTCTTCTCACTTGGCTTTAGATGTCCATAGTGTACATTTCACCAACTGGGCCACGCATTTCTGTTTCATTTGCACTCACCGTAAAGAAAAATGAACTTCCAGGCAAGATATGTCTGATATACTCTGTCGTACACCCCAAACCTGCTGTAAGAGGAGCCCAGGGTGATTAATTCTGCTGAAGGTGTCTACCTCTGGTCAGATTAGACCGATCATGTGCCTAGCTTCATCTTTCCAGGAAGAATTTTGCAAGGATTGAAAAAAAAAATGAGGCTGTACAAACACTGTGTCCAAGGAAGCTGAGAGCTCTTATTTCTAAATGGAGAGGAAGCAAGTAGCTGAAGCATATGAAAAAAATCTAGGAGGGCTGGAAGGAGTTCAAGCTCTATCTAGAGGCTTTCTAGGAGACACAGAGAGATGCCCTACAAATACAAAGAGGTCAAAGCCAATTGCCTGGAAGTAGAAGCTCTGCTGAGGGCTCAGATGTTCGGGCATAGTTTCAAGTGCAGCCTCAAACTGCCCAACCATGGCTGGCAAAGGGGGTTGAGGAGTTGACCCCCAACATGTCTCACTGGAACGATGAGGCTTGATGAAAACAGAAAGAAGCCAGCATGCCCTGGCATCCCTGGTGCTTGCTAAGAGATGAGGGGCCCAGAGAACTGGCTTGTGCACAAACCTGAGGGCTGGCAAAGCACGGGCAACCATCCAGCACAGCCCACAGGCAGGGCTCAGCTAAGGCATAGCAAACCCTGCTGCTTCTGCCTTCTCCAGCCCATGGGAGCACTGTCAGGCTGTTCCTGCTTGGGTGAAGGGCATCTCCTTCTCTTCCCACTGCTGCTGCAGCTGCTGCTCCTCCATGCAACAGTGGCTCAGGCCCATGTTGCAGTTCAAATGTACCAGGCAAAGAGATGAACCAGAAGGGAAGATGCACCAGAAGGGAAGATGACCTGGGCATGGGCTGACAGGGAGATGGAGCAGGCAGGAGGATGAAGCAGGCAGGGAGCTGGTTCTGGGCTAAGCAGCCAAGCCTTGATGATGCAGCAGAAGTTCCCCTGGACTGACTTCTCCAGAGCTGACAGCAATGCCTGCCTGCTGCCCAGGACCAGATGACAACCTGCATTGGCTGGGACTCAACAGAGGTCCAGGGAGGTTCAGCAGGACCCCCACCTGCATTAGCTGGGGAGCTGAGTAACATGACAGGGTAGCACAGCCAGGTCCCAGCGAGGAGCCTGGGCTGAGAACCACAGCCAGGATGGGCAGTCAGAGTCAATGGAGAGGAGCAGAGCCATGGTGAGGCTGCAGGACGTGCTGCAGAGCTCGAGCCCAGCCATGCGAAGGAGAGGCTGTCTTCCACAGGGCTGCACACATGCATGTGTCTCACGTACAACGTGGAGCAGGGGCTGCTCATTTGATTAATGGCCCTTTTGGACAGTTAGAGAAATTGTTAGACTCGACTAGTGAAACAAAAGAGATTGGCAATCATGTGAAAAATAAGGAAAAGGGTTCAGTGAAATCCTGGCACTGTGAAATGAATGTTATTAATTCAAAGTGAGCCAGGCCAGAGTGTCACAGACATCAAGGCCAGGCATTGCCCTGCTCGGGAAACCAGCAGGCGCCAAGCAGGGAGAGCAAAGACCAGTAATGTGGGCTATGGCCTCGTAGTCTTCCCATAGATCTGGGCAGCTGAAGAACAGGGGTGGGAGCTTGGCCCCAGTGCACATCAGCATGCCAGGAAAGTGCCGGGGAAGTGCCTGGGAGCCACAGCCGGCAGCTCCATGGGTAACAGTGATGGGAGTGGATGTGTGAGACGTGCCAAGGGCTGGGATGCAGGGCATGGGGATGCTCAGGCAGAGCATGCAGTGAAACGGCACCCTGGATTTTGCAGGGAGGGGATGGTGAGATGAGGGAGAGCTAGGAACTGCCCCTAATTTCATCATGGTTGATTCGACCTACAGAGGATGGGTGTATGTGTTTGGCAGGCAACTGCCCTTGCCATGAACAAGTTGTCCCACCTCCAGATGCTCCAGCACCCGTGACACCTGGCAGGGACACGTGTGGGCAGCAGGTTCAGGGTGGGAGGCAAGAGCTGCAGCAACAGTATTGGCTGCTGCTGCATTTGTAGGCTCAGAGCACGTCCAGGTTCCCTTCTGGTCACAAAATGATTCAGTTTCACAAGAACTGAAAGAAAAGCCCAAAGCAAAAAAAAACATCCAGGGACAAACAGTAGTTGTCAGCATTTTGAAAATGAAAAGTGAACCAGTGACAGCCATTTGCCAGGGTGCCTGATGAACTCCTGCTCCAGTAGAAGTTTGCAAGAGCAGCAGGACATCTGGAGGGTTGCACAGATGTTCTGCCTGGGACAGGGATGGGGTGTGTGGGCATGGGGGCTGGGGAGGGACACAGGTCTGTGTGCTGGAGCATCTCTCACATGTGCAAAGTGTGAGAGAGGCTCAAAGTGCAGCTCAGCAGGGTCTGGGGGAACCTGGGCAGCTCGGAGCTTGAGTTGGGGGGTATGGTCCCTGCTGGGCAGAAGAAGAGTCCTGTGGGACTTCCCAAAATACCTCCTTGGATATTAAAATCCCTTGTGGCAGCTACTCAGTTTTAAGCCGGACTCATTATTTTATCCAAACTCTTGGCCTGCACACCCCACTGCAGACCTGCACAGATCTAATTTCCACCCACATGTGGAACCAAGAGATATGTCCTCAGCCCATGTCCCCTTGCTGGCAGCTCATTTGCAAGCACCACAGCAGGACACAGTGAGCCGCAGGCTGCATGGTGTGGTGTTGGCAATACAGCTTCATCCCACCAGTGCCTTTGGAGTCCTACCCAGGGGAGGTGAGCAGGTGGCTCTGTTGGACATGTTGGGTTTGCAGCCTGTGATGTGAAGCAGAGAACAGGTTTGAAGGGAAGACAAGCACTCTGGCCTCCAAATTATGGGTGAGTTGAACCAGAAAGTCACCTTTTGGGGTCCCTCTAAATGCACGTGTCTTTCTGAATGTCTTTTGGACTTGAGATTGTCAGCTTCCACAGGAAGATGGGCAAATTGCTTGGCCTGGGGAGTTTCTGGTGACTTTGTAGGCTCTGGAAAGAAGAGCAAGAGTATGAGGTCAGTTTTCAGACATGTGCCAACCTGGGTTTAACACATCTCAGCTCCACACGCTGTCCTTCACCGCTTGTGACCCAGAATGATTCTCACCCCAAATGGCTCATTCCCATTAGCTCAGAGCCAGCTCCCCTGTGAGAGGGCTGTGCCTCCAACACAAACATTTCTGCAGCTGCTGACAGACAGTATTTTAAAAATCAAGTGTTTAGATTTATGAGATGAATACGCCCGAGGCATTTCCAAGTAAGAAATTCCAAAGACATTTGTACCACTTCTGAGACCACCTCAGCAAAACCAAGATAAATAGGAGATGTATGGAACACAGGAGGCAAAGAGGCAAGACTGAAGTCCTGGGCTGATGGGAAAGAGCAGAGAAAAGTGAGTCTGGAGCACCTTAAAACCTCAGATCTAAATCACAGGCAACTCTACAGGTATAGGGTTTCTGTGTTGGCATCAGCTTTAAATGATTTGGGTGACTTTATGTTCAGAGTTTGACACATTGTCATGAGGAGATTCTATCTAAAATAGCTTGTGGAAGTACATTTGTGCCAATTACAATCACAAGACCTCAAGCAGAGACTGTAGGCACTCCTCTCTGCTCTTGTCAGTGATCATATTTTGCAATTCTTTAAGTGGACCGTGGGTTCTGCTGAAGGAGAATGAGCAAAAACCTCTGGAGCTTGTGAGAGAGAACATGCTGGCAGCCTCCTGGGATGGGGGACCTGGTGGTGTCACGGGGCCAGAGGATCCCTCTGCACTGCACCTCTCCAAGGCACGGCTGATGCCTCCCGGCAGGATTGCTATTTCCAGCCATTGGGCTGCAAGGCTCCTCAGCAGCTCTTTGAGAGCCGGGGGACTTAGATGTCACAGATAAGGCTTTGACAGACATCCCAGAGGAGTTTTCTTTCCAAAATCTGCTTCAGGTCTTGAACGGAGAAATCTGTCCTCCCTCTTGGGAGTTGGTTGCTGCCATGGGAGCCTTTCTATGAATCAAGGTGCTGGGACAAATGGGTCTATGGTTCAAGGAGCTGACTCTTGTTAGGAAGGAGGCTCCTCTCTTCCCTAGGCCCTCAGATCCAGCCATTTTCCTCTGCTGTTCCTGAAACTTTAGTGAAACTGTGCCCTTTGGATAGGCGGCAAATAGCTGCCATATCGAGTTGTAAGGGTATATGTTTTAGTTGATCATAATTCATTAGTGAAAACCAGAGAGACAAAGGCACACAGAAAAGGTTACATGAGCAGGCAGCTGCCTGTTGCCACTTGACTGAGGTTAGCATCACAGTTAAGCTACTGGTTTTATAATAAGCTCATTGGGGATTTTTGACATGAGTGCATTGCTGGTACACAAATACTGACACATTACACCAGCAACACTCCTTGCACGGATGAAGCCATCCCAGGGAAGCAGCTGCTTCTGCCTACCACAGGGAAACCAAACCAAGGAAACAAACCCATTCAGATCATGCAAAGCACAGCTCTGCCCATGAATTGCTTCTGCAGGAGGGGACATGGGTGATCCCACACCGTCCCCTCTCCCAGCAGCACTCCTGCCTGCAGGGTTGACCTGCACGAAGAACAATGCCACAGCTCAGGTGATGAGCTGCAGAATTGTCATCTAACACACTGGAGCTCTGCAGACGAGCACCTTCAGTCTGACAAAACCTGCTCCTGGTGCTTCTTTGTACACTGGGCAATTGCACCAGCTGCAAAGATCCCTGAGAACAAGGGCTCTGCACAGGTGTGCTTGGGTGGCGGGACAAGAGCTGCAGACACCAGCTGCATGAAAGCACTGGTTGCTATTTGGAGGAGTCAGTGGGAAACATGAAGGAGTCAGCAGGAGAAAGCTGGAGACTGCAAAGTTGAACGGCCAGTTTTTGAAAGTTAAGAAATGGGAAGTGACAAAATCCTGGCTCCTTGTGCTGAGGGAGGATATGTTCTTGGCACTAACGGTCCGCTTAGCATTTCTCGCGGCTGCGGCTCGCTGCTGAAGGCCCTGCCCTGGAGCTGATGTCACTGCAGCACAGGCAGAATCGGAGAATTCCTTTTTTCCTTCCAGCAGATTTGCTTTTGCAGCCGGTGAGGCATAGCACGTGTGTGCGTGGTAGGAGATCCAGGAGCTGCTTGCAGGGAGGGGCAGAACCGATGACTATAGCGGTTACATGCTGCTCTGACATGTTTTACCGACCATGTCGCAGAATAGTTTCATGTCTTTAGCCTGGAGCACATGGTTGAGCCCCAGCACATGGCTGCAAACTCCAGAAACAACCAAGTCGTCTGGACAGACTCCAGAGATGACCAAAAGGCTGCCTGAGATCTGGACATGGAGGCTGAATTTTCCACCCCTGTCCTGCCCCTCCAGTCACCCACACTGCTACATAATGTGTCTGCACCTTCTGTGTTTAAACATGATAGAGGAAGGGAGTGGGAGAATTGGAGCAGCATCCACATGGGGAGTGGGACACCAGCCCAAGGATGGAGATGTGCTCCTGCACCGGGGAGGAGCTACTCCCCACAAGTAACCGCTGCTTTGGACCTTCAGGAGCCAGGGCCTGGTCCAGTTAAAAGGCATGTTCTGGCTTTTATTAGGAAGAGCTGGCAAATCCTTAGTGTTTGAAGAGCACATATAAGTAATAGGTGTCCAAAATTCTGGGGAAGCTCCAGGAACATCTCTGACTCTTTCATGGCTGACTTCAAAGATGTGCAATGTCTTCAGCACTTCAGGCTGCTCTGAGAACTAAACAGAAATTCCTAGGCTGCACCTCATTTGTATATAATCTGCATGTGGGTTTTTCTACGAGATAAATACAGGCTGGCAAGGGGACACAGTTGTTTGCACACCAGGGCTGGTAAGCACAGAGCTTTGCAAACACAGGGAGACTTTCTGTGCAGGGCGAAGGGGCTGTCAGGGTGGAAATGCAATTTCCTGAACCTCTGAAAATAAATGTTTGCTCTCTATTTTCCTCTTTGGTCTGCACATTATGAAAAGAGGGTCAGGCAAAGGCATCCCTGCTTTGGTCACATTCCCATAGGAAGCATCTGCTACTAAACATATGTTGCTGAAAAAAAAAAACCAAACACAAACACAAACACAGACTTTAACTTTGTTTCTGGTTCACAGGCGCTTCTGTCAGTTCAGGATCGAGTTCTCCAAAGCTGAGAGATGACCTGTCGGTTGTACCCTGCATAGCAATCCCATAGTCAAGTCTGCTGGGAGCTGGGTGCAGGGTCAGCAGAACCTCTCCATGGGTCCATCAGCTGAAGGTCAGGAGCAAGCTCAGACAAGCCCTGGCAGAGCTGCCATCTATCTCAGCTGTGCCAGCTTCCCAGGAAAACAGAGCAGGAGAATGAAGGGAGAAGAGTGATGGAGACAGAGGAATAGGGACAGGCAGGGTGCAGGAATGGGGGAGGCACTCTGAGGGTCACAATCACAGAATCACAGACTGATTTGGGTTGAAGAGACCTCTGGAGGTCATCTATTCCAATCCATCTGCTAATGCAGGGTCACTAGAACAGATTGCACAGGATCGTGTCCAGGTGGGTTTTGAATGTCTCCAAAGAAGGAGACTCCACAACCTCTCTGGACAGCCTGTTCCAGGGGTCTGGTACCCTCATGTATGTTTTTCCTCATATTTATATGGACCCTTCTATACTTCAGTCTGGGCCCATTGGTCCTCAACCTGTCGTTGGGCACCACTCCTGTCTGGAGTCCAACTTTATGGGCAAAAGGTTTGCTGTAGCTGCTACAACAGACATTTGATGCCCTTAGTCAACACTGGGATCTACCAAGAGATGAGAACATGTCTTCCATGTAAAGCTTGGGCAGGAGCATACAGGGACATGATTTTGCATCTCCAGTGTCTGTAGAACTGTGCCTCATGCTATTTTGTGTTTGGGAAGAGATCCTGGCCTGTCATGTCATTCCTGTCCTTGTGTGGGGACACTCAGTCTGGGCACAGTGGTGGTGTAAGAGCCACCTCCAGTCATGTAGGGTCCTTCAGAGTCGAGGTCATCCATGTCATTTGCAGCACCCCTGTTTTCTCCTCACCCACCACCCATCACCGCCACCACCACCACAGTGCCTCACACCAAACCCCAATGGCTCCTTGGGACCGGCTTCCATCCCCTCCTGGGGGACAGTGCTGGTGGCTCTGCCCCTGCTCCTCTCCTGCAAAGTGACCACTGCCTCTGGACCTCACTGCTGCACCCACTTGCATTTCAGGGGACCCTTGCCCAACAAAGAGCTTAGGATTTTAATCTAATTTTCCTTATCCTGATTGAACAGAGGGCTCAGCTTAAAGGAGAGTGGTTTCCAGTTGTTGCTAATAAGAAATAAAATTTCCCCTTTTCTTAGGCAAAGAAAATTAAGAGCTGGATAAATAAGGAAAGTGCAATGTTCAGACATGGTAATTCCAGGGGTGCTGCTCCCCACAAGTCCTTTCCCACCTTTGCAGAGGAAAACTTTGAGCCCCACAGGAAGGCACAACACAAACCTCCTGGGCAGCAATGGCATCTGAGAAGGACAGAGGGGTTGGGAGGCCATAGGACATGGTGTAGCTCCTCCTGTGTGGACCCCAGGGGTGCAGGACCCTCCCTCCTTGCCCCTGGGAGCAGGGTGACCTGCACAACCTAAGAGGCTCTGAGGCTCTTTCATAAACAGCGAAAAGGCTCTGAGCCAACACCTCCCTGCTCCTCTCAGGAGGTTTTACACATCCACCCTGATCTTCTGATGGCTTCAGCAATTTTTCCAATTTCTACTCAAAATATATTCATGAATAGTTTATCCCATTTTGCTCTTGTGCCAACACTGGCCTATAGTTTAAATAACAAGCTGCAGTGCTGATGTTTACCTTTCCCTCCCTCTCTTTCTCCCCAAAATATTTATAGAGAGCTATCACATGTCTTTCAGCCATCAGTTTTCTGGGTTAAACATTATGGGGCAGTCCAAAGGTTTATTTGTGATTTGAGCCAGGAGAAGCCTCCTGCAGGGTCAGCAGCTCTGGTGGGTACGTGCACTGAGTGGCCTGAGGTGTATAAGGAGAAAAGCGTCCCAAAACTGGAGTAGCTCAACAGGCTCATGAAATGGCAACACAAAGGGGCAGAACAGCATTTCCTGCTTTTAATAAGAACTCTGTGGGCACAGTGCTGCCCTGCACTGGTTTCCATCAGGTAGCAGGTTTGGAGGGGAGCTCAGGCCAGGAGTCTCAGCAGGAAATGAGGGTAATTTTGTGGCGTAACACATGTGCTGCACAAGTTGCCCTGGTTCCTCCTCCCTTGGGTTCCTTGTCTCAGTATATTAACAGCCTCTTCTCCAAGTTCTACATGTCTCCTGGCTGGGTTAGACATATGACTTTCCTCGGCAGGGATCCGTCTGGGTGCTGTGCTTGCAATGATCCACACTTTATCTCTCCTGGATGTCCATCCATTCTTTATTGTTTTTAATTTCTTCTCACTGGGTATTGAAATCAGACATAGAGCTGATCTTTTATTCTGGTGTCACCTGATGGCTGATCCTGTCCAACATGCCAAGCTTGTTGGACCAAGCCCACTGGTGCCCTCTGAAACCTCTAGCACAGAAAAATGCCTGCAGCTGTGTGATCTTCGCACACAGCAGCACTAACTGTCATTGTCACCTCTCGGGGACACATGCTGGCCTCGACTCTGAACTCCCCAGCTTCCCTGTATGGAGACCAAGTGTCCTGTGCAGTACATGGGATGAAACCATCCCTGGAGAAGAGGCTCCATCCTGACAAAGTATAGATGTTTGCTTGTGGTGGGTGTGTGGGCATTGTGGTTCCCTTGCACAAACTGCATTTCCAAGAGTTTTCTTCTTCTAGACCACATTGGTGCTCATGTCCCAGGGAGTTCTTTCCCTGGGCTGAAGAGCTGGCTGGCCAGAAAGAGGGAAAAACAAGATCTGGAGAAAAGACGATACGAGACCTGACCTGAGCAATAGGCCAAACTTTAGAATAGATTTTAAAGGAAGTTGTAATTAAAAGCATTGAAGTAAATAGAAAAAGGGATTAAATACCGCATAGATTTACCAAAGGTATACTGTGGCAGGCTGGCTTGATAGCTTTCTTTAAGAAGATGTCTGTTTTCTCAGACAAAAGAGTTGAAGTAGATCTCGTCTCCCTGAGCCTCAGTCAAGCACTTGATGTAATGCACATAAGAAATTATTAATTAAACTGGTGAAGATGGGGATTAATGGAGAAATGATAAGGAACAGGGGCAAGATGGGAAATTGCTGGAGGGGCGGCAGCAATGGATAGTGTTAGAACAGCAAGCACCAGGCTGCAGGCAGGCTACTAATGGAGTTTCTCAAAGATCCATTTGGAGTCGGATTTTGCTTAATATTTCCTCTAATGATCTTTGCACAAAAGGTAGAAGGCTGCTGATAAAACCTGCTGATGATTCAAAGGAGGAAGCCAACACATGGCAGCAGTGGAATATCAAACAGAAGTGATTGGGTGACCTTAAAGACTGCAGTAAGAGACCTGGAAGGAAATTCAATAGTACAAATGTGAGGTCAGGTACTTAGGAACTGATACAGGAACTCCAGCTGTAACTGGAAGTAAATGAAAAGCACAGAGAACTTGCAGGGGGAGTCAGTCACCGAAGGGCCATAAACTGCCAATTTGATTCAGCAGTGAAGAAGTCATGTGTGAGTCGAACTGCAGTATGTCCTGGAGAGAGAAACCCATCAGTGCTGTGGACGGTGTGTTAGCAAGACCCCATCAGAACAGTCTTGCCAGTCCTGCTCACTCCAAGACTCTCCCAGCATGGTCCCCTCCCCATCTTTGGAAGGGTGGCTCAGAGGGCAGCTTGCTCCCCAAAAATGCTCCAGGCAGGAGAAACCTTTGAACTAGTGGGTGACATTGGACACAAAGGAAAATATGTTTGAACAAGCTTCTTGTCCTGGAGTAAGCTGCTAGCAGCAGGGAGGATGAAAAGACACAGCGAAATGTATTGAACATCATGTGCGATGAGCTACACACCATGGTGTGAACACTGGAAGGGGTCTGGGACCCCCCCCAACATCTTCAGCCCTGTGACCTTGCACAGCATGCTCTGGGTTTGCATGAACAAGGCAGCTGGTCTCGTGCTGTTGCCCTCACATATCACTGTTTGTCACCAAACTGGGTGAAAGGGATGTCTATCAAAATATGCCACCTGCCATGCACTTGGCTTCTTCTCTAAACCTGACAAGACAAGACACTGGGTGATGTGGTGGCCCAGTCTCAGTGTTGACAGTGGCCCAATCTCCTCCATGTCCACACATTGAGAGCAGGCTTGTCTTGGCTTCTACTGTTGGGTGATGAAACACCAGTGGACCCATGCAAGTGTGGAACCCAGCCATCACCCATCCCTGCTGAACACCCCACTTCCCTGTGGGAAGACACAGTGCCACTTCCCTTCAAGATGTCACTTCTTCTGGCCTCCCCACAGCCCACGGGGCTCTGCAGATGGTGAGACTTGCACATGCTGCTGCTGACATGCTGCATTCCCCCTGCAACGTGACCTGACGAGACTGACGTGGCACTTCTCCATCCGACCTGACAGCTCAGGAAATCCAGTCGGGCTGGCAGGGCACACATGCCTCTCACCGAGCACAGCAGTTCCCAGCACCGGCACCAGCTGTTTCTGCTTCCTCTACATCACTCCTCTTGGACTGACTCTTCAGCACTGGCAGCAGCAGCAGCTCCTTGACTTGAGACCTTGTGGACGAGTTGGAGAAAGCTTGTGTGTCTGAGTCAGGCCAGTGACAGGGATTGCTAGGTATCCCGTGGTGACATGGCACTTCTGCAGCGGCTGGGCAGGGTGCTTGCCAGGCTGTGGGATACCTGGAGAGAAAGCTCTGCTGGGAGAGGGTCACAGGTTCTCACAGACCTTGGGGTACCTGGATCTGCAAAGCCCAGCCCAGAGGGGATGGGGACCTCTAGGGCAGGTTGGAAGAAAGGGGCAGAGAACACCTGCTGACTCTGCTGCCTCCAGCTGAACACCAGAAAAAAAGCCATGAGGAAACCCTCATTTACCTCCTTCCAGAAAGGTCTCTCAGCTCTTCTCTTAAGCATATTTAGTCCCTGTTTTAAGGCTGTTAAGGCTGAAAACACAACCTCACTGCTGTACTTGTGAGCAGCAGGTGAACTTAAACTATCATCATCATCCTTGGTCAAAGAAAAGCACCATGGACTGCCTGGGGTCTGCTCATGGGAGCAACCAGAGATGGCATCTGGTAGAGACAAGTGTTTTCAGAATAGCCTGGGGGTCCAGTCTGGTCCTGAGAGATGCACATCAGGTGTGAGAAGAGCTCCAGATAGCTGCTGAGACTCATCCGGTCCCTAAGCTGTCCCCATGAGCTTCCAGCTCCCAGCACAGCAGCAGCACCCATCACCCCATGGCACAGGGCTGTCTTAGTGCACTCACTATGGGGTGCAGCATCTGCACACAGCCTGTCCCCCAAAAACCACCTGCAAATGGGCATCTCCTGGCAGCTTGCCCTGCAGCTTGCCGCAGCCACCACCTCTGTGTCCTGTGATGTTTGCACTAGGGAGCGCGTGGGAAGGGGTGCAGGTTGATGCATGCTTCTGGCCCCTGGTGTTGAGGACATGCAGAATCGTTGTTGACTCCTGCAGCGCCCCCAGCACCCACCACCCTGCGTCCTCTGCAGCATGACCCCAGCTGCTGTAGGTGCATTGTTCTCTCCTGACATATCAGCATTTTCTCCATATTATTGCTGTTACAGTAGTACCCAGAAACCTGATTTGAGATCCTCAAAGCCTGGCTGGGAAGTAAATCCCACACAATATTGGCATCCTTACTTAGTATATATCCCCATGTATGTGAGAAGAAACAGGGCAGTCGCAAAGTAATCTCTGCCACCTTCATGTGTCTGCAAGTGCCAGAGGAGCAGGTTTGCAGCTGGGGTGGAAGGATATGCCCTGAGAGCATTTAAGAGCTGGGAATAAGTCCTTTAAAGCCTTTAGAACCCATTCTACAGAGAGGAATGTTTTTTCCACTGTGTTAAATACTGATTTGTGGGTTAAGAGGCGTGGGAAGGATGTTCAGCTGCCTGTGCTGGGGTAAGGAAGGGCTGCTTGGCATGAGGCATGGTTGGTGACGCAGGTACCTGCCAGCATCCAGGTGGACTGATGTGACACCTGCTTGTCATCACTGTGTGTGCTCACTCCCGCAGACGAGGACATTTGTTCCATGGGGTCAAGTGAACCGTGAGTCAGCCCAGAGCAACGTTTCCCCGTTTCTTTTGTCCTCCTGCCTTCCACTCTGAGTCTGCCGGTGGAAATATGAATCTTTGCCTGGTTAGATGGTTGCTTTTCTCCTCTCTATAATTAGATCTTCTCATTGTCTGTTCGGTGTTTGTGTGACCGTATCTGAGGTTGGCTTCTGCTGTCAGGCAACCACAGGGCATTCCAGTCCAAGTGCTGTTGATTTCTGCCTTTATACATCTGACAAAGAAAAAAAAAAAAAAAAGAAAAAGAAAGAAGAATGAACACACTGACATGCCAGTCCTGGCCCTGGTCCATGCCGCAGCCAGACGCCTGTCGCTCAGCCCTGCTCAGGAGGAGCGCTGGGAGGGGAGGAAGCCAAGCTGTCCTCGCACCGCCCAAGCCAGCTCTGCTGCTGGTGATGTAAATAAGGGATGCTGTGTGCTGCGAGGGGCTCTGCACGAGAGAGCCTCTGCCCTCAGCCCCTCCATGCTTCTGCGCATCCCTCCCCTATTTGCCTTTCCAGGGCATGCTCTGGGGATGGAAACCAGTGTCTCTTCAGCATCATGAACATGACAGATTTGCAGATACATTGATGGCCAGCAATGAAATCTCAATGGCTCATGTGGGAAACAGGCTCCTGTCTGGTTTCTGACCAGGATCCTGGCTGCTGCGGGGCGAGTGGTGCTGTCACTGGTGTGGGGCAGGGTGACACCGTCACTGGTGTGGGGCAGGGTGATGCAGGTGAGGGGAGATGCGGTGCTGCTGCCTGCAAGGGTGAAGGGTGTGTGGTCTTGGCTCCCTTTCAGGTTGGGTCTGCATTTTACAGCTGCTAGCAATTTTGGTGAAAAATCTCATCACTGCAGTCAAAACACGTTGGCTAAATACCATGCGACTTTGAGTAGAAAACAAACAAACAAACAAAAAACCAACAACAAAACCAAAGATATTTTAAATAACGTTTTGGTCAACAGATAGAAAACCTGTGGAGCCTGGAGACAGAGAGGCACGGTAGCTGGAGAGATGGGGATTTTTAGTGCTGCAGAGCCAGGAGTGCTTGTGAGGGTGGCTGAGCACACGGAGGATTGAAGATAAAAGCTGGTGGGTGGCAAGGTGGCTCAAACCCAAGGAGGGGTCCTGGAGGGGAAGGCAGGGACCCAGCACCCTCCACATCAGGGCAATGGGCACTGCAAAAGCAATGGGTGGTTACACACATTGGAATTTGCAGTGTGGGGAATCACAGCTGCATCACAGGGAGAGACCTGAAACAGTCCTGGGCAAACATCATGGTGGAGGAGCCCCAGCTGCTGCCAACCAGACTCCATTTTGCTCATTTCTAGCAATCTGGAAACACAATTTGTGCTTTGACAGTTCCAGTTCATGACAATATTTTTTTTCTCCTAACTTGATTTTGCTCTGAAATGAACTGACACAGAAGTTCATCAGTCCTACAAAGCTGGAGTCTTCCCAGAGAGGCAGCACTGGGGTGAGACTCTGGCTTTGGGGCAGGCTGTGGGCATGGGAAGGAATGGAGCTGCAGTGCTGGTAAAAATCTGGCAGATCCGAGGTGCTCCGAGCAGAACATTTCTTGCTCAACAAACCAGTATTTAATGATGTGTCCTGAGAAGGGATGCTTTTCTGGTTGGATTTTTTTCAGAGACACTTTAGCAGCACAGCACGCAATGCCTATGCAGTGACACAGAGCTGCTGCACCCATGGGGTGATACCGGGGTCCCATTGCCTTGCTTGGAACACACAATGCGAACAGGCTCTCTCAAGAAGTTTATCTTTTATGATGGTTTTACCAAAATTAAAAAATAGAGTAAAATATGGCTATTCCCATCTTATTTTATTTTAATAGGATTAACTATTCTGATGCTATCAAAATGTCTGTTTCAACATTTCCAGGCTGAGGAATTTCTCTCTTTGTTCAAAATGACGTTTAGGAACAAATTTAATTTAAGTGTTCTTTCTACTTCTGTTTGAAAAGTCCAAATTGCAATTACGTATTTTGGCTTTGTTGACACTGAACATTTGGACTGATCCAAAAGAAATGCTTCCAGAACTTCATTTCTAGAAAAAAACAAAACAAAACAGACTTTAATGGACCTGTTTCATTTGGAAATGAAGGGGGAAAAAAAGAAAAAAAGTCACATCTTCACTGTTTCCTGTAAAAATACATCTCCATTCCTTCCACCCATGATCTCTGAGTCTGCATGGGGCAGATGTGAGATGCTGTCCCATGGGGTAACCAGCTGGTTGTGGGTGCATTTGCAGCTGGGGGTGATGCTGCAGAGCCCTGCGGGTGGTGGGGAGATGTGGGTGCAGGTACCATCTGGGCAGAGCTGAGAGCTTGGGGTGCCCCCAGGGCCTGCCCTGCCCAGGTCCCCAGCAGCGGGAGCTCCCAACTTGATCCAAGATGCTTTCCAGTAGAAGCCACCCCAGCAGGTGCCGTCCATCCTTCTCCCAGCTGGCTCTTTGGCCAGAAGCCGCTTCCTACAAGCGTGGTCACCAGCGGACCAGTTATTACGATATTTCAAGTGATGGGGAGCTTTTGGGGACCCTTGCTAGCCCTTGAAGCACTTCAGAGGGATTTGCAGCCACTGGGATCTTGTGCCATACAGGGGACTTCAACCAGTGATGGATTATGCCTAATATATTTACTGTTGCAGGTCAGTCATGGCACTTTTCTCCCGCTCTTTAAGTGATGTTTGCTTATCAGTTTACTCCATTTATCATGTGTTAGCTGGTGTGTGCCAGCAGCTCCAGGTCTTGCCTGCAGAGTGGAGTTGATTAGGAAAGATTTCTTCTCTGAGTCTAGGGCTGCCTTACCAGCTCAGGGAGGGATGCACCTTTGCTGGGCTGTAATTAATAAACCAGCAAGATACAAACCCTGCACCATGCCCTCCTGTCCCCTGCCTGCTGGCGGGAGGCGTGATGAGGAAAGGGTGTTATTTTTTGGGGTGGCATGTAGAGAGTCTGACATGTTCCCTCAACAAGGGGGCAGCTCCAAGCAAGTCACCTAACAAGAAGCAGACACAGAGCAGGGAGCAAAACTGCTGGGAAATCTGACGGGATGGGACACGACAGGGAGGACAGTGACTGACTTCAACCTGTCGGAGACGGGGCGGAAAGGCAGAGTGAACTAACGCTGCCAAAGAGGTTAAGGGGAATAAGAAGGTTTTTACAAATATACCAAGGGAGTCTCAAATACTGGAGAGAAAGTAGGAGCCATTAATAAATTAGGAAGAAGATTAAATTAATGATGACTCTCAAATGGCTGAACTGCTGCACAGCCTTCTAAAATCTGCCTTGAACAAAAAAATAAAAAGAAAAAAGCCAAAGAGCATCTGCAGACAATAAGAAAACAAAGAAAACCTTGTCAAATTGTCAAATATAAACCTTGAGCAAAGGCAGGGTGAACCTGCACGGCTCAGCAGGGCTGGGGGCATGCAGCAGGGAACGGGGTGGGACTGAGCTTATGAAATAAAGCAGGGACCGACAATAGAGTTGTTTAAGTTACAGAGAAGCAGGAAATTACCAGAGGATTTGGAAAAAGGAAGTACACCAGCCTTCATGAAAAGACAGTGATCCCAGCAGCGATAACTTTATGGCTCCATCTTCAACCCAACAATAGAGCCGATAGCCAGGGAGACTTCTGGAAAATAACAAAATTGCAGCAGTGTCCAGTGGGACTGTGGGGTCAGAGGGGGACCAGGCACACGATTGATGGCTATACATGTGTTTTTGCCCCCCTGACTTGCCCCCAAAACTCCTGCCCTCTCCCCATACAGTCTTTTGTGCCAGCAATCAGACGGCTGGTGCAAAACGTACCCCTGGTGATCAGGGAGATGAGTTTTCTGCTTTCAGGCTCCTTCTTTGTGGAGCAAACAGCTCTGGGGATCTCAGCAGCAGCTAAATGTTGAATTTTAGGTCATCTGGACAAAATGCCTCACTGCACAGGAATGGGAGAAGAGCCCCCGAAGCTCTGATTCGGAGGGGCAGAACAGGTCCTGTTCTGTGACCTGCACCCTTTCGTCTCTGCAGGATCAGGAAAACCTCACCAGATCAGTCACACATCCTCATTGTCAGAAGATTTTTCTCCACAAGTACAAGAAACATCACTTGGTTTAGCCTGGAGCAGAGAGTTTTGGGCCAAATTTTGCGGAGAGAAAACTCTGGAGCAGTGAGTACTTAGGAAAGCAGAGCCCTGGCTTTGGTCAAAAGCAGCTCCCCAGTGCCCCGTGCTTGGCGGGGGATGGGGCAGGCATTGGGGTGCACGGAGGGCTGTGTCACAGAGGGGATGCTGTGGCATGACCTGAGTGATCGCAGCCATGCCCCACACCTCCTCCCCCTGCCCTGGTGCTGCCTTGCTTTTGTAGCAATTTTCTGCAATACTCGTCAGGGAGGAAGCAATAAGAGGGGTTTGGTGAGAGCTCTGAGGGCTGCCCATCACATTGGAAGGTCTTGGAGCAGCATGTGCAGAGACCGTGAAGACCAAACAGAGGACAGAGCTGCTGGTGAACCTCAGGTTTTGAGGCACAGGGAGAAGGCACGGCATGGAGGGATGCTCTGGAAGGCACCTTTAGCTAAAGACAGAGGATGGATGAAGACATAGTCTACATCCCCCAGCACAGGAGAAACAAATATTTTGCCTCATCTCCCTCCCTTTGCAGGTCAGAAGGTGAGAGTCTGGAGTGCTGGAGGACTCGGGGAAGTGAAATGGGCTGGCAGTGGCTGCCGTGCCCCAGGCACCCAGGGGAATCGATCAGCCCAGCCTGATGGAGCTCCACAGGGAGACAGTATTGGCTCAGTCCCTGCCCTCCCCTGACCCTGCAGGAACAGGGTGTCCGCAGGACCTGGTGCTGGCTGCAGCTGGCAGCTCTGCATCCTTGTCCCTGCCTCGAGCATGGAGAAAATCAGAGCTGCTGTTGTGGGAAAGGCCCGCAACGCCACAGCAACCCCTCTCTTCAGTGTGTGGATGGTGAGGGCAGGTGTCTCAACCCATCAGCTGGGGCAAGCACAGGGTTTCTGCAGCTGAGCCCATCACAGTGCTGAATTTTGGGAGTGACCCATCCTACCTAGAGTCTGATTTCCTCATACAGCGCTTGCTGCTGTGGCTGGCTGAGAAGCCTTGTCACTGCCCAGCCCCAGAGATGCCTTTGCTCTGCTCCTATAGGCACAGGGGACAGCCAGAGGAAAATGGTGCCTGGCATGCAAGGAGCCCCCAAGCATCCTTTGGAGTCTGGTTTCCTGGGACGGCACCCCAAGGGGATAGCCCAGGGACACAGGGTGCACACACACCAGGGCTGCCAGGCTTTGTGCTGTCACCAGCAGCCCCCACCTGCAGCTCGTGTGCCCGGGCACAGCTGGAGGCACTGCTGTCCCGAGGAGATACAGCCACAATAGAGAAACACAAGGAAAATGATGAAGGGGCTGAAGGATGGGATTTAGGAGGCAGATTAAATGAACTAAATCTGTCTAGCTTTGCCGATCAATCATGCAGGCAGGAGCCGGATAACTGTCTCGGAGTGCCTGAAGGGTGCAAACACTCAGGGAGAAAGAAATTACTTCGGGGACTTCAGGGTGTTGGGCGGGAAGAGGAATGCCAAAGCTGCTGACTCAGCTCTTCCTGCTGTTCGTGATGGGTCTGCAGGAGCAAGGGATGGGACTGAGCCCCAACCAAACCATGTCTGGGCTGCAAGGGAAGCTCTGGCCCATGTCTGGCAGGTCAAGGAGGTCTGCAGAAACTGTGTATGGGATGAGGGGAGGGTGATGTTGCAAGGAGAACATGGTGGGATAATGGGGCTGTGCAAGGAGAGCAACGGGGTGAGGAAGGTAGAGCTGGGTCTGATATGCAAAAGCAAAGATTGCATTTTCTGCTGCATCCATGTCGTTACAGATCTTGACTTTGGCAACATGGCTTATGGGATGCTGGCACCATGCCTACATGGAGTTTGTCCGAGTCAGCTGTCTGTCCTGGGCAGAAGCTGTCCTGGGAGAAAGAGGGTCCTCTGTGCAGCAGTCCGTACACAGTGCTTCACCATCCCCTCCTCAAATGCCATAGGGATAGAGGTCACCCAAGTCCTTGGCATCATGGAGAGAGCTCAGGCCAGCTGCTGCTGGGGAGGGCTGGTTTTGGGTGCCCTCCCACCAAAGAGCCGTCACTCCTTCCCAGTGACATCCACAAAGCACATCTCCCAGCGCCGTGGGCCAGACCTGCTGTCCTCCCTGCTGCCTTCCCCAGCTGCAGAGCAGGTAGCGGTGCTGGTTTGCAGGACAGATCCTTTTCACTTACCCACCCCCCCAGACCTTCCCCCATCAACCCAGCCTGCTGGTTTATTAGGACCTCTGGCAGAGCTCTGCCTCGTTCGAGCTCTTTATCTGTTTTCATTTTCTATGCACACCTCTGGGGCACTGTACAGATATAAAATAATCAAAATGACAGTCCCCAGATAAAGGCCACTTTTGTTAGGAACACACCAAGTTCTCATGTAAAAGCATACAAATGGCAGTTTATTTTCTATCTCAGCACCTTTTGGGTCTTGCAAGCATTGAATACCTTGCAAGTCCAAAGGAAAATATCCTGGTCAGCTCTTTCATGCCCGTGAAACATGGTGCAGTGCGTAAAGTTCAGAGCCAGGAGTGAATAACAGAGACTATCATTAACTGTCAAGTGAAACCAAAGGCAGACTGAAGTGCTAATTCCAGTTGGGACCCGTTCAATAGCAAATTAACCTGCCAGTGATCTCCCAGTAGGCTACTGAACAGAGCAGAAGGAATAATTTGAAACTAGGTTTGTAGAGGTAGGTAATATCTTTTTTATTAGATCAGCAGATAATTTGTAGCCAGATATTTATTCAATGAGGCTCTGTGTGCGTGAGTGGCCATCTGCCTCTCCCACTCCCCCCAATATCTGAACAAATGATGAAAAACTCTTCAGATCGTGCCGTGGACTGTTTGCACGTAGGTAAAATTGGAGCAAAGGGTCTCTGATGAGCCTTGCACATCAGGAGATGGGGCTGACGACCCATGGTGGGAAGGATGCAAGAGCGTTTTCAGTGCCGAAGCTGGTTTCTGAAAACCCTTGCTCGCTGCAGCCATAGGAGGGGAGAGAGCACCGCACAGATCGAGGAAGGCCACAGGAATGCCTATAAAGGCTTTTGCATTTTCCTCTCCACGGCCAGCGGGGAGGGACAGGGCCGGCCGGCAATGAGCAGCGCCGGAGGAGCATTACATCACCAGCGCAGAGGCACGTTGGCTGCGCAGCGCCCGAGGAGGAGGATGCTGTCTCCTGGCAACCCCTGCGCCTGTCACATACATCAGCAACAGCAACAGATTCACTGCAGGACCGATCGCCTCTTGCAGCACCCCTCTGCCAAGAGGGGAGCTTGTGGCTGTGCAGTGGAGGTGCCGGGGCTCTGCTGGGTGCTAATGAGGTCTCCTATCTGATATGGCTTCCCAGCTGCAACTCAGCTCCCCACCACCCCTTGAAATGGGCTTTTCTGACACTGTGAGCAAGAGCAAAGGCAGCTTTGGGGCTGGGCAGTGACAAGGCTTCTCAGCCAGCCACAGCAGCAAGCGCTGTATGAGGAAATCAGACTCTAGGTAGGATGGGTCACTCCCAAAATTGAGCACTGTGATGGGCTCAGCTGCAGAAACCCTGTGCTTGCCCCAGCTGATGGGTTGAGACACCTGCCCTCACCATCCACACACTGAAGAGAGGGGTTGCTGTGGCGTTGCGGGCCTTTCCCACAACAGCAGCTCTGATTTTCTCCATGCTCGAGGCAGGGACAAGGATGCAGAGCTGCCAGCTGCAGCCAGCACCAGGTCCTGCGGACACCCTGTTCCTGCAGGGTCAGAGGAGGGCAGGGACTGAGCCGATACTGTCTCCCTGTGGAGCTCCATCAGGCTGGGCTGATCAATTCCCTTGGGTGCCTGGGGCACGGCAGCCACTGCCAGCCCATTTCACTTCCCCGAGTCCTCCAGCACTCCAGACTCTCACCTTCTGACCTGCAAAGGGAGGGAGATGAGGCAAAATATTTGTTTCTCCTGTGCTGGGGAATGTAGACTGTGTCTTCATCCATCCTCTGTCTTTAGCTAAAGGTGCCTTCCAGAGCATCCCTCCATGCCGTGCCTTCTCCCTGTGCCTCAAAACCTGAGGTCCACCAGCAACTCTCTTCTCTGTTTGATCTCCATAGTCTCTGGCCATGCAACTCCGTACCATCCCATGTCTGTTCCCCTGCTCCGATCTCTCCCATGTGTGGTTGCTGGCTGCAGATTTGTGCAGGCACCCCGGCAGGAGCAGCACAGACCCTGGGATAAGAGGCAATAAAGGCTGTGAATTGTCCTGGGGCTGTCTGCCAGGGCCTCTGCTGGCAACTGGCAAGATGCCTTCAGTCTCTCAGAAGAGTTCTACGGCACCAGCCCATTGAGGGACTTCTGCTACTAGCCTGGAAGGAGAATGAGGATGAGGCACAAAATGAGCACTTGTCCTGCTGGAGGATGCAGCTCCAATGCTGAGACGGACTGAAGGAGGAGCAGAGGGGTGGGGAAGTGAGAGTAAGTCACAAGCATCCAAGGGGATCTGCTCCCACTTGCAGGAGATGTCAGCTCCTGAGCTGCTGCAAGCCAGGGGCTTAATTTGCAACCGATTCAGCAGCACAGCAGCATCCAAGCCAGCAGGGGGGCTGGAGGCACTCAGCATCCCCAGGCTGCTTCTGGCAGCTGGGAACGTCCCCAGAGCTCGGCAGCCGGGGCAGTGATGGGGACAGCGTGGGAGCGCTCAGAGGTCCAGTGCCTGAACTGTCACCAGCTCCTGGAAAAAAGCCACAACAGCCCCACGCTTCCTGGCCACACTCATGGGCTCTCACAGAGCCGGGGGGATGAGACAGGAGGGAGGAAAACTCTGTAGAAGGGAGATGGAGAGAGATGAGGAAAAGGAGGGTGGGGGGGAGGGAGAGGGAGCACCTGATGAAGAATATGGGAAGAGGAGGCAGACAGAAAAATTAATCGAGGATGATTGAGGGAGAGAAGAAGGACGAGTGAAAGATTGAGACAGAGTGATAAAGAATATGTCAGATGGACAGGAAAACTAATAAAGAATAATAACCGCCCCTGGCTGAATGCAGCACACGCACCTGCCGGTGGCTTCATGTGTGAGCACAGGCAGCGTGTGCCCCCCCGCCCCGTGCCCAGAGAGGACACACAGGGACACGCTTTGCTGCTGACCACATGCACAGTCCTCCCGTGGACATACAGTCACACACAGAGCATCTCTGCCGGCGCAGGCTCACACGCACCCCAAGCCCTGTTGATACCCACAAGCACTCTCAGTGTCTGTAAACCCAGGTGCCACTGGCAGCCACTGCTCACACACAGGTGCTGGCCCCTGTCCCCCAGTATGTGCTGTGTGCAGTGTGCTGTGTACCCCAAGGCACCCAGGCTGCTGCAGACACCCGCTCAGCCCAGAACAGGGGATGAGGGTGCTCAGAGGGAGGTTTGTCGTCAAGGCGTTTTTCTTACCTGGCTTAGTGGGCAGGACCCATCTGCTCAGCCCAGGCAGGACCACACCAAGCCTTTCCCATCCTGTTCAAGACTGTTGTTTCTTCAGTGGATCCACACATGTCATCACGTCTCTGCCCATCTTTGTAGCAGGTACATACACTGGCTGGTCCTGGCATTGCTTCTCTGTTTCTTTTACAACTTGAGATGCTGAGGGAGCCTGGACATGCCCTTTCTGCTCCTCCCTCTTCACAGCCAGTTTCCCTGTGCTTCCCTCCAACCCAGCCCTTGCTCAGAACCCTTCCTGCCCCAGGGATGCTATGGACCAGGACTCACAGTGCCAGGCTAGACAGAGCTGTCCCAAAAAGGGCTGCATGCCATGGTTGCTGGCAGGGCAGGCTCAGCCTCCCACTCCTTTGCTGTCTTGACTGAGCCTTGTAGGCTGGCAGGTTAAATGAGAGCTGATAGGGTAAGTGGAGGATTGCTCCTGGAGAAATGTCTTGCCTGCATTGATCCCTCCCCTGCCACCACTGACCCCTGGCCCTGGAAGACTCCCAGAGAGTGTCCATCCCCAGACAAGACACGAGTTGATTAACTGAGTCCAGCTCAGGAGCGTGCGGGAGCTCTGTTTTCTCTGGTTTTGTCATGGGGAAGTGGGATGCTGATTTCAGACTGGCTGAAAAAATGTCTGGTGCCACAGGACAGAAATGAGGAAGGGCAGACCTCAGGCTGGCCAGGCTCTGGCTGCTGACTCACTCTAGGTCACGACAACTGGGGACACACTGCCACGGTGACCAGGACCTCTCTCCAGGCACAAAGCAGGCTCTGGGGTTTGTCAGGGGCTGGCGCCAGGCTGCCCTGGAGGAAGAGGATGGAAGACAAACACAAGGGATGAAGAAAGGGTGGAGAAAACCAGATGTGACAGCCCACAGTTTTAGCGTGAGAGCTGTGTTATTTGGTGTTTCCTGGTAGCTCCCAGGCAGGGTGAGGATCACACATAGCAAGTGCTCAGCTTTGCCAGGAGTGGGGAAAACCAACTCCCAGAAGGCTCAGCTGTGGCTGATTTTATTTTATGTATGTGACCCATTTGGGATCTCACCGTGTCCCAAAGGCGGTTTGATGGGCAACATCTGGGAATGGTTCAAGCGCTGCCTCGAGTGTGCTGCCACACTCAGCCCTCGCTAGTGGCTGTGCTGTTGGAGCATAGGCCAGCATCACATTGGGCTGGAGGCAGAGCCCTGCAACAGCAAGTAGGATTTTATCAATTCTTCATCTCCTGTAAATTTGAGCCATGAGCATAATTCAGGCTACAGAGAGCTATGCAAGCCAGGGAAAAAGCAGCCTCTCCTTTGCTTTCTGCTCTTTGGAAATGGCCAGTCCTTCCCCACCCGCCTTGCCTCTAGCAAAGCATTTTGGGGTGTAGGTGATGTCGGCAGCATTTCAGATGAGTTTGTCTACGTGGTGAGGTAGCTACGGCATGGCAGACCTACCTCAGTAGCCAGAGCGGCCCTGGGAAAGACACCATCCTTTCCAGCAAGGTTTGAAAGGGCTGGTATGAGAACAGCTTAACCCAGGAAAGGAATGCTGCACCCTTGCAGTCAGGCTTGGAGGTGGCTGCTGGGCTGTGACACAAATAAGACAGGAGGTGTGGTGCCACTGGGCCTCCCACATGTGAACGATGGGTCTGCTTGCAGTGAGCAAGCATGGTGCGTGGGAGCTGCTCAGTCTGTGCGCCAAGTGTGCATGGAGGAGCCTGACCTGCCGGGGCCAGAGGAAGTCCCCTGTGAAACTGGAGACAGCAGAAGCACCATTTGGGACCAGGAGCAGAGCAGCAAGTGGGACAAGATGGACATAATGGGAGAAAGATTTAGTTCGGTTAAGATAAAGCAGGGAAAGAAGGCTCCATCCCTCCTGACACCTTCCCACTCTCCTCACTGCTCTGCATCTCCCTCCTGCCTCGTTTCTTCCCCTGGTCATCTCTCCCCAGTACACAAGTCCAGCCCCAGTGCTTTGCACACCCAGTCATGCCCAGCTCTGTCCCCACCATGCTGGCCACTGTGGGTGCAGGTACAGCTGAGTGCTGCTGACACACAGATATTTGTTTCCGTCAAGGTTTTCCTGCTGGCTTCGGTTTTCATTGCTTCAAGGCAATACGCATGCAGGGACAAGTGCAAGTGGTTGCTTGGGGTGGAGCACACGGGATGCACCGTCAGGGTGATGTGTTTAGTGTGTGGGCAAGGCAAGATGACCTGTATTTTCCATTTCCTAATGACGGACAACCTCCATTTGCAAACCTCCAGTGTGCTTTGGTAGAAAGCACTGAGCTTTGAGGGTTTCCCCAGCTTTGTGAGTGGTTTATGTTTCAATCTGGCTCAGTGAAGGATTTGATATCACCATGCAAGCAATGAATTCTGAGTGGTCAGAATAGCCTGCCCCAAGGGGTTCTCCAGATCAGAACCATGGATTCATGGGGAAACAGAGGCCTGACCCACTCCAGCTGACTCCAGAAATGTTGCCCAAAGACTGCACAAAGTCCTGGGAGAGCCCAGGACCAGCATTGAAGGACTTATCCTAGGTCTGTGCAGTCTATGGAAAAGACATTTAAGTCACTCCCTGCTACTTTTCTGAGTCTGGGAAGCAGCCTGTGCAGCCCTTTCCTCAGATCTGAAATTATTTCATAGGGCAGGAGAAGAAGTGAAAAGCAGCAAAGGACAAGGCTGGGAGGCAAAGCAGACAAACACCCATGGATTTCTCCTGCTGGCTGCAAAGAGGCCCAAAGCTGTTGTCTGATGGGTGTAGGATGCTGCTGCAGCTTACCTCCCTGATCCTGCCATGCAGCTGCCCACAGACATCTTCTCCTGTGCAGTGGGAGACGCAGGAGCAGTTTCTGCAGCAGCATCTCTCTGTTCTTTCCAAGCTGCAGCAGCCAAGAGAGAGTGGCTGGACCACACTGCCAGGACATCACCCTGACCATGATGGACTTGCGTGACAGCCACTATGAACTTTGCCTCATTACAGCCCCCTTCCAGCTGACACCCATCTTCATGCCATCTCCAAGGGCTCATCTCAGCTGAGGAGTTACAATCCCTGATGCCCAGGTTCAGTCTACACGTGCCTGCTTGCAGGCAGCTGAGCATCCCAGGCGGGGCAGCTGGTGCGGAAGGTGTCTGCTTGGGGTTGTGGTTGCGTGGGTTGGTAGTGTGCCCACACCCCAGCATAAATATGTTATAAATCACATCAGTGTGGCAATGCCAGAGAAATGAACAACTCTGGTCTGTGTTTGAATGGTGCAGAATGTAACACCGCAGTGGTTTATGGTGGAAGCCTTGGTGTTATTGGTGTTATTGCAACACTAATTAATCAACGGTAGGTGCTGATGGTCCTCCAGAGACTTTCCACCGTGCTGAGAAAGACAAGGAGAGCATTACAAGGCTCTGGAGCGCTCTGGTTCCCTGCAGCACTGGAGCTGTGACAAGGCTGCTGCAAAGAGAGAACTGAGGAAGTTTTGTATCCATCCTGACACGGAAAAACTTCATTTTTAAAGTGTTTTGAAAAAAGTCTTTCTTTAGAGGCAAATCTAGTAACATTGTAATTTGGGGCTGTTTCACAAGTGAAAGTGGGACTCAACCAGTTTCTGCAACAGAAGCTGGCTATCCATAATGAGATCAGGGTGGAAAGATATCTCAGGGAGCTGAGATATCTGATGTGTCACATCTGTTGATTTGGAGGAGCTCAGGACAGTGAGTTTTAGAAAGCTGCCTTTTCTGAGGAGTATGGGTGCTGAGATACCTGGTGATTGGCACCCACTCAGGGTTGATGGACAGGCGAGGAGGGAAAGGAGAGCTTGGGGAGGGAGGGCAGGCATGCTTCCCTCTCCACTGGAACAGAGTATGGCTCCCATTCACACTAATCCCATTAGGTCTGTTTGCATTAAACCCCTGAGAGCTCTCCCTTGTCGAGAGGGTTTCTGCCTTTGTGTGAGCCAGGCTCTGGTCTACAGCCACCATAAGCAAACGGGAAATAAGAGCACGGTCCAACCAACTCTGCCTCCTTGTGTGATTAAAACATGGTTCCAGACCATCCTGGTGTGCGAGATCAGAGGTTCAAGCCAGGCGAAAGGGTGGTTGCAGCATGGCAGAGGGGCTGGACCAGCTCAAGAAAGGGATGGAAACAGTGATGTGGAGTGAAAGCTGATGGGGGCTGAGCATCTGGCCATGGAGGAATTATAGACTCTCCCTGTCTTGGATGGTGCCAGTTCCATGCTAGCAAAGGGGAAAAAGCTCCTGCTCTTAGATTAGCTGCTGTTAGCTGCACCCCGGCCTTCTCTCTATCAATCTGCCTAACGGAATAAACTGAGCTATGTATTCTGCTGGGGCTTCAGTTGGAAAGCCCCCTGGAGAGTGGGCTGGGCTTGTTCTAAATCTCCTAATCCCCTTCATCATACCACCAGACAACCCCAGACAACGCAGCAAACTGCCTGTGGCTGGGCCCCCCCGCATCCCCTGAGCTGCTTCCAAATCCCAATCATCCTGTGGGTGATTACAGGGGCTTCTCCTGTAGCACAATATCCAATCTCCCCCAGAGGCCACCACAACATATGCAGGGCTGGGCTCCAAGGCCACCGCAAGCAGAGGCAGCCCAGCTCATCCTATTAACGGCAGAACATGAAAGGGATGAGCGGGGCAGGGGCGACCTCCCCGCACCCAGGGCCAGCCAGGGCAGTGGGGCTTTGCAGCTTCCCCGTACGACAGTCCTGCTCCTGCTGCACAGGGGGCTCTGTTCCTCGCAGGGGCTCACTGTGGTGTATGGTTATCGAAGCCCATCACTGCCCTCTCCACAGCCAGCCCTGCTCTTGTGGCCCCACATCTGTCCACAACTGCTTATGGGCACCATGGTATAGACATCCCCTGCCAGAAGAGATGGTGTGGACTCTTACACTACTTCCAGCTCTCTTTGAACCTCTACCCTGAGCATGACATTGGCACAGCAGGGGCCCAGTATCCTGCTCTCATGTCAGGAGTGCATCTGTGGTCACCGTCCCAGCACAGCAGGCAGTAAAGTCTGTGCTGTCCCATCGCTCATCCAAGCCAAGAAGCCACCATGGTGGGAATTCATTGTCTGGTCACTTCAGCCAGCTCTACGTAGAGCTCTACCGGCTCCATTTGTCCTCCTACCAGGTCTGCCTGACCCAGAAACCATCTGAGGATAATCTTATTTCTTTAAAGATTCAGTGAAAATGAATCAGACAGTTCTGAGATTTCCATCAAGTTTCCTGTTTCCAGCTTGCAGAAATGCCCATTGCTCTACAAGCGAGGAAAGTAAACACAGGTCTTCTCTGGTTACTGACAACACTGCTTTAAACTTAACCATGCTTTTTATTGAGCAAAGCCCTGTTGGGAAACAACCTCTGGAGAGGAGAGGCAGCCTCCATGAAGAAGATGGTGCCTCTGCACCTGGTCACTCCTGGTTAGAGCCAGAGAGCCCAAACCTCATCCACTTTACCATGAAAACACTGAAAATGAACCTGCCAGATCTGTGCAGACAGCTGGAAGCTGAAGCTGCAAGGTTGGACCCTCAGGAGATGTGAGAATTATGTTTTCCATCAAAATGGATGTCCCTGGCCTGGCACATTCCCAGTTCCTGCTGTAAGCCGAAGACCCTATTAAACCAGATGTATTTGAAGAACTCAGGTCAGAGCAAAGCTTGTACAGCAAGTGGTTCCTTGCCCAGCCCATCTACCTTCACATGCTCTCCCCACCTGGCAGCCACTCAGACCATCCATGGCCCCTCCTTGCAGATGCCCCCACCTATGGGAGGCTGCCAAGGAATGGACAGGAGGAGCAGCTTCCCATCTCCTCCACCTTAGCCTAGGAAAGGTGCCTGTAGAGGCCCAGGCTGTGCAAACCTCCAAGGCAGACCTGGCAGGGACACCAAGGCCATGTCACTCAATTCCATTTCAGTTACTTGTGAGGTCTAGCCCAGTGGGACTATCCTGAGCTGGAGGACAGTCTTTTTATGTCTACCTGTGGGGCTCACTGGGCACCAAAACCCATCCCAAGAGCAGCACTGACCAGGGAGCCTTGTGTCCAAACCCCAAGCTGTGTCAGGCCAGATCCTCAACAGCAGCATCTGTGAGGCCCCTTCCTGTCTCGGTAATCAATGTGTGTTGCCATGGAAACAAAACAATTTCCAGACCAGCACATATCTGGCTGGCTTTGATGCTCGGGGCTGTGCTGGAGGACCAGGAAGGCTTGCTGCACCAGGATGGGGCGAGGGGAGGGCAGGGCGTGCTGGAGGGCACACAGTGGAGTGGAGAAGGAGAGACAAGGAGAGCACAGAGGAGGTGAGGAAGTGGGCATGGTGGGGGGGCAGAGAAAGCTGGAGTAGGGTGGGGAAAGAAGGCAGGAACAGGGGTCACAGGGCTGAGTGAAGAGGAGGAGGGAGCCTGAGGAGCAAGGGCAGGGCACAGCACAAAGCCAGGCATGTTCAGGAGGAACAGGGAGGTCCTGGGACTGTGTGTCTGCTTAAGACAATCTTTGGTGAACCTGGTTGTCCTAGGGGGGGTGGGTGCTGAAAGCCCTGCCTGGGTGTTACCTGCTCCCCTGTGCCAGCTGTGAGAGTCTGGCACCATTCCCAACATCTGGATCCTCCTTCCCTGGGATGGGGTACGAGGAGGCAACCAGACCACTTGGTTCCCCATGACCCTCGAGGCACATCCCTGCTGCCCAGCTCGCGTGTGACTGCATGGAGGGGCAACTGAGATCCCCTACCCTTGAGTTCTGTGCCACATACTCAGAGCAGCTCGGCCATTATCCTTCAGGAGTTGGGGCATCTGTTCCTCTCTACGTGGCCCAGAGGAGAGCCCAGGGAGATGGGGATGGTAGAAAAGGGCTTTCTACAGAAAACTCAGCAGGGAGCAGCAGCAGGAGGCCAGGAGGAGGGTCCTGCCTCCTCTGGGTGGCACCCCAAGGTGCTGGGGCCGTGGGCGATGCAGCGTGGCATGGTGCTGCCTGGGGAAGGCGAGGAGCAGGACTGGGGCACAAGGAAGCGGGTGTGACCAGGTGCCTTCTGCTGTCCTTCCCTTGTCACCCAGGCTTGGCTTGCTCCACATCCTCTCAGGTCAACTGGGGCTGTGCTGGGGAGCTGGCCAATGCCGAAGCAAAGGGAGAGGAGCTGCTCAGAGAGGGGATGCCGGAGAGGGGACAATGGTCTCCATCTTCATTTGGAAACTCTTCCTTCCCAGGGACACTTGCCAGTGGCCCCCAAGCTGGGGGTGAGTGTTGCCTTTTCCTGATGCTGACCATGAGAAACCCAGTGACTGCAGCTCAGCAAAGAGAAAGGTACGATGCTATGTGAGAGCTGAGACATGTCGCACCCACATGTTACCTAACTAACGAGGGAAGCACCTCTACTCTGAGCTAAGAAACTACCTTGCACAGCTTTTGATCTCACCTAACACAGACCTGTGCAAGCACAAAAACACAAGAGCCACAGCTGAGCAAGCTCCTTGAAGCTGCAGTAGGAAACAGCTGCAAACGTGCCCTGGTTTGAAGTGGCCCAGCTGTTTCAAAAGGGTCTAAACAACCTAAAAAAAAATCAACTGTGCTTGGTAAAGAAGATGATGAAACGGTGGGAAATGGCATGAGTTCTCCAAGGAGCAGCGACGAAGGTGGGAGTGAGTCTGGAGCTGGTTGATGGGACTTCCCCTGGTTCCCACCTCAGCTGGTGACAGGCACAAGTGCAGGCAGCCTTGGGGCTGAAGATGTCTTTTTGCTGTAACATTTTGGATTTAAATAAAGGAGCCTGGTCTGTGGCAAACTGTTTTGCAGGGTTATCTTACTTGTACATGTGCAGAAGCATGCATAAACTGGAGATTAGGAGAAGGGAGGCGAGAATGGCCATGCCAGGGCTCCTTGCAGCTGGAGGAGAGCAGCCACAGCCACCAAGGTTCTTCACTGCCTCCATGTGCTTTCTTCCCTGAAGATGCCCTTGGCCACCTTCAAGGATGCGACATGTGGGAAGAATCCATCAGGAACAGGCACCCATGTTTTCACACTTTTATTGTAAAGCTTTAGGAAGGGCTAATTACAATGGAGTTGGTCATCTGACAGCTCAGCAAACAAACAGAACAGGAGAGAACGGAAAGGGGATCACGACGGTGTCATGCTCACTGCTCTGAACAGAAAGAATTACAAGGGAATCAATTGTGCTCACAGCGCCCGGGGAAAACCAAGCCCAAGGCCCAAAGCCTTCCCCGCACAGGGAAATGCATCACACATTGAGAGCAATACAACCTTAGCAAGAGGCATTGCCTTAGACATAGGTCACCATCTGAAAAATAGTTGGGTACTTTACTCTGCCATAGGATTTCTCCTTTAGAAAAGCTACACCTGCATGTACATAAAACTGTACAAAAAACAAGGCATCACAAGCAAGGAAATGAAATCTCGTATAAATAGAACCAACACTGAAGAGCTACAAAGGGGTCGCTTAGATCCTTCCCACGCAGCCCGCCTGCTCCCTAGCTCCCACCTTTGGTTTTACCCCTGGCTTGTCCTAGTGCAGTGTGAGATACAGTGAACCCCTCCACAGGGGTGTTGAACCCCCCCTACTCTTCCCTGTGCTTGTCTAGACTGGAGCCCGTGGGGAGCTTCCCCCTCCCCACGTGCACGGAGGCTTTATCCTTCTGGCTTATAATTGTGCAAATGAGCTTCTTTCCAACAGTACCTCTTCTTCACCCTCCCCCAGGACGGATCCCCAGTGATACTGTCAGCTTCACCCCGGGACAAATACCCAATGCCCCCTCTCCCAGGACTGATGTCCAGCACCTTCTCCCCAGGGAAACATCCCTCTGCACCCCACGTAGCCTCCCACCCCTTCACACCCCACTGAGGACCTACTCTGTTCCAATTCCCAGTGTCCCCTTTATTCCTCCCCACAAACCCACCTTTCCCCCCGCCATGCTCCCCCTGGTCATTCATCCCCTCTTCACACCCCAGATACACATGCCCTCCCGCGCTGTGCTCCCTCCAAAGACCCAACCCCACCATCCCTCTGTGCACACCCAGGAGACTCATCCCTCCCTCCCTTCCCCATGGTATTCCCTGCACCCATCCCTCCCACCCCTTGGGGATCCCCTCTGCACTCACCGCCCCTCTTGCACCACACTCGCACTGAGAACATCGCCAGGTGCTCCAGGAGACAAGACAGCAACCCCAGCCACAGGGCTTCAAGCTTCAGGGTCCCTCTGATGACCCCCAGCAGAAGGTAAGGAGCCCACCCACAGGTGAGGGGCTGGGGGAAGCTGGTCTTGGACAAGCACCCCTCAGATGTGGCTACATTGCTCTCCTGGGGAGTCCCCAGGAGGGGCACTGGACACTGCCACTGCCTGAGCCGAGGGGAGGCGTGAGCAGTCGAGTTGGCAGTGGAGTCAAAGATCCTGGCCAGCGCGGCCAAATTGCACATTCTGCCCAGTTTGGCCCTGAAACTACAGAGCTACAATAAAAAGAAGTTCAGGAGCATGACCTGCTCAGGCAGCCAGGCCAGGGGAAAGTGGGCCCTGCTGGGCAGCCACCGCGGGCAAGGGTAGAGCAGAGATGTCCGGACAGGTAGGTGGACATCCACGGGGAGCATCACACCCGCCTCGAGGGACCCCCAGCCAGTCGGCGGGGAGCAGCAGCAGGAGGCCGGGAGGAGGGTCCTGCCTCCTCCGGGTGGCACCCCAAGGTGCTGGGGCCGTGGGCGGTGCAGCATGGCATGGTGCTGCCTGGGGAAAGCGAGGAGCAGGACTGGGGCACAAGGGAGCGCGTGCGACCAGGTGCCTTCTGCTGCCCTTCCCTTGTCACCCATACTCGGCTTGCTCCACGTCCTCTCAGGTCAACCGGAGCTGTGCCGGGGAACTAGCCACATCTTGCCACCACCGCCGAAGCAAAGGGAGAGGAGCTGCTCAGAGAGGGGATGCTGGAGAGAGGGGGAAGAGACTGGTCAGGGTTCCCCCCAGAGTGCTGCACCCCAACAGGCACTACAGCTGTGGCAGGGCAGTCTCTGCCCTGTAGCGGCTGGGGTGCCCTGTCCCTGTGGTGTCCCCATACCAGTTCAGTCCAGCAGAGCCATCCACGAGCCCCATAGTGGTGGACTGCCTGGAACAAAGATAAACAGTTAGGGGAACCATCCTGCAGCTACCACTGGCCTTGCTGCCTAAGGAAGATCCCAGAGATGAAGACAACTGACGCATGCGTGAGTACGGGAAGAACAACGGTGCAGCACAGCCCCTCCCCGCATCCCGGTGCAGGGGGACTGGGAAGGGCAACCCAGGGATAAGGTGTCAGTCTCCCAGACCCCTTCTGCCAGGGGTGCACGCGGAGCTCTCCAAAACAGAACTGTGCCCCAGCTCTCAGGGGAGCAGAGAGGTTCAGGAAAGCAACCAGGCATCCCTGTCTGTGGAGTCTCTTGTGGGGCGAGGTGGTCCTGTCCCCTCCGCATGCACAGCATCACCCTGCTTGGGTACCCTGCAAGGGAGCTGAGAATGCAGGGCAGCAGGGACCCACTGGGGAGACCAGTCAACCTTTGACAATGGAAGAGAAAGCTGGATCCCGTGAGAGTGGCCCGTGGCCTAAGGGCAGCAGGATTCCAGCGGGCAGGGGCTCAGTGGCCCCTGGTGTGACCCTGAGACAAAGCTCCTCCTCACAAAGGCAATGGTGGCTTACAGGCAGACAGGACAGAGGTCGAAGGCATGGCACAGCCGGCCTCATGGGCATCCCCTGCCCCGGAGGAGGCACGAGGCGATGGCCTGAGACGCCACAGCCAATGTCAACCTCCCTGCCAGCAGAGTCGGACTGAGGGCTTCTCCGGACCCAGCCGGTCCCTTTACTGGGGGCTTCCCCATCCCTCCTCCAGCTGCCGGGTGCAGGGTCACCACCAAGGAACCCCCCCTATAGACCCCGCCTATGGCACCGGGCAGTCCCTAGGGACCCTGCAGCTTGTGGGCACAGTGACAACGTTCAGAAAGAGATCCAGGCTGAAAAACAGCAAAGTCCCTACAGTCCGGCTAGGACGCTGCCCCTCTCCTCCAGCTCCCCAGCTGCTGTTTCAGGGACTGGTCACATCTCTATTTACAATATAGAACATGAGTGTGGGCCAGACGCTGCGCTCCCGTGGGCTCTTCCACGCAGCAAACCATTCAAAGCTGGAACTTGCTCCCTGCGGTTTGTTTCTGTTTTCTTTTTTTTTTTTTGTTTTTCTTTTTTTGTTTGTTTGTTTGTTTTTTGTTTAAATGTCTTTTGTTTCAAGGACAATAAAAAGTTTCAATCAGGCAGGACTTGAATGTCATTCCTAAGATTCGTATTTACAGGAGTCTACAGCAAAGAGACAGGCAGCTCACTCCCTGTGTGCAGGGACACCCCTCGTCCTATGCCCCAGGAACTCCACGAGCTCTGTGTGGACCTTTGGTACATAAGCCCTTCTCCCCAGCCATGCCCTCTGCACCAGGAGCCTGCCCAGCCCTTCCCGGTGACACAGCAGTTCGGAGACATGCACCCGCAAGTGCTCAGAAATTGGGTTTCGGATGCTTTCATCCTTCCCACCCACCCCGGCCCCAGGAAAAATGGGTTAAAAAGGCGCTCCTCACATCCCTGCCTCGCCCTGCCCTGCTGTCCGCCGAGCCCACTGCCTGGAGAACTGGCCGCCGGAGCGATAAAGCATTGAAGTTTGAAATGTTCCTCTGGACACTGGCCTCAGAAGCGCGTCTGCTCTCTGCTCCTCAGGCCCAGCCTCACAGGTATATCTCCCTCTTGGTAGTCTGGGACGAGGGGGTGGTGGCTGGCTGGAAGTCCGAGGTCTGGGTGAGAGGAATTTCCTCCATGGGAGAGTCCTTGCAGGGCTCATGGCTACTATTGGAGAAGGCACTGTACGTGGGGAGCAGGCGGAGGTTGGCCATTTTGGTGCTGCGCTCTTCTGAGAGTCTGGGGCTGCCATTCCCGACTTGCTCTTGACTCCCTCTGTCTTGGTAAGGCACAAAAGTGGAGAGTTTGAGGGCGTTCTTGGGCCTGCGGCTGGGGGAGGACTGACCAGGCATCCAGCAGGTATCGGAGTGGCCGAACTCTGTGCATTCCCGGGTACAGGTCCCAGTCATGGCTACATCGGGCAGAGGCCGGAGATCTGCAGAGAAGCAAGTGAGAGCATCGTTACGTACACCTGGATACCACCGGCTTGGGATGTGAGGATGGAGCACAGGGACGAGCAGCAGAACCTGGATGTCTCCATCCTAACCACAGTGGAAGGAGACAGCAGGAACCATGGCCACCCAGGAAGCAAAGGCAGAGCTGGGAGGGGAACCCAAGGCTCCCGGCAGCTGATGCCCTCTGTCCAACCTCACAGTCCCAGCTCCCCCTGGACAAGCATCCACCCTGCAGCAGGCGTGTGCAGAGAAATGGGAGGCAGAGCATGGGGCCAAAGCACACTGAACCCACCGCTTTTGGAGATGAGCACTGGACAGAAGGAGCTACACAGACTGGATTTGAACAGCAGGAGACAGGTTGCCATTGGACTCATCACCCCACAGCTGTGGGCACCACCTGGACACTGCTGGGCTCCAGGAACTCCTTTGTTCCAGCACCTTTGGGCACCACTGACAGCTTCACCATGCAGAGACGGGGAACTGCCTTAAACACAGTCAGGCTCTTCACTGCCCTGAGGCACAACCACATTTCCTGAGCACCATCCTTGGGCAGCCCTGCCCTGCTCACCATCAAGCATGCCAGGCCACCTGCAAGCCTCCCCCAGCACCCACCAGCAGGAACCCCAAGCCCAGCCAAAAGTCCTCAGGAGTTGGCTGGTCTCCCACAGAGCCTGGAATCCCCAAGCATAATGAAGCACACATGGTCCAGCCCGTGTCTACCACCAGAGAGGCTGGACACATCTGATACTCCTGAGTCCCTGCTCCAGCAGTGCACAAGCCTCTCTGTGCACCAAACACCAGCCCCTGAGAGAGCCGAGTATCTGAGGGCATCAATAGAACCTTGCTCCTGGCATAGCCGGGAAACTCTGACAACCAGCTATAGCAGTTCATGGTTTGGTGTACTCGCATCCCAGCCACCCTCCATGCCAGACACTACAAGGTCTTCTTGAGCCTTGGCCATGTGTCCTTAACACAGGGAGTATCTGTCACAAATCTTCAGAGGCCAAAACTTGGCATTTCCATGCAGAGGTGAGTATCCCTCCAAGAGCCATCCCAGACACAAGCCATCCCTTGCCATCTGCCCCAACGTGGGGCACAACATAGCCTCCTCCTGCTGCCTGGGACACATCCCTGCCCACTTCCACAAGCACCTGCTGGCAGATCAAGCCTGGTGCTGACGCTGGGATGAAAGGGGGAGCTGCTCATGACCTTGACGCTGCTCTGACTTGCAGACATCCCGTCTCATTCACAGAAGTCCTTTCCGCCTCTCCATCCAGCAGCTCACTCCACTGCATTGCTGACAAACAGCCCTGCAGACTGACAGAGGGAGATACTAAGGAGCTCTGGAGACCTGAGACATATGGGGCTTTCACCAGCTCAGGGCATACCCCTTCCCACCAGATACACACTGGGTTCACACAATCCCTCCTCCCAAAAAAGGACAGATGCACTGGCACCCTTCAACCCTGGGAAGAAGCAAACCAGAGCCATTGGCACGATCCTGGGGGCTCTGCCCTCCTTGGCACACGACTTCTGCCACCAGGTCAGGGCTCTTGGACAGAAGTGTCCACAAGTTACAATGGCACAGCTTTCAGACACAGGCAACCCCGGGATGTGAGGAAGGTCTCTGCAGGAGAAGGCTCCATACAATGCTGGGAACAGTTGACAAGGGTCATAAGTGAGAGCTAAAGAGTTGGGCATGGAAGAAGGGGCAAAGTTATCCGCGAACCAGTGCATGAGAATGTCTTGCCCTAAAACAACCCCCAGTGACTGTATCCCAAATCCTCAGTTCCTCTGGTAACTGAGGTACCTCAGTTTTTCCCCCTGGTTCCTGCAGAGGCTCTGGCACCCACACTGCTCCCCATGCCAGGAGCTGCCTCCTGTGTCCCGTCCCCTGGCGCACGTGTAAGCTGTGATATCCTGGCAGAAGCCATAAGGACATACCTCAGCGCAGACCCCCTTCACAGCCTGCTCCGCTCAGGGGACTCTAATGAGGAGCAGAAAAAGGACGAGAGGGTCACATCATTGCACAGCCCCCAGCCTCCACACCCACCCTTAGGATCCTCCTGGACCCTTCAGCCTCTGCCAGCCCTCCCCATCACATCACACCGAGCCCCACAGCATCCCTCTGGTACTCACTGCCTTCAGGAGTCTCCTGGCCTCTCCTCACCCTGCTCCAGCCTCCTTGAGGCTGCTTGGCCAGCACTGCTGATCTCTCACTTGTTTCTCCAACCTTATCCCAGCCTCCTTGGAGCCCACTGGCCATGCCAGAGCTTGCATGGGAACCTGACACAAAGCTTGAAGCCACCTGGTTTGTGGCACCCTGACCCCTATGTGCAGAGGGACTGTGGCTGTGCATCCCACGGTGATGTTCACTTACACACGGGTACAGCCTGGCTGGATGTGCGCTGACATGCTCATGCACCACAAACGGGCACAGTCAACCCAGCTGGGGTGCGGGGGACAGCCATGCTCACACTGCAGGGTGCAAAAGCAGGAGCCCAAAGCATCGCAGGGGACAAGATGGCCACACAGGCCAGTGTGAGAGCTTAGCTTGCCAGGGCATGTCTTGGGGTCATTCTCAGGGCTGGCCACAGACCAACTGTCCTATTTCCTGAGCATGCGGAAAGTTGCCTCCTTTCTTTCTCCTAGCTACAGATAGAAAGCAAGATATGAGACCAGAGCCAAGTCAGCTCCGTTTTCATCTCTACTCTGTGCTAGTCAAAGCAGAGGCTGGAATCTGTGTCCTAGATGATGCACCAGCTCTTCCTCTCAGGACAACAGGATGCCCTGGTGGCCACTGGTTTCACCAGTTTGAGGTCGTGTTTCAGTGTCTTTCACTTCTTCTATTCAAGAGGCAATATTGATGTCTCTCTCTCATCCACTTTCCTACTGGACAAATGGGACAACTCGTCATAATTTCCACTTCCAGAAATGCCTTGGTGCTGGGTGCTCCCAGGGTGGGGAGTAGATGAGTGCCATGACTTCTTGCTCTGGCAGAAGGTGCTTTGCTGAGTCTATGGAGGGCACTGGCAGGACTGAAATAAAAGCTACCTCTCCAGTGAACAAAGCTATGGTGATTTCCTTGTGCCAATGGCAGCTTAGAATCGCAGGATCAAGCAGGAACGCTGTGTTCAGGGTCTTTTATTCTGGTTTTCCTGTTGTCTGTTTCTGGCACTAAATTCTTTTTCCAGTGTTGTCCCTTTGCTTGCAGTGAGATGCTGGCATTGGAGCTCTGCTGCTAAAGGAGTGTATTATGTGCCATGAGCACAATCCTTTCCACTTTAAAAGCCCGGGAACAGGGCAGGGTGTAATTCCTGAATAGCTGTGATTTAGAGCAAACACGACTCTACAGCCTAATTCTCAGCACATACCAGTGGTTCAGAGACTTCGATGTGCCACTGCAAACAAGTAGAAATCTTTCTTTGGGGGTAAACACTGGTGTAAATTTTGACCTACAAAGTGCTGGTTTTGGATGCTCTGCAGTATGGTGAGGAGGCGGAGCCCAAAACTCACCTTGGAGTTGAGGTGTCCACTTTATTTTATGAACTATACTCAGGATTTTGGATCCCTCCTCCACCCCAGAAATGCAGTTTTGTGACTCTGAACCCCTGAAATCAAACAAAGTTCCCAAGTGATGAAGAGGATGGTCATGCCCTCTACAGCATCTCATTCCTCCATGACATCCTGACTCTGCAAAGTAAAAGCTATGTCTGTTTTCCTGAGCTTTGCCCTCTTGTGCTCTTTGGAGGGCTGCCCCATCCTGTTATCACCATCTCCATGCCAGAAAGATGCACTTAACAGCCAGGAGGGTTGTGTGGTTGGTTGGGCACTCACAGCCTTCACAGGCTTTCCCCTTTCTACAGCTTTGCATTTCTCCGGCATCGTCTTGCTAGCTGCCTCAGCCCATTGCAGAGTAATGTATCTGGGGTAGTAAAAGTCGCATCCCTTTGAACTTTTCAGATGAAAAGGGGGCATGGTTAGGGCTTTACATTCAATGGTGCACTCAGAGATGCACCCTGGACCCTCGTTCTGGCTGGTGGAGAGGGAGCTCTCTTGAGCTGCGGCTCTGTTCTCAGTGCCGGTGTGGCTGTTCCCATCTCCTGACAACCAGGGCACCTCTGCTCTTTGTGAAGGAGACTGTGCCAGGCTGCCTCCTCTGGGAAGAGGCACATATTGGTGCCGCTGCTAATTACTTCTCTCTATATATCCCCGTGCAGGGTAGGAACACATCCTGTTGCAGCCATTTGCAAGGGCTCCTCTAATAGTATTATTGCTCTTAGTGCAGGATTTCAACAGTGCATTTGAGCAGTGTTTGACAGGACACAAAGGCAGGCAGCCTTGTTCAGGAGGCACTTCCATCTCCCGCAGTAGATGTGCAGAGGTTCACTCAGCCACCACAAGTCATGGAACTTCAAGTGGAGGCCGAGCACTAGCCTCAACAACTGTTTCTCTTTTCTTTTTGCCACCATCTGCAACATCAGCAGTCTGTTTTGGTTCTCCCTGTCTTCCATTCCTGTCAGACATCAGCACCACATGCAGGGTGTGCAGCGCTGAGGGAGCAGGGATGATGCAGCACAGAAGGCCAGATCTTTTGGATGAGGGGATGTAGTGGAGCAGCTCTGGGAGAGAAGACAGTGGGACTGTGGGGATGTGACACAGCAAAGCACGGCAGAGGATGCAGAGAAGCCCAGAAGGGAGGTGCAGCATGCAAGGAGGGACTGAAGAGGGTCAGTGGTCCGGAGAAATGGGGAACATGACAGTGTGGGGGGAGAGAAGCTTGGAAACAAAGCAGGATGCTTTCCTTAAGCATTAGATCAGAAAGACTCGTCTGTCTCTACCTGGTGGCATGAAGAACATCAGCCACTAATTTCAACCAGCTACCCCTGTTCAGAGCCCTGGAGCACTGTACCTCTTCTAGCCTCGTTCAAAGGATAGAGAGGTGGAGCATGCCTCATGCTGCAAACTGAGGGCTGAGGTCCAAGGTATTGCTTTCAATATGTCTATATTTCAACCAGAGAAAGATGCAGTGTTTCCAGTAGCGGCAGCTTTACCACCTCTATTGCTGTGGTGTGGACACCTGGAAGCACCCCTTCTCCCACACTGAGCCCTCAAGGCTCTGCAGACCACTCCTGGGATATCCCTTACAGTGGTGACCTCCCATGACACATATGCCAGCAGCACTGTCCTTCCTGTCTGCCCTCACAGCATCTATGTGATGAGAACAGCCTCCCTGGTGCTGCTCTTTCCAATGACCTACAGCACAGCTCATGGGAGTAGGCACCATTCCCCTACTCCACCATAGCTTACCGGTGTCATTCTCCTGCACCACTCACTGCTGCCTCCAGGTACCTCTCCCTGGAGTGCTCACACCTACAGGTACCATTGCCTGCAGCGCTGTTCCCTACCAGCACCATCCCCTACTGCTGACAGGTACCATTCTCCCTTGTCACTGTTCTCTATAGGTACCACTCCCCTACAGCGCAACTACCTACAGGTATTGTTCCCCTGCAGCGCTCTTCCCTACAGGTACTATCCCCCACAGCGCGGTTACCCAAGGTACCACTCTCCCCCGGCATTGCTCTCTCCGGGTGCCGTTTCCCCGCAGCGCCATTCCCAGGAAGCACCGTTCCCCATGGCGCTGATGTCTACAGGTACTGGTCCCCCATGGTGCCACGTCCTCCAGGTGCCATGTTCTGTGCCGCTGCTCCCTCCAGGTATTTTCTCCCCCCACTGCTCTCTTCCCTTCAGGCACTGCTGCGTTAATGGTGTCACTTCCTCCAGGTACCATGTTTTACAGCACTGTTCCCTCCAGATACCACTCCCCTGTGGTGCTGCTTCCTCCAGGCACCACTGCTTCATGGTCTGTTCCTTCTTCACAGTACAGCTATTTGGATAGTGTGCCCCAAAATCCCATTTTCTTTTACCAGCAGATTCTAGCCTAGTCTATTCCTTCTGTTCTGTCCTGCCTTGTCCTTCATGTCTTTGCACCCCAGCATGGTTGGGATGAGTGCCTTGCACTATTCCACCCCTCAACTTACCCTTCTGCATGCATTTCTGCCACAGCAGCATTCCCAACCCAGTAGTCTGGAGGAGTCCCCCCAACACCGGCAGTAAGAGATGCTCAACAGCCTGTTCCCGCTTGGTCAGCTCAGCCTGGGCTTCTTTTGGCATACAGGAGCTCAGTGGCTCCTTCCCAACGTGTCTTCCCTTTGCAAGGGTTTTTGGGAGAGGGACGCTGTGCTGTAGGTAGCTGTGGAGCTGTGACCTCCTTTGCAAAGCCCTGACACAAGGTCCCCACCTTCAGTGTCCCCAGATGAGGAGGGTACGAGCAGTGCTTTTTCCCTCCAGGGAATGCCCACCCTGTGACACAGGGAACCAGATCAGCAAGCTCACCTTGTGCAGGTCTCCTGTCTATCTCCTTTCTGGCCCCTGTTTCCCACATGACATAGGAACATGACCGGAGCCCTCTACCTCCAGGGCAGCACAGGCACAACACCAATTTCACTTTCCAGGCCTTGGGGAATGCTGCTGGACCGCTGCCCACTTCCACAGCAATGCTCCAGAGATCAATGATTACAGAAATATCGGAAGCTGAAAGTACAAGCGGAGAGCTCTCTGCAGTCCACATCAGCCCCTATTTTTCCTAGACTGAGCTGACATCATCCCTACAACACCCAGGCAGACGGTTTGCAGGGCCATTCCTAGCACTACAACACCCAGACAGACGGCTTTGGGGACCAATTCTAGCACTACAACACCCAGACAGATGGCTTTCCAAACTTAACACAGTCACTATAGCATGGAGACAGATGGCCTCTGGTATCTGAGACCGACCCACCACTGCCCATAAAGGTGGTTACTGCAGTTCAATACCACACCTACGGCTCTCAGGGCAATAACGAGTAACACCCGCTCTTACAATAAATACTGAGAAAGATGCTGAGATCAATGCCAGCACACAGATGGATTTGTCCTAGGCACCAAAGTCAAGAGATATAACGTGCACAGCCATCTTCCCCAGACCCTACAGCACTGAGCCTCTCTCCCCTCATGCTAAACAGTAGTATCTAAACAGCAGTAGAGACATCTTGCTCTAAAGCTAATGGCCTGTCAGCCCCCAGATGCACACACACAGATCAGACCATGGCCTCTGGAGTATATTACAATAGCACACACTAACTGTAGCACCAAAGCAAATGACTTCCCAGCTCCTGCCAAGGGTATCACAGCAGAACTGGCACATAATTAATGTGGACAGATGCACCCATCAGCCTCAGCCTCACCAGCACAGGTAGCACAGTACTAAACCACTTTGTCGGTAGCAAGGGCCTGAGCACAGGCTCCCAGAGGACATGTTCTTCCCTCACTCACTGTAGCTGGAGCTTGAGGGACCATCTCCCTGCTGCCATTATGCCTACAAACCGCAGGCAGCTGCGTGACAGTGGCAGTCTATCTGGGTTACACAAGCATCCCACAGCCACATTGCCACAGCAGCAGGATGTGACCCAAACCCAGCACCAGTGGCAGCAACACCCAGGCAGGCGGCTCTGGACAATGACTGTGTTCCTGCAGGGACCAGGCAGGGCTCAGCAACAGACTATGGCACCTGTGAGACTCCCAAAAGCATGATCTGCCCCTCTGGCTTCACTGCCATCCTTATGATACCCAGTGAAACAAATTCAATCCCTTTTAAGAGATCTTGTGCTTGTGGTGCCACTGACACGATCTTGTACCCTGGCACAGTGGGACTTCAACCTCCACTGGACTATAAAAAGCAAGATTATTACATTAAATTACTGAATAATTATGTTAAGAGCTACCTTAATAGGATTACAGGGTTCAAAGGTTAAGAAATGCCAAAATTAGGATTGTCCATGCAGTCTTAATTCACTTCATGAAAGTCTGCTTCATGATGCAGACCAGAATTATGCCCTGGTGGAAAATATTTTCCCTGGGGTCCTTTGTGTCTCTGCAGAAGAGGACAGAACCTCCTGGGAGGTGTACCAGGCTTTTTGAGTGAAAGAGACTTTGCCAGTGAGACTCTGTCCCACAGGCTCCAGAAACTGGAGAAGATAGAATGAAAGGGTCAAGAGATCACAGAAAATTACGTCTCCAAATTAAGGGGCTGAAGGACAGGGGGATTCTTTTACTACTGAGAAAAAACAGCAATTTATTTTCCTTCCTTCTTTTAGAAGTAAAAATCCAAGCAGATTTCATTGCCACTTTTCAGAAGTTTTGGTAAGTGGCATACATTCACTACAAAAAAATGTGTCTTTGCAGTTAAACTTTGCCAAAATATCAAGCAACTGAAAACAAAGTCAGATAATGAGCATTACTGGTCAATCCTCTTCACCCATGCTATATAACACATAGCTCCAAAATGAAATCAAGGTTCCTATAATATCCAAACACTATCCTCTGGCCAATCAAGAACTTCTCATGACACCTACAAACAACAAACATTCAACAAATAACCACCAGAAAGGTTGAGGAGCCACGCAATAACCAAACCAAACCATGCAATAACCAAATCATCTTCCTAATCTCATTCTTTGCTCCTGCAATATCCAGCCCAGGTGAGTAACAGCTCCTGTAGTACCTTCAGGAGTGCACATAGGTCTTGACAAGAAGTCCTGGGCAGCAGAGAAGCTGCCCTTCTTCCCTGCCCCCCAACCCCCCTCCCCCAGAAGAGGAGCAGGTGGGAGCACAGGGCTCTTCTGGTTTTTGAGTCCCCTGCATGGGGCTAATGAGGGTTGTGTGAACACCACCTGCTGTCCCCGGGGGGGCTGCCAGCTCATGCATGCCTTGTATGCGCATTCCTGTTACCCAAATACCTATACAATTGCTCCTTCCACATTCCCACCTTGCCCTTGCTGATGCCTCCCGTGGATCAGATTATCAGATTCCTCACAGACCCTCCCGGTGGGGGTCCCAGCCTGGGTCTGTGAGGCTGACCCATCCCCTTGTGCAGCTAGGGGCTCCCTGGAGACACATGGATGCATTGCCCAGAGCCTCCTGGCATGCCCCGGGTCCCAGTGCTCTGCCAGCTGATGGGAGGGCAGTGACCAGAAGGAGCCAGGCCACCAGGACCAGAGGCAGTGCCATCTGTGCCAGTGACACTCTGGCTACCCACTGACCTGACTACAGCGTGCCTACAGCTGAGGTGCCCTTGCCCAGCCCTCTGGAGCAATGCAGTCTCCAGCTGGGGTCTGCTGCTTATGTGTGACAGCAGGAGAGCTGAGGTTGTGGCCCTTGTGGCACCAGGTCCTGGGGAGCTCCTGGTCCATATTATCATGGGTTGCTAACACACAGTGGTCCTCTTACCCTATCTCCCTCCCGCCCTCTCAGAGCATCACTGAGACACGCAGACCCATAGAATCGCTTAAGTCAGAAAAGATCTTCAAGATCATCAGTTCCAACCATTAACCCAACACTGCCAAGTCCACCACTAAACCATATCCCTAAGCACCACATCTACACATCTACATCATGGCTTTCAGGGGGCACTAGAAACCTGTCCCGTGGCTCCTGCAAGAGGGTTGTGCTCTGCACTCCTGCCACAGGTCCAGAGGCTGGGGACACTCCCCTTGTACTGCAAGCCTTGGGGACAAGGGCAGCAAACCATATGCCCGGGCCACCCCACAGCTGCCAGGCATAGGATGTAGCAAATTCTCCTTACAGAAGGAACCTGAGCACCTAATCCTTGAGCTTTACCCTGTTGCCTGAACCTGTGAAAGGCAGAGGTATAATTCTTTCTGACCCAGCCCCTCTGCTCAGGCACAGGGCTTGGGGAGACCACACAGAGGGGTCCCCTCCAGCCTACACATGCTTCCAGGTGAATTGCAGTGCCCCCGCCCCCCCCCCCCCCATCCCTGGGGCTGGCCTCAGCACCCTCCATCTGCTGCAGCCCACCACTCCAGCCAGCCTCCCTCCAAGGGTTAATCTTCCTCTCTAGAGCTTCTCAAACCTAATTAGAAAGAGCCTGGGCAAGTGTGGTGGCAGACACCGATGCACTTATCTCCCCACTTCCGGGGCTCTACCCTTATCATTTAATTAAAGCTGCAGTAGTGCTTCCCTTCCTGGCAGGAGCTAATCAGAGAGGGCACTGGAGCTTGAGGCAGCCTTTGCCAGTCAGCTAGGGTAGAAGCTGGAAAAGGGTGGGAAACATGCCCCAGGAAGGATAATAAAAGGGAGAAGAAGATAAAGAAAGAGTCCCTTTGTGCTGGCAGCTGGGGACCAGGAGAGCAGCGAGGGGCTAAGCCCCAGTGCCCATCTGCCAGCCATGGTATGTGGAAGGACTCAGGGTCGTCTCAGCTCTGGATGGACCCCTGTGATGTCAGGCCCAGGAGTGAGCCAAGAAAGCTGCCTCTGCCCCAAGCAGGCTTGGCAGCACTGCAGGCTGACTCCATGTCCCAGCAGTAACAGGACCCTGGACCCCCCACCCTACCCCAAAACAGCTCTGCCAGCAAGGCACACACAGATGCACCCTGACACCAGAGCCCGTGGGTGCCACATGTGCCAGCAGCAGAGCAAACCACACTCAATCCTCCCATGAGCAAGAATCAACTCAGACCATGCAACATCCAGCACCCCCAAGAAAACTGGGGACCCCCAGTGTACTGGGGAAGGAGCATGTCCAGGGGAGATGTCATCAGGCAACAGGAGAGACGTCCATCGAGCAACAAGCTCCTGCACCAGGTCTCCAAGGGAGGGCAAGGATGCATAAGCCCAAAGAAATGCTGTTATTTGAAGGCCACACAATGATGTGTGGACACAGCTACACAATGATGTGTGGACACAGCTACACAATGATGTGCGCTGGCATACACTCAATGAGAGACTCAGCTGTTTTGGGGTAAACAACCCCCAACCGATGCTGACAGTTTCTGTGCCAAATTCCACAACTCTCTTCCAAAGCATGGTTAAGCTAATAGGTCTTGAAAATAAATTCTTATAACCAGTTTGTTAGCAGGGCTGAGACAGCATGTCTTGTTCTCAAAAAACAGCTGGAACACCTCTCCTAAAACTTAAGAAAAAACAAAAACAAAAACACAAACAAACAAACAAACAAACAAACAAAATCAACCTGAGGGAAACCCAGCATGGAAAATTTAAGCTTTAGAGCTAGAAATATGCTGAAGTGATAAGCAATTGAAAATAAGTCTGTACAATACAAAACGTCAAGCAGCCCGAGGCTGCACAGTCTATATAATGATCCTCATTGCAGGTTCCGAAAGCTGCTCTGGAGGCGCAGCCCGGTTGGGAGATGGATGCGTGCGCTTGGCGCGCTCCAAGCAGGAGGAAGAGAGCAATTGTTTCAGCTTTATGCCGACACTGTACAGTCCTATCACTGCTCCTGAAAAAGGTGGTCTTCTCCCACCATTGCTCACCAGCCAGTTCATCAGTCCTCCTAGTGTCATAAATGTATAAGCAAGAATTAAAACATGATATTTGATTTATTATTTTTTTTAATTAATTTTCAGCAAGACCAGTTTTCTCACTTTGCCTACAGGGAGGCGCGCGGCCCCATGCACAGCCCAGGAGTGCACTGTAAGGTGCACCAGTTCACATGCACAGGGACCTGGGAATACTGGCCTGGTTTTATGAGCATTCTCTGTGTTTGCTCCTTGGTGGCTGCCTTTCATTGTACCCTTGTATTGAAGCTCTTGTGTCAAGGAGAAAAGAACCGGCATACGCGTGTCTGCCTTTGAGCAAAACCATTGTTAAGCTCCATCAACAATTTAATAATCTTTCACTCGCAGGACAATGAATTGGGGGAAATTATTCTTGCAGGGGGGCTGATGGCCACACAGCAAAGTGCTGTTCAAGGCCTTTGAAGTCACATAGGTGTTTAACTGACAAAAGAAATCACTTTATGAAAAGGGCTTGCCTCAACAAGGGGATCTGGAGACAAAGAAAACCAAGACCACTTAGAGAGAAGCGGAGCAGGGGAGAAGGAAGAGCCCTTGGAAGAGAGTCAAGCCAAACCCCAAGGAAACTGGAAGAGGAAATGACAGTACCAATTTGCATGCATATGCTTTGTTTTCTTTTCATGGATCTTTCCTGGGCTGCTTAAGAGTAAAGTTAGCACAGTCACTTGTCAGCTTTTTTACAGCCTGTTCTGACTGTAGAAACATTCCGGTTGCCTGAATCGTAATGCAGACACCGAGGTGGAAGAGGACAGATTCTTGCCAGAAGTTGTGGTGGAAAGCTGAAGGTTCAGGCGATGGCACTAAATCCAGGGCTGCCGCTCCTGGGCTGCCCTGAGGAGGAAAAGTCTGGCTGCTGATGGAGGATGCACACACAGACCTGGATACCACACCCAGCCACAGAGAACCAAATGCACGTGAAATCCAACATACAGCTGTGTTGTGAGCATTAGACCAGGGGTGTGGTCATGAAAATTTGGACGGATGATCTGACACCAAATGAGGGTGTCAGACTGCTGATTGCTCGAAGATCAAGAGCAGCCCACAAAGAAGAGCCTGAACCTCTGAACTAACCAGCCTATTTCTCTGCAGGGAAGACACATGCCATCAGCCCAGCTGAAAACACACATTATTGATGCCACAAACACCCACAGACTCGAAGGCTGAAAATCTGCAGTGGAAGCTAAATGGGGAGAGATTTTGTGGCTGGCACATAGCAGAAGCAGCATATGCACTGGTCAAATCCTCCTGTGGTGTAGCCAAAATACATGCCAAGAAATCAGTCCAGGTGGTTAACATTTCTGAATTGAACCACTTGCCATCTTGCTGGCATGATTCCCCACTGAGGCGCTGGAAGGATCTGCAGCACTGATGGCCGCAGCCGGGGAGAAGTTGCCTTGTCATGTAAAAATAGAAGGTATCAACGCCAATGCAGCTTGCTAAAGGTGCAGCTCTGAGAAAACAGGAGGATATCAGCGTGCTGATGCAAATGGGGAGGTTTAGAAACAGGTTATGGCTTGTTTGGGAAGACACAGGAAAAAATCCCACATCCTGATGAATACTGCTCTGCCTTATGTTTGTTCTTAGGATGGTAGGAAGGCGCTCTTGTGGGAGAGTGGGGAAAAAGAAGGATAATCGCTTCTGATAGGGAATATCAACCTCTAGCTACCCCTGGGTGCTGCAGTTTACAGACTGCTGGAGGTTAGATGCAATAAAGTTTGCACCACTCGAGGGAGACCTGCCAGAGGCAGTCCTGAAGGCACAGGATGAATAAACCACACTTTAAAGAACGAGCAAGGATTAAACCTGCTGCCTAACATCCTGGCAGGAAAGCGGGGATACATCATTGCCCTGCATTAGAGGCAAATAGGTAAAGGGAATTTGCCAGCTCTGTCACCCCCAAAGCACAGCACAAGGGAACAGCAGGATGATCACGAGAAGATTTTGATTTCACGGTCCAACAGAGATGTATGAAAACTTCCAGAATCAGTCCAAGGGCATATTTTTTACAGATTATTTTTCAAAAGGGAGAAGACGGTAATAGCAGGCCTTCTCCTTATGCACAATCTGTAGCCATAGAAATATGTGTGTAGCACTGAGCAAAGCAGCGGTGTACCTATTTGAAAGAGCAGGCAAGACCTGGACAGGTAGAGAGCTCAAAATGATCTGTGATTTGAGAGGTCCAGGATTAGCAATTGACCCTTCAAAGGAAGCCATTAATCATCATTAAGAAGGTTTATGTCCTGAGGGACCAAGAGGCAAAACAACATGAGTCCTGTATCTTATGATGTGGGTTAGCAAAGAGACTTGGGGAATGAAAAACAAAATGTGTGTGGGCAGCAGGGTTTACCTGCAGCGGGGAACTGCCTGAACATGGGAAGGGTTCAGGATCTGGCTGCTGAGGGAAACCGATAGGGAGAATAATACCCTCGAAGCAGCATTGTTTTCAGGAAAGGCAAGGCATTTGCCTTCTCTCACTGATTTATCTGCATCTCTGTGGGTGCCCCTTCCTGTGTGGCTAATAAGCAGCAAGACGCTAGACGTGGAATACACAATTTCTTTTGCTTTTATTCATTTTCTTTCTAGATATAATAAATCTTGCTTTTGTCAAAATCCCTGTTGTCTGGGTAATTTCATCTAGAGATCCTCAAGGAACAGAGATCTCCATATCCCTGAAAGTTTAATATCTTGGGTTTAGTTGGCATATTTTCAAGCAATAACTTATACAGCTGAAGAAGAAAAAAAAAGATTACTTATGTCTAATTGGCATTATACTAATTACCAGCAAAATACATTAGGCAAATATCACATTTACTCACTCTCTGTCATTTTACATTCCCTACTCCATCTTCTTTTTCCTCAGCAGCTATAAAACAACACAACATGCTGTTCTGACACATCCCTGAACAAGGATCATATCCTAACCCTCTCCTCCTTTCTCTTGCTACCTCCTTGGTTTTTTTTTACTTCCAAGCAAGGTCGTTTTGAAACGGGCACAGACATATAACTGACTGGGGACTCGTGACCCTGTACTCCAGCATCCTGCTCTTCTCTGCCGGATCCCTTCCCCAGCCTCCCTCAGTGTTTCTTTTACAAAGGGTTTATGGCCATCTATGTAAGAATGTTTTACCTTTTATATCAGAATAAGTACATGAACACAGATAGGCTAAAACAGAGGCACATGTCCTCTCGCACATGAGCCATCTGAGCTGTTTTATTCGTGACTCATAGCATTTTGCCAGTTTACCCTAAATGATTTCAAAAGCAAAATAAGTTAAACCAAATAACACCAGCCTTACCCTGAAGTAAGAGTCCTGAATGTAGATTTAAGCACCTCCAAGACCCACCACTAGCACCATCCTCATCATCTGGTTCATTCTAAGGTTAGCCTGCTTTCGCCTGGTTCAGAGCAGCCCTCTGCCAGACAAGAGCCCTGGCACAGTTTGGGGGCGAGCACTGTGGAGGAACCCTTTTCCCAATGGACAGGGCAGACAAAGCAACACTAGCTGAAAGAGTTTAGCCTCGTAGACATGAGCTGTGCTGGTCCAGTTGGCCTCAAAGACCAAGAACAAGGCCTGGCTCTTTGTTTTTAGTGATACAGCAGTGGAAGGAGCACTCGTGTAGGACTCAGTGTCCATCAGACCCTGGGCAGTGCTGTTCTTCCATTAATGAGGTGCAGTTCTCCTTTCCTATGAGGAGCAAGGCTGAAGCCCACCACAGAGATTATCTGGGAAGCTTGTACCCACTGCAAAGGCACAGCCCCTTCTCCATCCTGCTGCAGTCTCTAGTAACAACAAACAGGGACAACTTGTCGCTGCAAGCCACCAAGACCTGTCTAGATGTGCCTGCCTGGGAAAATGAAGCATGCCAGCCATGAAGCACATCAGCTTCCCCCATTTCTACTTGTTGAAAGCTTCTTGTCCTGCTCAGACCAGAGGGAGGGCTGAGGTGTTGGAAAGAAAGCCCAGGTCCAACCACACTGCCCAGGGATGAAGGAGCTGACCACCATGTGGCTTCTTTGCACCTCTGTTGTGTTGTCTCTGGCCCCAAACAGACTGCATGGTTGCATCAGCTCACATGAAATGAGCCCTGGTTCCTGCAGAGGAACCTCATCTCCCTGAAAGAAAAGGCAAACGCGGGGGCTGATATGGTCAGATAACCTCTGAGTCAAAGCAGCCTATCCTTGGTATCTCTCGTCAGATGCCATGACTAATGTTAGATTTATGGAGTGTCCTCTCTGCAAGTAAAGCAAAGAGCTAGCGTTACAATCACTTAATGGAGGTGACTTCAAATCAGGATGGATGAGAGGTAGTGAGAAGGAGACAGGAAGAAAGATTCATTGATAGTGAGAGTATAAAGCACAAAATCCTGGGGAAGAGCGAACAACTGAGACTGACATTTGACCTGTCTCAATAGCAAAGCTCGCATTGATTTCACTGGGGACAGGAATGAATCCCTTATCCTCTGTCTCATGCCTGCGAGAGGGATTTTCCACCTGAGGGATCTACACCTGACCAATCCTCCAATCTTGGGCACATGCTATTTCTATGAGAAAGAAAATGCAGCATGAAGTCCTCAAGAAGCTCAAATGGGAGACTTCATAAGCTTCTCTAGCATTAAGTTTAAATCCCACACTAATGCAGGTCCTTTTACATGGGAAGAGGTACTGCCAAGCAGGAAAGTTTATAGAGACATTCAGAAAATTCAGAGGCAGATAAAGGGGAAATATCTGAGTTAGATCACACAGGATCTGGAAATGGCATGTCAAATTACTTCAAAAGGAGCTTTCTAAGGAAGCAGGTCTTTGAAAACAACAAATAGCCTGGGACTGCTGAGGGATCCTAGTTGTCTGTTGCTTTTACATGAGGTTGCTTTTTCTGGTTTAGACATGTTCTAAACGTGAACACCAACCTCATCTGGCTGCTCACCGCCCCTGTGCAGAATCACAGCTTTCTGCAAGTTCAGCTCTTTGCAGAGCCATGGAGCAGTCAGGTTAGGAAAACTGTTCTAACTGAAGAGTAATACGGCAAAAAAGAAAAAGTGATCCAGCAAAACTTCAGTCTGATCAGCTCCCCGACCCAGTTTGCCATGAAGCCAGACAAACAGCTGTGTTGGCACAACAGAGCACATGGCACAGGGACAGGGATGAGAAAACCAATATAGAGAGGAGGGAAACTGCCTATTTTGGCACTCTTGCTAACAAAGTACTCAGGATGCTGGCTGTGGCTAATAGGTTCATCAACAGAAATGCTCATAACTCAGCTGCTGGCTCACCCCCATGGATGTCACATGGACCATCTGCAATTGCTCTGGAGCACCTGTCCAAAGGCAGGACACGGGGTCTCAAGCCCTGTTCAAATGCATATTTTAAAATGTTGTAGAAAATACAAAAGAAGAATCTGAAGGAGCTTCATCCAACCCCTAATTCTGAGGAAATGTCCTCTCTGGAAAGCAACGTGGTACAAATGAAGATGGGACCCACCCTCTTGTTCCTACGGTGGATCCAATTCTGAAAGCTTCTTCCTGTAACACAGTTTGGCAAATGTGAGTTGCACCCGCGAATAGCTTGAGTATGACATAAACTACTCTTTGGAAAACAGACTTTATACCAAAGAAGAAGTGTTTATATTTGGTCCAGATAAGAATAGCTGTGCATGACCATTTGCATGGGCATTTGCAAACATTGTCAGGTAAAAGCAAAAATCCAAATTCCTGTGTGGGCTGATTGGCAGTAACCCGTGTCTCACCTTGCAGCCACCTGGTGAAGGTGAAGAGTTCCCTGTTTTAATGTCACTAGTGCTGCAGGGTTGTGTGTCCTGCCAGGTGAGAGCTACAACCCAGCCCCAGCCCTGCTGAGGCCAAATTCCAGTGGAAGGTGTTCCCACCCTAGACTGTAGGAGGTACATGACATTGCTTGGTCTCCCTGGTCTAGGAGACCAGGAAATCCTCCTTTCCCTGAGACAGTATAAGTCATCTTCCTTGCATAAGCTTATTTATAGTTCTTATATAAGAATATATAGTTACATATTCCCACCTGTTTGCAGTTGGTTCCTGTAAGAAAAGTTTCAAAGTTTGCTGTGGAGCCAGCCAAGCCTAGTGAACAAGGAAGAGTGGTTCCAAAAAGTAAGCTGAGTTTTAGGCTACCCCTCAGCATGTTCTCCAAGCCTGTGGTCTCTGCAGCATTGACTGGTAAATCAGCAAATTTAGAGCAGGGTCCCATCCCTGAGATGTGGCCTCATGATAGTGCAGAGAAGGATCATGTTGGCTAAGGTTTCCAAATGGAAGAACGAATAAATATTAAGGAAAATTATGGGATTTTCTCCAATCAGTACATTCAGAGCAAAAAGAATGTGAAGGATGTAAAGAATAGAGATGACATTCACTAATTTCAGTCGTCTTGCCACAGACAGCAAGAGGGAATGGAAGATGTCACGGCCCAGCCCAGGATCACAAAGAATAGCAGAAAACTCAAAAAATCTGATCTTGAATGCAGGAGGCACACATAAAGCCACAGGGACCTATATATTCTACAAGAGAAGGCACCTTCCTACCAAAATACGAAGCTTTTTGTCTCTTGGGCATTGACTCAGAGTGACTGTCCTGACTAGATTTTTCATAATCACATAATGCAACCACAGTTCAGGGACAGAAAGGGTAAAAAAGCCATCAGAATACAGTAGGGAAATTTGCTTCCTTCAAATAACTCCTCTAGAGATGTCCAGGATCTGCCAAGGATCTTTGGAGAACTTCAGGACAATCTTACATGTGCACTACCACATAATCCTGTGAGACAAGAAAAACACTGTCAAATAAATTATTAAAGCTATTTTGGACAACTCTGAAGCAAGTAGCATCCTTCTTATAAGGTCTTGAGAGGATTAAAGGCATTCTCTGTAGCTAGTAATGATGTACTTGTTACTCAGTGTGGAGAAGAAAAAAAATAGTTGTACCCTGTTTACCCTGGGATCCTTGGTACAATTAGGAAGGTGACCTGGTTGACATGACACACCACAACTGCTCTGAACAGCTCTTTCGTAAGAGTTTACCCAAATACGAGTGCTGGAAAATATGGAAAAGAAGAAATAGGGTGAGAACAAGTTTGCAATTACAGCTGAGACAGAAACAGCATGTTGAAACCAAGATGGTGTAATCCATGACCATTTGCAATCTGTCGGATGTTATGTCTCATGATAAGAATCTTTTCCCACATCTCTCTTCAGTAGCGATTAGGAAAATCAAAAGCTGCCTTTGGGGATGAACCAATATTAAGTGAAGAAAATAGAGAAGCTCACAATTTCTTACGAAGAAATGCAGATGCCTGTAGAGCTGAGGATCACTGAGAAACCCAGACATAATTTGTTGAAGCAGATGAGATGCAGCAGATGGTCACAGAGTGTATGCATACCCTATATAAGAGCAGGACTTGGAAACTACTAGCAATGACAAAACATCTACAGTAAGAAATTCCAGCCCTGATGTCAATAGTCAGTGCTAAAAAGGAAATGGCTGCAAATCACTTTAAAAAATCCCACAGTATCTCAGCTAGAGAGGAGTCTAAGCACCAGGCAAACACAAGCCAATAGTCCTCAGCTGGTCAGATGTGTGACCTGGTGGTTCTCAGTCAGCAAAGGGGAGACCGGTACACGGTCACAGCCAGAGGACATCTTTATTTATTCCATGGGCAGAAGCATTTATCCTGTCCTAGACCATAGCCTCGGTTTTCTCCCACAAGGTGTGAGATCTTTCAGTAACAAAGAGGGCTCTGTACCAGACATCCAATCTGGGCTCACCAGTGTTTGACCAGGAACGACACAGAGCTAGCCGAAATCCTGCATCCCAGATGGGAGCCCAGTCAAAGGCATTCCTCAGCGCTCTGCAACAAAGCAAAAATGCTGCAGGGCACGTTTGAAAAAAAAAAAAAAAAAATCCCGAAGACTGACTTTCTGCAAGACAAAAGGGACATTTAAAGATAATACAAAAAAAGAAGAATAGGTTTTAAGATCTGGAGACTTCACCCTGACGGAGGAGGAGACAGAAAGTAATTTGTTTTGTCCCATCTGCTAGCTGGAAGGAGCTGAACAACAATCGCAGTGAGAACCTTAAGAAGAAGCTGGTGACCAGATGGACACCAAGCAGAAGACAGGAGGTAGGGGCTGCCCAGTGCTGCAATCCATATAATTACCCCGAACAGCAAAAAGGGAGCGTTGGCTTGGGAGTCCTCTGCTGAGCCACCCACCTTCTCAAGGTGCAGTGACACTGCAGGGTGCACGCACAGCCCACTGTTTGCCAGAAGCAGCTGTTTGCGTGCGATGGACACACATGCCTGTGGGGAGACCATGAAAAGACACACTACCAGTGACATCATCTCTGTGCCTGGTGCTGCTATGGATGCCACCAAGTGCTGCCAAAGAGCTGCAGGCTATCATCTGGACACATCCCCACCGCTAAAATGTTGTTGGCAAATTGGCGACCATGCAGAGAAAAAAATGACATGAGGGAACAGAAGACTTGAACTATAATCGGAAGTGTAGCAAAGGGGAGCAGGAGGAAAAACATTTCCCCAGGCTGCCTTTGCAAGGGTTGCCAAAAAGCAGCACATCCATCCAAGATGTGCCAGATGTTGCTGCTGCCCAGGAATGGGGCTGCAGGTCTGTGGTGGCGTCATGAGCAGATGGCAAAGGCTGGGAGGAGCCCAAGGAAGAGTGGGAGGAAAGGAAGAGAGACCCAGCTGCCAAATTGCCTTGCCTTGGCACTGCTCACAGTAAGGGACTTGACTCAGTTTTTGAGAGCATCAAAGAGAACTTTAAACGTTGACTTGCTTACATGTGATCTACAAGTACACATGAAGTGAGGTGTCTTCCAATATCGTAAGATTCAATGGAAAGAAATGAGAGCTAGAGCAGCTCGAGTAGAATTTAAGTGGAGGCTTATGAAACTGAGGGCAGAGAGAACCTACCCCTAGAAGGGCTCACCAGGGGTCTTACATAATTACCACCATTTGCAATCTGCTATCAAAATGGGATCTTTCCAAAAGGAGCTCTCCTGCTCAACCATGGTGAGATGCAAAAATCACAGGGTGAAATTCTATGGCCTGTGTCACACAGGGGTTAGACAAGCTGCTGCTTCTGGCTTTACAATGCATCAATCTACCATCTTTCTCGGAACAAAGAAAAATCTGGACTGAAAGGGTTTTATTGAGTCCAGTAGTCAAACCCTGGATATGGTATCTCAATTCATTTGGTCAAGCTGTGCTGAGGTGTACAGAGGAGGTAGGATACCATGAGAAAGGCTGGACTCGCCAGAAAACCCTATGGCTATAAACCAGGCGAGGATTTTGTATCTAGCTCTACCATGAGGTCCCAAAGCCATGCTCCTCGCACCTTGTGCGTCAGCAGCTGCCCGGAGGCGGTCAGTGCAGCCTCGGCTTTGCTGTCCAAGAGCAGCTGGAGACCTGCCTTGCGGCTTAGAAGCACTGGCACCCTTGGGCAGCTTTCACCTTCTGAAAAGAGCAGACCGAGGAGCTGCCAGCTCATCCAGGGAGCACCCAAAGCTAGCAGACATCTCAGAAAACTTATCATTTTCTGTTTTATTCCCCACCTATGGTGGAATTTCTTCCCTGGAAGGAGAGCTGTGAGGATAAACTCATTAACATTTGTGAAGTACAGATACTACTGCACTAAGTGCATTGCAAAAGCTCATGAGATGATTGTTAATTACAAGTTTAGTGCAATGTTGTAACAGCATGCATTAAAAATTGTATGGGGTCCCCACTTTAAATAACGGGGATAAAACAGGTTAAATATTTATCTCTGTTCTGTGGGCTGAAGAACACAATTCAGAAATGCTTCATCCAATATATTGTCATCACAGGTACCCATGTACCACACAGGGATGGAGTGAAACAGCCATCATGTAACATTTCCTAAATTGCACATATTTGGTCCTATAATCTTACTAAATTCTCTTGATCATCAATGAGACTGGCACTTTCATAATCCAAGCTCTGCGTGCATTATGGCAGGACAGATCCTCTGCAGAGCAGAATCACTCCCAGGTTCCTTCCAACTAAAGCAAATCTGTGATACAGGGAGAGCAGATGTCTTTAGTGAAAGCAATGGGTGGGAGACTCAGCTCAGCTCCCAGCTCAATGTACCCCACAGAAGTGGATAACAGCATGGTAAAATGTTGGGGAGGAAACAGTGGGCAGCTAGGTAAAATACCATGGATGACAAATGCCTGGGATGACTGAGGAGCTGGCACATCAGTGCCAAGATACTGGAGAAGTCTTAATCAGAAATATTGTAATTCCTCCTGCAAAGGACCTGGCTCAGCCCCTGCAATACAGCATTTTACTGCAGTCTGCACAGTAAAAGGTGTCCAAAAAAAGGAGGACACTGATATGTATGTTAATCAAGTGAAGAACCATCTACAAAGAAAAGGCATGGATCTGTCTTCTAGTTGAAAAGCTATAAATAGCCTTGCATACTTGCTTATCAGATTGGTTCGGCTGCAGGGATAATCTTCTGGAGAAAGCAATGGAAGCCCTGTTATGTTGGATATTTATAACTAGATGAAAGCCTAGAAAATGCACAGTTGTGTCAGTCTTGTGCTCGTGCCGCAAGATAGAGTGTATGGGATGCAATTAGTCTCTTCAGTTTAATACAAGGTCAAGAATGGCTTAGTCTTCCCAGCCTCAGGAAAAAAAAAAAAACCAACCAGCAAAATCTGACCTCTTTGAGGGGTTGTTGCTGCTTGAGAACCTCCAGAAGCATAGACAAAGGCAGGGTGAGACAGCACCCCAAAAGGTCATGGAGATGGAGGTCCCAACATCACTGGACACTCTTTGCAGGAAGCAAAACATGACCCTTCTCTGGACAGAGAAGACAGAGAGTTCTTGTTTGCACCACAGAAAGGTCTGATGTGCCTCATCTTGGGCACACAGACCATGCAAAACGCAACTCTGATGAACTGATCTAATACGACCAGCAACTCGCCATCTTCAAATCACCTGGCCTGGTGCCAGCGTCCCCTAATGGTCTGCTTAACAGATCGTGACCCTGACCATAGCCCTTCGAGTTGATTGAACTGCCGTTGCCAGATTATCTGCAGAGCACTAGGGCTGACTAGAGTTAATGCTGTTGGATTCCTCAGAGCCCTGGCCTGCCATGGCCCCTGCACTGAACTGGGTTGATCCAGGTCAGGGCAGCTGCTGGAGGTACCAGAGGCTGGTTCCCAACCATTGCCACATGAAAGGATCCAAGCCAGGACAGGCTGGGGAACAGCAAGCAGAATGGGGTTACAGTTGTCCCCTGGGAGCCTTTGCACATCGTATCACACACGGATTTGTTTGTGGGTAGGTGTTTGGTGATTTCTGTCCTCCTGGGCTGTGAACATACACAGGGTCTCTTGTGCAAAGGAACAGAGCTACCTAATTTATAGGAGAAATTGGGTTTTGTGATGCTGTGGGTAGGGACACATGCCCATGTGCTCTCTCTGTGACAGCCACTGACCTGGGCAGTGTCTCCTAGCTATCCTCGGGTCTGCTCATACCCATCAAGCAGACAATGGACATCCCAAGGACCACAGGCAGCCCTCTCTTCCCTCCATCTCCTGCTGCAGAACTTCCAGGTCCTCCTCTCTTTCTCCCCTTTCTAGTCTTAGCCCTGTTCCTCCCTCATGGTCTCTGGGTTGCCTGGTACCTTCAGGGGCTCAAACTTTCCTCTTCCAGCTCCATCAATACCACAGACGTAGTGTATCCTTCAACACAGCCGTGTGGCATCTCCTTGCCCACAAGTCCATCAAGCCTCTCTTGCAGGCACCTGACTAGTATTCAAGGGCACTTGGGAAATCCACTACTGTCATCCTGCAGCAGGGACTTCTGGAACCTCTCCACACTGCTCTTCCCAGTTGACTGGCTGGTACTTTCAGGGAGAAAGTGATCTGCATGACACTCCTAGACAGGATGGTGCCTCATATTGCAAGAGCAACAAATGCTTTGGGAAACCCTGCCAGACCTGGCACAACCATGCCTTGCTTTGATGGTTGCAGTGTAGTGAACTCCAGTGTTACTCCAGGATCTAACCTGGGAAGAGGGCAGAGATGTTCCACTAGACCTTCAAGACCAAAAATTACCCTGTCTCCCCTGCCTTCCTTCATGAGGGACCCAGCAGGTTTGAAGCTCCTTAAACCAGCTAAACACACTCTCAGCCATTTTCACAGCACATCTGGACCTGTCTCAAAGTCAAGGTTGCTCCCAGAAGTAGGAGACTTCAGGAGGACCCTTCGCACCTCCTTGTTTTCCCTCCCAGCAGTTTCTTTGAACTTATCATCTCCACTGCAACCTCCCCTCGATACAAGAGCACAAAAGGCAGCAGGTATAAGAAAGTAGATGTTATGTGCACAGCCAGAGCCAAATCCAAGGAAGCAACTTAAGATGACCAGAGAAGATGTCTTGGGGATTGGGTTGGTTGAGGGTAGGCAGGCAGCACAGAGGCAGCACAAGGAGCAGAACTGGGGTTGAAGCTGTGCCAGGGCAGGGGAAAGCCAGCTCTCCTGTGGTGAGATTGCAAACACCTCCGTGGGGTTCTCAGGTAAAGGTGGACCTGAGCAGGAGGTGACCTGAAGGGCCCAATGAAGGCAGGACACATCACTCTCAGGTTTACCACCACCACACTGCGTGATCCTCTATTCCATGTACCTCCTCGCCCCAGTCTGTACCACTAAACCTGCTCTCCCCCTTTGCTCCCCGGGAAACTACCCTGGCTTGACACCCACCACAGCACAGACAGCTGCATCACACCCAACCACCCACACACCCCTGCCCTGCCACGGGGACAGGCAACCACAGGACCACCTGACTGCAGCATGCAAGCTCACCATCGTCTGGGCTACAACTCCCTCCACATGCCGTCTCAGACTATTCTGTTGGGATCCCTGTCTATATTGTACCAAACCCATCTTCTGCCCGCCAAACCCTTCTGTTTCCTCAGCTCTTCTGACTCTCTCATCTCCTGGACTCCCCCAGACCTCCTCACCCTCATCCACCTCTTCCCTCCCCACCGAGTCTTTGCTGCTCTCTTCTCCAGCCTCCCAGCCCCACCAAACTTGTGCCTGGTAAGCCTGTCCCAACCAAGCTTCTCACCCCATCTCACCCACACCAAGGGAAGGTGCAGCACTGAAGATGAAGAGCTTTGGGCACAGGGTCCCTGAGGAGGGGGCAAGCACATGTGTCACGAGCACCTACCATTCTCGGGGTGCTCCATCTCCCCGATGCTGCCGTCAGGCGTGGTGCGTTCGTAGTGATCCTCAGGCAGGGCTAGTGGCCCGATGCGGGGCCCCGACGATGATTTGCTGCTTGGGGTTTCTGACTCTTCCAGCCCGCTGTCATAGTAGCTGTGCTGGGAGGGATCCTGCAGGTCCTGAGCCTGGCTGGCTGCAGAGAATGTCACTCGGCGATGAGGTAACTGTGAGAGAAGAAAATAGCTGTTGCATCACCCACTCAGCAGATGAAGGCAAAGGCGATGTCATCAAACCTGACCCCTAAACAGAGGCAGAGCACAGCAGCAGGGACCATCATCAGCCCCCCACAGCCAGCCCACAGACACAGTACCCGGGCTCCACCCCAGCCAACAGCATGCCATCAGACACCACCCCATGCAGGGAGCACACTTTGCATGGTCCCTGTGCTCCCCTGACCCAGCAGCTCTCACCACGGCATGTGCCACAGCCTCCTCTTTCACCCAGAAGCGACCTCAAGCAGATGCCCTCTCCCATGACAGGCAGACTCCAGAAAGGATACCTGTTAGCACAGCATCCCGAATTACTGGTCCCCAACGCTTCCTTTGGGGTCCCCACTCTGCACTCAGATTCCGCATGAACCCTTGGTGCTCTCAGAGATGCACCTGGCCCAGCCCAACTCTCCGAGAGCCTCACTAATGGGATCACTGCCCAGCACAGAGCTATGGTGACATCATCCCTCACCTTCCAGCCCCTGGCCTGACACCGTGTTTCATCCTATTATGTTCTCCATCAACGGTCACCATTGCTTCTTTTGTCTGCTTGTTAAACATTTCAAAGACCCTACTTCACACTTTCTCTCCCCAGCTTTGCCTCATGCTTGGGAGGAACTCCCAGCAAACAGCCATTAAGCCACATCATTATCCTCCCCAAATCCTTCCATAAAATCCTTCTTTGTTGAGATTATCGAGGAGTGGAAAGGGTAGCACAAGTTCATAGGGCAAGAGCAGGATGATGAGCACAGAGAAAGAAACACAAACACCAGGAGAAAGAAGAAGGCACAAAATCACCCACACATGTAGGTAGGAGCCCAAGAAAGGAGCTATTTGATGGGGATCTGAAGGCAATCAGAGAGGCACCAACACACCATTTAGGCTGAATACCTTTTTGCTGATGTCTTTACTACAACTGAGTGGCAATCAGGCGTCCCACACAGCTAGCACCAATGAGGAAGGGGAAGGAATTGAGACTAACTGATGGAAGGAACACACAGGGAGCATTTAGATGAGCCAGCTGCTTTTAGGTTGGTTGGACCTGATTAAATTCACCCCAGGTGCTTAGAGACCTGATTTAAGTAACTTCAGAGCTGTTAGGGATTTTTTTTTTTTTTTTAAGAATTTGTAGAGAATCAGGGAGCTTCCAGAAGACTAGAAGTGAGCTAAAATAGCGTCTGTCTTTAAAGATGAGAAAAAAGAAGAGTTGGAGAATTATAAAACAGTTAGCTTAATTTCAGTTCCTGGAAAAATACTGAAACAGATAAAAGAACTCTTTGTAAGTACCTACAAGATAACAAGAAAATGAGTAACAGTCACTGTAGGTTTGTCACAAACAAACATGTCAAGCTATTGAACTTCTTCCTTTGAAAAGACATCAAGCCTTGTGGATGGAGGAGGAGCAGCAAATGTTATATTTTGACTTTAGGAAGTTTTTTTGACACTATTTTAGACAATATTCTCATAAGTAATGCAGGAAAACACTGTAGGTGCAGCATAGTACTTCTCTGCTTAGGTAATATAGTGCAATTCACTGCATGGCGGATGCAAAGCATTTAGAAAGTCGTATTCAGAAAGTAATTACTGAAGACAGGCCTTTCAGCTGGGACAATGTATCAAACGAAATTCTTCGGGTTGTGTCCCGAGTCTGTTGCTAGCCTGTATTTTCATTAACTGCTTGGATGACAGATGTGGAATATATCTGTCACATTTGCACACTTGGAAAAAATAATCACCATGCAAGCAGCAGGCTGGCTGAAGGATTGGGGGTTACAACAGATCACGGCTTGACTATCTGTCAGCGGCATCAATCTCTCAACAGAAAATGCATCTATATTGGGATGCGTAAGCAGGCACGTTGTCTTTGAGTCACACGAGGATCTGCCTGATCTGTTGGGCTCAAGTAGGACTTCAGCGACAGAACTGTGTCCAGTCCAGTCACCGCTTTCAAGAACATATGCACCAGTTAAGCAGAGAAGAACAGAAACAAGGAGCTGTTAGAAACCATTACGAATGATGAGAAGACTGAGCAAACTGGTTTGGGGAGGAGAAACCAAAGGCAGCAGTCACCAAGCTCATAAAAGCCTTCTGCAAAGAGAAAGCTGCTGCTTTTCGCCGTGGACAAACAAGAAGGAATAGCCTTCACCTTCAGCAAGGAAAACTGAGGTTCGCCACTTGGAAAAAAAAACACAACGGTAGGTGTAGCCAAGTGCAATAGATTGCCCAAGCAGATGGTGCGATCCTCGTCATGAAGGGACAGGCAAGCCCCTCTCAGTAGGTCTTTGTGTCCAGCTCTGGAGGAGGTGAGGTCAAGGCAGTCCTGCCTGCAGCAGAATTGTGAGCAGGCCCCCCGAGTTCATCTCGCAGCCCACTTGGTAGACTGTGCAGCTGTGTCAAGCCTGCAGAAACCTTCACAGTTATTGCCCACCATGCCACGCAATGCCATCCCACAGCCTCGTCCTGCACCCAACTGCCTGTCTGACGCTGCTTTCCTCCATCACTGTCTTATCCCCAGCTCGAAGCTTCTGCTTTTGCTCTGTGCTTGTAAAACCCCAGACAAACAACTAGGGCTCCTTGGGGTGCCTGCAATAATAGAAACAAACAGCCTCAGAAACCCAGCCTGTGACAGCTACTATCCCTCCCCTGAGGGGTCTCCTTCCAAATAACATCACTTTTACCTAAAAAACACCTCCTTTAAATGTCAGATCCTGACTGGCAGCCCTTTGAAAGGATTCTTCTTCTCACTGCAGGGCAAAGAAAATCCACACTCAACCCCGCTCCCCCATGCACGGCAGTACGGCACTGACGGGGTAGGTGCCCCCTTTGGGCTCCACACGGTCCCCACCATGCTGTGATCAATGCCCTTCAAAAATCATAGTAGCTCGTGTCTGGCTGAAGCGCTCCGCTTCCAAGGAGAAGCCTTGTTCTGGAGTCATGGAAAGACACTGAATCCATTTCTCTGGCACTGACTTACAGAAATCGGGTTTTGTTTGACCTTTCTCTGCTAGGTTAAAGAGCCTTTCAGCACACAGTATTTTCCACACAAGAAGTTGCTTGTACAGTGCAATCAAGGCACCCCTCAATCTTCTTTTTGAGATGTTAAACAAACCAGGTTCCTTAGGTCTCAAACTGAAACCCAGAAAATCAGTGTTTTGGCCGTCATCTTTACCTGCCCCAGATTTTCCCCGTTCCTCATCAGAGCTGATCCCCCCAGGGCTGCTGGTGCCATCTCACCAGGGCTTTCTGCAGAGCCTCACTTCTCCTCCTGCGTCTCAGGTTTTTCCACCTAAGGACTGCATTAGCCCTTTGGCAGGAGCGCTGTGAGTGCTCATGCTGAGATACTCATGCAGTGTGACCCCTAAATCCATTTTAAAGCAAATGCTTTCCAGGATATAACCCAGCCTTTTCTACTTCTCAATGTACAGCTTTGCATTTGACTGTGTTAAAATGTACTTTGTTTAAATGGGCCCAGTTTACCAAGCAATCTAGATTGCTCTGCATGACTGCTCTATCCTCATCATGATCTCCCACTCCACCAATCTCCTTGTCAGCTGCAAATTTTATCAGTGGTGATTTTATATTTACTTCCAGATCATTGATTATAACACTGAATGGCAGCGGGCACAGTACTACTGCCGAAGAGCTCCTCCAGGAGAACCTCGTTCCACGAGGACTCCCAGCCAATGACTGCTTTTCTTCTCTAAGCTGTTGATAAACCAGATCTTCATCTATCTAACAATGCTTTACTTATAATGAGTAGTGTTAATTCAAAATAATAATAGTCATAACATAAGGCATTATCAACTCGGCATCTTGATCAAACTCCAAGTCAATCAGCTGCACATTGTAATCTCACACCAAACACAAAACCAGCTCTGCTGCTTCAGCCTCGAGAAGATCCTGTTCCTCACGGTGGCCAGGAGCAGATGCCTTAGGAAAGGTTTAAGAGCTGAACCTGTCATGTAATGACACTGCCCAGTATCCCTCTCCATCAAACTGCGTTGACTGACGTCAGTGCTATTTCCATCATCGAGTTTCCTGCCTCAGCTATTAATCCAGTTGTTCCCCGGGGCTAGTGAGGACAGTGTGTGCTGCACATAGCAGCCCCATCATTATTGCAGCTAGCTCATGGTGTCACTGCCCCCCAACTCCTCCTGGCCCACCCTGGGGTCGCCAGCTCCACTGGCACACCCGGATCAGAGGGTTTCTCCACCAGACATTTTAAGACTCTTTGTTGCAAATTATCTTATTTGATTATTTCAAATATCACTAGTTCAAGGAGATGGTATTTTTAATGTTTTTGCTGGTTACAGATGCATTGGCAGGTACTGCATCCTATATTGTTATGTCTCAGTCCAAATTACTACAACTATTCATTGAATACTTCTGCATTTTTCTACATAATTAACAATTTTGCAATCTCCATTTGGAAATGACAATTACCGGATTCCACCTCTTCCTAGCACATTTTTTAAAGTACTCCTTATTGTGTTTAACTTGTCAAAATCGATTTTCCCCAAATGTTTTTTGCTTTCCTTGTCAATTTTCTACATTCTGTAACTACTCATTTCTACTAATTGCTATACACTCCCTCCCTTTTCCCATTTTTTTCCCCCCAGTACTTATTGTTTTTCGGTTTCTAACTGCTGTCTCCACTTTGCCACTGTGCTAGAATGGGATTGAAGGCAAAGCCATCTATTTTGTTAGCTGAGGAATTGTGGCTCTTTGAAAAAACTCCTTTCAAGGGCTCCCCAGTGCTTGCTGTTGTATTCCTGATGGGCAGAGCTGCCTGCACATCTGAGGAGCAAACCGAGCGCCCGTCCCACACTTTCTGCGGGGAGCACCAGCACCGACGGCTGCCTCCGGCATCAGCGGATGCTCTGATGAAGACGTTCATCCCCTGCTAAATCCTGCGGGTTTCTGTTGTGCTGCAGCTCAGGATTTTTTCCTGAGCAAGGAATCATTTGCAGCTCATAGGCTTAATGACCTCCATCCTCTGTGAAGTGCTCTCACTCCTTTTTGAGTCCACACCTGCTTTTGGCCTCCGTGGCATCCTGCAGCAATGAACTTTCTGCCTGTGTGCTGTGTGGAAAGCACTTTCCTTTGGTTTTACATCTGCTGCCTGGTAATTTTTCCTTGAACTTCTCCTACCTGCAGGGTTATGAGAAAACATGAGTAATTGCTCCTCGCTCTACCCCTTTCCAATTTCACAGATCTGCACTGCATCCTGCTCCGCTGTGTCCTCTGCGAGCTGCAGCAGGCGGGTCTGTGCATCCCATCCTCCTGCAGATGCCAGGCAGGCCGGGCCGGCCAGCTCTGCTGCCCTTCTCTAAGGCGGTTCCAGCTCTGCCACAGCCTATCTGCAACAGGGAAGCCAGGGTCACATCAGTGGTTCCAGTTTTTGGGCCTCTTTGACAGTAGCTGGGACTTATTTTTATAAGAAATTTTCTCAGGCTCTCCCTGAGAGCCTTTCCCAGCCCGCCTGGTCCTGCCTGCACACCCCAAAACCCCCCAACACCAGTCCCTGCCAAGGGCCTCCTCTGTCCTGGTGCCCTCTACCATGAGGGTCCCCACCCGTGGATGCCTGAGGGGAACTAAGGGGACTCCATCCCTCTTCAGCCCCACTCTGCTCCCTCCTGCCTCTTCCCTTCATCACAAACATCCCCAGCTCTCATCAGAACCTGCACCAAGCTGATTCTCCTTGCTAAACCAAGGGAAAACAAACTCAGCCAAAACGAGAGCAGTGCTATGAGGGAACAGGGCTGCGGGGTGTCACACTGTCTCCCCCTAAATGCACGGCATCGCCTCCTGCACAGACAGCGTGGACCAAGCAGCAGGAGATGCAGTCCTATCTGACAGACCAGGAATTGCGCTGATCCACAAAGGAAATATTAAAATTAGCCCAGGGCACCCTTTTCCTGCCAACAGGAATGGTGTGGTGCAACAGCCCCCACAGAGGTGAGATGCCGTGCTCCCCCTGCAAGAGCCGATTAATGCTGGAATGTTGGAAATATCACAATTTTTAACTACCTTGCCACTGCTCCAAAAGCAGGACCTGCGGCTAATGGGCTCTTCCGGCAGCCTCCGATTGCTCCTGTGCCTCCCCACATGCCAGGAACCTCAACGGCCTTTCAGCCAGCTGCCAGAGGAGCTTGCTTCCCCAACAGCCGCCACAATGCAGCAACTCACAGGGCTGCAAGTGAAAGGCAATGTCAGACCCAATGCCCAGAATATAAAAATAAGTGACAAGGGAGCCATTGTAGTACATGAGTTAGTCAACTTCAGATTAATTCATGAACCCTTCTCTTTTACAAACCGACCTGGAGCTATGCAACATCCCTGGTTACTAAAAAAAACCCAATAAGCCGAGGGACCATGCCCCAAACTATATAGATCCAGCTTTTCGTGTATGGAGTCTTTGCTACATGTGGGAATTATTTTATTTGCTAGTGTCACGTCTGGAGAGGAGCACAGCTCCGGCACAATGCAACACAGGCTTCAGAGCAGGAGGCTGAGAGGAATATTATGCCCACGGAAACCAGGGCAAGCCTCGAGGAAAGCTGGACCTGAAATGTCAAGAACCATCCAGGGCAACGCTAGAGCTCTAGGAAACAGGACACAAGCTCAGCTTGTGGCCATGAACAGTCAACCATTTTACAGCTTGTCTGGGCAACAGCGTGTGCTTCTGCTGGTGTTTCAGAGTGAGGATGGAGTCAGACCAGATAGCTCTTTCCATCCTTTCCTGTGCTATCCCAGCAGCACACTGTCCAGCTGCTGCATTGAATTTTGGAGAAGAAACCCCCCAAGAGCATCCCCCACTACTCCTACACCCCCACTCATACCCGGGGCTGCCATACCTGCAGGTGTCGTGAAGAGCTCACAATGCTACGTGGCAGCAGGCAGAGCAGCACGATGAGGGAAGGTGTCTGCATATGAGCAGCAAAGGCAGGTGCTACCCTGGCTTTGTGTCAGCCTCTTGCCACCTCTGGTAACCCTCTGCTCCTCAAGGGCTGCGCTTCTCCCTCCTGTGCCCCTCTGGTCCCCTTAATGGTCTGGGGATCCTGTCTGCCCCACAGGTTCCTCCCTGCCCTGCCACAGCATCTCCAGGTCCAAATTTTCAGAGCCACAAGGCCTAACTTGTGTCCACTTTGCAAAGTGGACCAAACCACACCAGAGCTGCAGTCCCCAGCAGTACTAGACTGTTCCCTTTTAGCACAACATAAAGAAATTGAGGAAAGAGCTGATGCAGAGCAAGAGAACAGGTCCCATGGTCTCTGTCTGCTTTGGACAAGATAGGATGGAGCAACCAGACAGGACAACTGCCTGTCTGGAGCTCCAGCCAGCACAAACAAGGGAGGGAGACAGATGGACACTGCTCTAAGCAAAGCTGTGGTCGATGCACACTTGTAAGACACCTCCTGCATTCAAAAAAATAGTTCAGGCCTTCCCAAAATTATGTCATTGAAGGTGATGTCTCCCAGTCAGCACTGACAATTCTGGACAGGACTACTCGCAGACTTAAAGGTCCAATTTTCTGATCTACCAGTCTGACGACTTCCTGGGGTCACCCCTGTCACAGCTACTGTGGTTGCACAAGACACATTAGCAACAAGGCTGACAGTTCTGGTCCATCTGGTTCATGAGGTCTTGTTTGATAGCTGTGCTTTGCCCACAAATCCCTGTGTCCATCCCCATGCCAGCGTCTGAAATGAGGACTGTTCCCAACAACTCTTTAGCTCTTTCACTGTTGACAAATGAAGCTACAGAAGGAATCCACAACTGGAGGAAAGATGTACAGAAATCCATGTGAATCACACCTCTCAACACCAGGTGTTAGCAGAAAAGCAACTGCTCACTCTTCTAAGTGGCTCTTCCCATGGCTTCTATGGCTGATAACTAGCAAGTGCTGACCTTGCAGTCAGAAGAGAGGTGCTACAAGTCCTGCTGAAATAATGATAGCAGAACAGCCATTCTAAAATGGACAACAGATCCCGAGGCGCTATTTAATGAATAAATCTGGGTAAAATGTGGGCTGACTCCACATAGGTGCCCTGAAGCCTCCTGAAATTTGCATGATGCTCAAAGAAGCCGCCAAAGCTCGGTGCCAACCTGCCTGGTCAGATCGAATTTATCTAACTCATAGCAAGATCTAATGCAATTAGAAACCCATTTAGACAGCCTCAGGACAGAGATTGCCTAACCTTGCAGCCTATCAGAGCTCTGCGCCCATCAAGGGTGTGCAATTTGGCTTTTCTTTGGTTGAAATGAACACTGGAAAGGAAAATATGGAAATAAATCATCTGAAGGGTGAATCATAAAATCTAAAGGGGTCATAATCTTTATGGAATAATGTCTAAATTGGACTGACCGTGGTGTCCTGAAATGTCTATCACCTTCAAGCTGATAATAGAGCCATTTTGTAGATAGCTGGCATGGAGCGGAAATTGCTCGGGACACAGAAGGAGGTCTCATAATCACATTAAAACCATCTGAAGATCCCAGGGAGAAAAAGGTTCCAGGACAGGGACTAACACTTGAATAAAGCCCTTAAGGAATCCAACAGCTGTAGAGTGGGAAAATAATGCTGGGAAAATAATGAGCTAATCTGACTCCCAGTTGCACCCAGTGGAGCTGACAAATAGTATTGAAAGCTCTGGGGGGAGCAGGGGGTCCCAAGCCAGGACTCTAAAAAAAGAGAGATAAGCAGGAATGCTTCAATGGAACACTTTGCATGGAAAAAATGTCAATTTGTTGAAATCAGATCCTTTTTCAAGCGAGTTTCTTGTTTCAGCGTTAGGGCAGGGGGGATATCTTTGCTGACATGAAGAAATGAAAAAGTGATGCTCTTGCAAAGGTAACTTTCACTTCAGACTTCATGCCAAGTGTTAATTATGAAGCTAAATTCAAAAAGGTCAGTCAGAAATGTGCCTTTAGAAATTATTACTATATATATATATATTTATACACCTATGTCCGTTGATTGACTTGAGCCAAGAGACAAAAAAACAAAAGTTGACAATTCTGGCTGGTATTTTTTTCAAGTTTAAAATTTTCCTCTGATTGCAGCCCTGTTTTCTAACCACCTCTGTTTCTACAGGCAAAGGGCAGAAGCTTTTCCTGCTTGGTCAAGGGACTGTGTCTATTCCATAAGTATGTGCACCGACACACTCTAGACACTGGCAGCCCTCACTTCAGTGGTCTGTGACCAGCCTGCACCTAATGATGAATAATGATACTGGGTAAGACAAGCCTTCATTTGGAGAGGTCAAACAGGAAAGACAAGTGATATTGTAAGGGTTGTTAAGGCCACACATTGTACCTGCACTGGTCTGGCATTACCATTCTTACTGGCATAGGACCACCTGGTATGGACAAGCTGAGGACAGATTGTGGCTCAAGCAAAATTTCCTGGATGTTAGAAAAGGTTCCTGAGCTCTCTTCTCTGAGCAAGAGACATTAGTCCCTAATAAACTGTGATCTACTTGAAATCCTTGGAAAACCATCCCAAACTCCTCCAGGCACTCACAGGGCCTTGAATCACAACGCCCTGAAAGGTCTCACCCAGCCTGAATAATAATGAAGGGCTCTTCAAACATCTGAAATACTGATTTTGCTTTCTTCTGAGCTTGAGTGCTTTTGATGAAGAAGCAGAAAGATTAACAGATTAGTGTAAGAGGAACATCAGACATTACATTAGCAAGACATTTAGAGCACGAACTCAGTCCCGAGCTCAGACAAGAAGTTCCTCCCACAGCAGGGACAGGATCTGTCAGAGTTCCCCTGGCAGCAGCTTTGCAGCTGCTCAAGAGCATCGGGGAGTTTTGGAGCATGCGAAAACCAGGCCACATGGGAGCTAAATAGCTCCAGGCTTTCAGGTTGCTTGGGCTTTTAGAGATGGCTCGGAGGAGCAGAATCAGGGCACACTGCTCCCACAACTTTGCTAGGGAGCAGGATCAGTTCCAAGGGAGAGGTGGTGAATTGCTGCCCTCCCAAAATGATGGCCAGCTACCCAGCCCTGCCATGTTTAGATAGTAGATTAGTAGGTGGGTATTTTGCAAATGAAGAGGTACTCAGAAGGATGTTTACCTTCTGGGGCAAGGGCATCGTTAGGGATCTTTGGACAAGATTCCCAAGGCATGACTGTGAATGCCAAAATGGACAGAAATGATAAGATAATGTTCTCCTGCCCTCCTAGCAGGTCATTGCCACAAACCTGCTCTTCCACCCACTCTTTCCTGTGACCGTCTGAAGGACTGAGGCAGTAAACAGCTTACACCATGTGAAGACATTGATGCAAAACAACTAAGAGATATTTGTAAGGGATCTTAGGGAGTTGTTTTCTTTCTGTTCTTTTGTCTGACCTACTCTTCCTCTTGTGCTCTCAACCACGGGATTGAATTGGAAACCCCACTAGGAAAACAAGCCTATCCTATTGGTGGGATATGGGAAGCAGATCCTTGAGCATGCAGACTGAGACCTCCAGAAAAGTCCAGAAAGTCAGAGAGAAGACAAGGTCAACAGGGGAGAGGCTGAGTGCATCTGAGTCACAGGTGACCCTGGCCCCTAGTGAAACCAAGACCGAGCTTCATCCAGGCTGGACTGATGAATGCTGCAGCCAGTGTCAGAGGTCACAAGAAGAGGGAGACCAAGGTGCCAGAGGTGGCCTGTGCTGCGGCAGCCAGGCTCCTCCTCATCCATGTTCAGTCCTCTGCCTCAGCCAAACAGACTGTGCTTCCTCGGGCACAAAAGGAGCAGGGGACTGTAGTAAGAGTCCCTTTTGGAGTGATAACCATCAACCATCTTGGTTTCTCCCAAGGCCAGAGCTTGAGTTGTGTAACTGGAGTGTGGATGGGCTGGCTTGCAGGGCAGTATGTAGGAGCACAGGTCTCCCATGGAGATTGGCTGTACCTGGGGTTTCATTGGCAGGTGCTCCCACATGACAGGTATGTGTGGGGGTGGAGGGGGAGGAAGGTGCTTTAGGTTTGGCACAGGGCTCAGCTCCAGGGGCAGCATTCAAAAGCACATGCCTGCAAGAGAGTGATTTGGCAGGGTACTGCAGGGGCTGATTGTCTAAGACCCCACAAACTGTGCAGGGGAACTCCTGGTCTTTGTGATCCTCTCCAGCACAGCCCCACACGAGTCAGCCCGTGCACAGCTGCGCATCCCTGGCACACAATTCACACTGGAGGTCCTGGGTGGGCAGCAGCTCCGGGGACATGAGCACATGGCATCCACCTCTTCGCTGCTGCCCTCCTGGGGCTGCCCTCCCCACCTTGAGCTGACACAGTTCCCAGGGACGGAGCCGCTCTCTGCTCCTTTGCTCCACACATCCTTTAGCCCTCACTCTCCCGCACAACACCCCACCCTGCCCTACATCACACACCCTTTCATTACCCCAGCCTCCTCTCCACCCCATCCCAGAACGTCCCAGCTTTGTCCTCACCCAGCAGCACCCCCTCCACCCCCTTTAGCTGCATCCCACCCTCTGCCCTTAACCCCATCCACAGCCTCCTGGCTGCTCTTGGGGTGGAGGGACCACAAAGCGCCTGGGGTACACACTCCACCACAAAATCAGGTTCTACCCCAGGATTTGGGTGCCTGATGAAGCAGGCTGCAGGGCTGGGCCCCGCTCCAGGCTGGTCTGTGCGTGCAGAGAACAGCACTGCAGCTGAGAGCCCGGCCGAGCAGGCAGAGCAGTGCTGGGAATATCAATCAGCACGGCTTGGACCCAGCGGCTGCCCACACAGCCAGAGCTTTCATCACACAGGGGATCCAGAGCTCGGCTGTCTGAGCCAGCCAGGGACTCAGCCCTGTGCTGCAGAGGGCTCAGCATCCCTCTGTATTGGGGCCAGCAGACAGCTGGTCCGGAGAGGTTGATGGGGAGGGGAAAGTGACAGGGAGGGGGGAGGTCACTGCCTGAGCAGTGCAAGAGGAGAGACCAGGAGAGAGGGATGGAGACGAGCAAATACAACTGTGAAAGATAAGAGGAGAGGGTCAGGGGAAAAAAAGAAGTCCCTCAGATCCAGGCTAGGGAAGCCCATGTTCACAGACCAACACTGGCTCCATGGGCACCAGGCCTGGAGGTCTGAGAAATGAGAGGAAGAGGAGGGCAGGGAGGAATGAGCAGCATCTGTCTCAGCAGGGTGGGAAGAGAGGAACTGGCCAGCGCTACAAGCCACCCAGGCAGCCCAGCCTGATCTGAGGAGCCCCAGGCAGGTAGCACAGACTGGGCGAGCCTTCAAAGGAGCAAAGGACGCGTTCCCAAGTGCTGGTGGAGCCAACGACTATCACGCAGGAGAGACCTGATACTCTTCTCAATGGCATAGGGTCAGCAAGCACCACTGCTCTTTGCAGACATGCTGCTTACAGAGTTGTCACCTGCCAAGGCTGCATGCTATATACACCCCACTGTCCCCTCCCATCACATACAGGTTGTGTGCACCCACTTCCACTACTCCACAGTACAGCTTGCACATAACCCTGTGCCACCTCTCCCTGTGGTACCAGTTGTGTAACCTCTTTGGTGCCCCCTCCCACTGCAACACAACCTGCACGATCCTGCTGCCACCTCCTCTGGGGACAGCGGTTGTACCCCTCCCTGTCCCACCTTCTCCAAGGACAGGGGTTGTACCCCTCCCTGTCCCACCTTCTCCCACATTGCCTAGCCCTGCCACGCAGCCCGTTCATGTGTCAGAGACAATGCACACCTCCGTGCCACCCCTGCATGGGGTACAGGCTATGAGCACCCCGCTGCCACCTCCCACACACAGCGCGCAGGCTGAGTACTACCTGCTGTCACCTCCCCCTGCAGTACAGCCCACGCACACTCACAACATCTCTGGCTGTACAGGCCAGGCTGTACCAACAGGATTGCTCATCTCCATGGCTGAAGCTCTTCACCTTGAGGTCCCAAATGCCCCAGGCTGTCTCAAGGCACAGGCACCCCCTCCCTGCTATAAACCAAAGTCCCCCCAGCACATGCCTGCCAGGAGCCACTGCACATTCCTGCCTTGCTTGTGTGGCTCTAGCAATCTCACCAGCCTCCCTAGAAGCCAGCATGGTGTATGACCCACTCACCCCCTTTTGTGCTCCCCCAGCTCCTACAAGCCCCACAGTGATGCTCACAAGCCACTGTGCATTCATAGGTGTTTTGCAGAGCCCAGCCACTCTTTCCAGCACAGCTGGGGCTTGGGCCCCTCACTGGTGCCCCCAGGACCTCAACATTCCCTCTCAACACGCTCCTTCATTTGGTCTCTGCATGCCAGAGCCAAATCTGAACCAAGCACAATTGATCCCAGGAGTAGGAGCTGATTTGCAGTGCCCGGGAACTTCTCTGAGCTCAGTGTCTTTCCAAAACTGGGGAAAAACAGGGCAGGTCCCCCATGAACCCTCAGCTCCATCTGCAGCTCGTTTCTGGATCCATTTATCAGCTCATTCCACATGAACAGCCTTGAGAAAAATCCACTGACCCAGGACAGTAGGAGACTTTCCCAGACATCTGCCAACACATAAGCCTGCAATTTATGGAGACTCTAAGCTAAATTCTAAACGAAGACAATTTCATTTCTGTCCATTACAGCTACAATATTCCTCTTATTCCCGCCCCGCAGAGAGTAATTAATACTGTGCCATGCTCCTGAGCCTGCAGGCAGGTGCAGGCACCTCTGCTGAGCTCACAGCAGCATGCTGAAGTTAACACCACTCCAGATAGCTTCTCGGATGGTGGGGGGGGTGGGCGGGGGGCATGCTGTAAGGACCAGGGGCAGTCTGGAGTTTGTGCAGTCAGGAAAGGATGTAGCATAGAACACCCAGTATAAAAAAGCCCCAGAGGATAGAGCCTGGGAGATGGGCAGAAGAAAGAGATGCTGCCCACGCCAGCATCTGAGAGGTTGTGTTCTCACCTCAGGTTCATCAAAGAGCTACTGAGGACAAGGAAGGAAGGGAAACTCCTCTCTGAATGTTCCCAAAGGGAAGCAGATAGCAACACTGAGCCAAGCCCCTAGACTGCCCTGCCCAGCCCTGCAGGCACTAGTTATTGAGGTGGTTGCTGGTGTCTCCTTTCCTGCTCTGCAGCCATCGCATCTCCCCGCAAGTCCCAGCCCTGCCTGCCTAGGAGGCCCAGACACTTCCTGGATGGTTCAAGATAAAACCTTATGCTGTTAGCAAAACAAACGAAGAGGCTGTGAGAGCCAACGCTGGCACAGGGCTGAAACCACCGAAGCCAGAACCACTGGTTTCCCCGGATGATCTAATCTCTCCCAGCGCCAGAGCTCCTCTTCCCCAGCAGCCTGGTGCGGCTGGCTGGAGCCCCCAGGGAAGAGGTGAACCTGGTGTGATTGGCGCAGGGATGTCTGCCCCAATTTGAAAAAGAGGGGATCCCCAAGATGTGATGCTTGGCTGGAGGGAGGAGGGTGTAGGATGGTCAGGGTGCTGCACTGCACCTGCCTACCAGATCCATCTTCTCTCCAACCTGCTGGAAACAAGAGCCTGAGCAAGCCCCATGGCAGCAGCATCACCCCAGACCTGCCCACTGGCAGAGCCATCTTTATGGAGAGCGTGGCTACCTGGCTCCATCGCCCTCACACAGGTCTGCCACTACCAGCAAGCCAGCCTGGGAGGACGTCTCCTTCGCTGCAAGGATGCCCATCGCATCCCGGGTTGGGAGGAGCACCTTGCTTAGGGTGCTTCCTTCCCCCAGGCGCTGCTGACGCACCGAGGCTCTATCTGCAACTGAGTGTGTCCTGATTCCAGCACTGTGGCAGGCAAGAGGCAGGCATCTTCCAGCCCTTGCCGGCAGGATTTGGGTCATGCTAGCCAGACACCGCATGGCAGGAATCTGCTCCTCTATGCGTTGGCTTTCGGACATGGGTGGGTCTCAAAAGGACATGGAGATGAAGTAGGAGAAGCTCTGCAGGGTGATGTTGGGGTGAAAGAAAGCTGGAATGGCTGGTCCATGGCTGAGATTGCATCTGCGTCCACACACGTACACACGTGTGTGTATGTACATGCATGTGTTGTGAACTGTGTCCTTGGGGAAGCTATCTCCTTAGAGGGCCTGGCAGTGACTGGGGATGGGAGATGTCAGTCTGGGGAGAGGGAGTTAGTACCCTGAGGCCTCTGGACTGGCCATGCTGGGGCATGGTTGGAGAGCTTGTGGAGATGGCTGGCCCATGTGAGCATCGCTACTGGGTGCTGCGGGGCCTGGGTGCTCCAGTGGCTGAGGACATGGAAAATATGCCTGGGAAATTGCTGGGAGCAAGGCCATCTTCAGTGGCAACAGGGAAAATAAAGCACAACCGGTCAAAAATAGAAAACTTTATTGAAATCAAATCCAACAGGGCAGCTGAGCTCAGCCCCACAGCAGGAGCCCAGCCTGCCACTCACTGGGGTACAAAGAAGGGAGCAGGGATCTCCATAGGGCACAGAGGGTACAGCATGTTGGGGGAGTGGGTGGTCCTCACCCACGGGGCCCCAGGAAGAAAGCAAAGCCACAGGCACTCGTCCCCCTTCTCCCTTCCTAGCTAGTTAAGGATAGACGTGACAGGCGCCAAAGCAGAAATGTGCAAGCTAACTGGCCAGACAGACCAAGAAAAGAAGGTCCTGAAAGCTCTGGGCTGATCCCATGACCTCCTGGGACAGCTCTAAGCTCCAGTGCACACCAGCAAGCAGCCCTTCCCCATCCGCAGCCAAGACCTACCTCCGCCCTGCCCCGCACACAGCAGAAACCACTGGCTAGATCAAGAGCAGTGACCCAACTGCAGCACACAGCAGAGACCCCGGTGCCCCGCACCTCCAGCCCCGAGCATGAGACCCAGCCCCAAACGCGGCACACGGACAGACCTGAGCCCCCGGGATCCGCTCTGCCCCGCTGCAGCAGCTGCAGCATGGCTCTCACAGAGCCGTAGCTCTGGGCCCAATGCTCACACTAAGGGAAGCCTGGTTTTCTCTGCGCCAGCTATGGCAGAGGGCCCAAGCCTGGGGGAAACCAGAGCCTGAGCCTGGGAAAAAGGCAGAGTTTTGCTCCTCCACCCAGCCCCACCTGCCCGGGCAGCCACAGCTGGTGCAAAACTGCCTTTTGGGCGGCTTTGCGTATGGATGGTGAAAGGTTCAGCCACACCAGCAGAGCCGGGCTGGCAACGGCAAGGCTAGCACCTTCCTTGCTGCTCCCTGGACAGGGGCAGGGCTGGAAACCGGCTGCCCGAAGCTGTGTCAGGAGCAGGACCGGTTTGTCTCCCCCACGAGTCAGCCCAAGCAGAGGGATGGATGGGAGGATGGGCATTGCCCTCCTCAGTGCTCTTAGAGCTGGTCCCTCTAGAGGACCCAGGTGGGTGGGATTCCCTCCTCAGAGCTCCACATGCAGAGGCACACACATGCAGCACCCTTCACGTCACCGTCACCCAGGCAGTGCTGCCAGGACCCAGCCCCAGGCGGTGTGACAAGGGTTCCGACAGTTTTTGGCCTCCCCCTCCCACCATCCCCATCCCCTCCCTGCCCCACAACCAGGCTCCGTGGTTCGGCTCCGGGGTAGTTCTCTGCCATCCCCCAAGACCGTGCATGCAGGGCTGGGGGCCAGTCCATGCTCACTCCCACACCTCTGTCCAGATGGCTCCCCGGTTCAGGGGGGGGGCCGCTGCCGGCCTCAGGATGAGCTCTCCTACCTGCTTGTTGGTGTATTTCTGGGGATTGGTGCGGTAGCTGTAGTCTGAGTACTGCTCAGAGCCCGTCGAGTTGTTGTCCCCGGTGCCAACAAAGGTGTTGGTGGCCGGCAGGTCCTGCACCACTTGATGCTTCTTGGAGGCAGAGGGCGACTGAGGCTGCAGCTGGATAGAAGGCAGCGGCGAGTTGGAGCGGTAGTGGCGACCCAGGTCTGGGCTGCCTGGAGGGTAGTTGAGGGGCAGGTGGATGCGGGGGCTGTCACTGACAGAGTCATTCATGAGGTTGAACTTGAGCGATTTCTGCAGCCCTGTCTCCTCCTCATCCTCTGTGGGCTTGGGAGGCTTCGGGGACTTGCTCTTCTTCACCTTGCTCTTGTTCTTGCTACTCTTGCTGGCCTGCTTGGGTGCATACAGGTCCTTGGTCTCCTTCTTGCCTGCCTGGTAGCCACTCTTGGCCTCCCGCTGCCGGCAGTAGCGCACCAGGACAACCAGCACAATGACCAGGGTGACAGCCACGATGCCGGCGATGACCCCAAAGAGGATGTTGCTTCGCTGCTTGCTGCGCTCGTATTCGGGGTCTCCAGCAATGTCTATGTCGAGTGGTGTGTCCAGGCTGTGCCCCACTAGTGTGTCCAGCAGTGTGCGGTTGGCCAGTGTCTCATTGACGTAGAAGTGGACCAGCGCTGTGCCGTGCCGCGAGGGCTTGCCCTTGTCATTGACACGCACTACCAAGCGGTGCAGGCCATGGTGCTTGCGCAGGATCTCCTTCTCGAGGGTGATATCTCCACTGTGCGGGGAGATCTGGAAGAGCTCAAAAGGGTTGCCTCCTGTGATGCTGTAGGTCAACTCTGCATTGACACCAGAGTCAATGTCCTCCGCCTTGACCTTGCTCACCTGCTGGCCAGGGCTGGTGTGGGGCAGGATGTGTTTGTAGGTGGCATTGGAGGGCGATGTGATGAAGGGTGCATTATCATTCTCATCCAAGACATTGATGGTCACCCCCACATAGGCAGACCTGGGAGGATCCCCACCGTCCACTGCCTTGAGTCGGAAGGTGTACGTGCTCTGCTGCTCCCGGTCAAAAGAGATGCTGGAGAGGATGGTGCCAGTGCCATTCTGGATGACAAAATCCCCGTTGTCTTGCTCCACCGACAGCTGGATGCGGGCATTTTCTCCTTTGTCAGCATCAATCACTGTCACCATGCCCACAGGGCTGAGGGGTGGCATGTTCTCCATCACTGAGAAGTTGTAGCCGCTCAGCATGAACTTGGGGTCATTGTCATTCCTGTCCATGACGTTGATGGCCACAGATGCTGTGCCCTTGAGGCTGGGGCTGCCCTTGTCTGCGGCCACCACCAAGAACTCATAGCGCTCCCGCTGCTCTCGGTCCAGCACCGCCTTCACCCGGATCTCCCCAGAGTCGGGGTCAATGGTGAAGGAGCCCTTGGAGGAGGGGTCTGTCACCAGGGAGTAAACCAGCTTGGCATTGGAGCCGCTGTCAGCATCACTGGCGCTCACCTCCATCACCAGGTCATCTGGCTCGTTGTTCTCAGGGAAGGCCACCTCGGTGAAGCTCTGGCTAAAGACGGGTGCGTTGTCATTCACATCCATCACCTGCACCTTCAAAGAGTTGGTACTGGAAAGGGGCGGGTTCCCTGAGTCCACCGCCACAATCTCAATAGTGTAATCCTTCACCGACTCATAGTCCAGTGGTGTGGTGGTCTGTAGGAAATATTTCTTCTTGCTGTCACTCCCTGTTTCACTAGCCTGCCGCAGCTGGAATGGGACATCACCAGCCACAACGCAGGTTACCACGGCATTTTCACCCTCATCTCGGTCGGACACCTGCACCAGAGCCACTGCTGTCTCTACTGGTACGTCCTCTGAGATGTTTGCCATGCCATCCTGATGGGTGACGAGCCCGATACCTCGGATCTCTATGGAGGGTGCATTGTCATTCATGTCCTTGATGGTGACCACCACCTGGGTGCGGGCGCTCTTGGGGTTGGCCCCCTTGTCTTTGGCCATGACAGAGAACTTGAGGATGTTGACGTCCTCGCGGTCAATGGGGCCCTGCACGGTGATGAGCCCTGTAGCACGGTCCAGGCGCAGCAGCCGACGCACCATGTCTGAGGCTTGGTGGAAGGAGTAGTCGATCTCGGCATTGGCACCCTGGTCCGAGTCATTGGCTTTCACCTGCAGAGTGGAGGTGTAAACGGTGAGCAGGGGGGCACGGCAGCATGAGCCTCTCTGCAAAGTGCCGTGCTGCCCACCACAGTCTCCTCTGGGAGGAAAAACCAGGATTTCCTCTTCTGGGGCCAAGGACTATGGGGCAAAGAGCCTGGGACTGGCAGAGCAGCTGGAAGAGGCCCTCCGGCATGGAGGCTTTTCCTTGCTCTTCCAGTGAAACCGGCTGGGCCGGTTGGCTGTGCTCCCTTCCCGGCCAGCTCTGGCATGCAGGGAATCCTCCAGGAATCCATGCCGCTGCAACCCAGGCAGCAGCAGGGAGAGACATCTCCAGCCATGCCCACTCTGCAAAACCCTCCCCAAGAGGGGATCAAGCAACTGTCAGACTGAGGTGAGGATGAGGAGGGAGGTGAGGATGTGCGGAGCTGCAGCAGCTCCATCCCAGCATTCAGCAATGCAGCCAAGCTAAGACCGGGGCTGCCCAAGCTTTGCATGGCACCAGCCATCCCTGCCTGCCTGTCAGGAGCTCTGCATTCACATAAACCTGCCTCTACACCTATTATTTGCTTTCTAAAGAAGATGAGGTTTGTCTAACATTTGCCTCCCTAATCGGCTCTCCGAGCAGCCTCTTCTCTGCACCATTTGCTGCTCTGCCGTTATCTTGCTCAGCAGATTTGGATGGAGAACGAAAGTTGTTAAATGTAAATTCCACCTTTTACCTCCACTCACAAAAAAGGTGGAAGTCATTTTCCCCCTGAAAGATAAAAGCTGAGCAATGGCAGCAGCGGCGTCTCAGCCCATTCTCCTCCCGGCCGCGCGGCTCCCTTATCTGCTTCCAGCTTCCATTCTCTTAACAGTGAAAAATGAATTCTTAAAAAAATTCACATCAGAATTAGCAAGCAGATGAGAGCTGGCCGCGTTCCGCTTATTAAGATGGCAGCTGCAGATAAACAGATGTCGGCTACTATCATCTCAATGCCCCCTCCAAGCCAAATCCACCGAGATCCAACCCCTCGGGCTCCCCGGGCTGGTTTGCACTGCTGCCTGAGACAGGGCAGAGCCCCAGGCCCCTGCAGACAGCAAAACCCCCTGGAGTCATGGGATGTTCCCCCAGAGGGGCAGCAGGGGTGCTCCCTGCCCCTCATCTCCTGTGCAAGCCTGAGTTTCCATGGAGCGGCTGAGGGAATGCAACTTATGAAAGGGTCTATGTCTTGTCTGCGGGCAGCATTGAGACCGCTCTGGCATGGAGCCAGCCTCCCCATGGACCTCAGGTCCCAGCCCTCCTGTAACTCTCAGCCTTGCTCCCACCTACCCCCAGCCCTGCTGCTGCCCCCCTGTTGTGTCCTGCAGCCCCCGCTCTGGCTCATCTCCCTGCACATCCTTTTCAGCCTCATTTTAGCAGATGCGACATCCCTGGGACCTGCCTGCCCATTGGCCCCAGGTGACATTGTGCGTTCCTATGGCTTGTAGCCCTTCTAGGCTCCCTCCTTCTTTGAGGAACCGTGGCAGCAGGTGGCCGTATAAATGCTCCCCGGGTTGTCCTTGCTGCAGCCAGGCAGGAGGGGGGCTGGGGAGGAGAGGAAAGCCCACGCACTCACCTGGAGGACAGAATGCCCCACGGGGCTGTTTTCAGAGAGCTCTGCCTCATACAGGGCCTTCTCGAACTTGGGCGCGTTGTCGTTCATGTCCAGGATGGTGATGCGAAGCAGGGCACTGCTCGCCCGCGGGGGGTTGCCTCCGTCCTGCACCTTGATGGTCAGATCGTAGGAGTCCCACTGCTCCCGGTCCAGGTTCCCCATGACGATCAGCTGCGGCTGCTTCTCATCCTGATCCTCTGCCACCTGCAGCCCAAAGAGCTCCTGCGCCTCCGGACCAGCCGTCAGCTCGTATGAGGCAACGCCATTGGGGCCTGAGTCCCTGTCCATGGCTAGGGGGATGGGGAAGAGCGTCCCGATGTTAGTGTTTTCAGGGATGGAGAGGGTGAGAACAGGTGAGGCAAAGTTGGGGGTGTTGTCATTGATATCGAGCACCTCTATCTGCCCCTCAAGCAGGCGTGGGCTGCTGTTCAAGATCAGGTCAGTGATGGACACTTCAAACTCCAGAAAGCAGGGCTCTCCAGGCAGCAGGTACTGGCATTCACGCAAGCTCTCCCGGTCGATGGAGGTTTCTGTGGTGTAGATGTCCCCAGTCTTGCCATCCACACGTAGGTATGGGGCCCCCACTTCCAGCTTGTAGAGGTGCCCCACGTCTGGGAAGCCGTAGTCGGAGGCCAGGCTCCCTATGAGGGTGTTGGGGGGTTGTTCCTCCTGCACTTTGTAGACCACACGCGTCCCACAGACCAGGGCAGGGAGCTGGAAGAGGAGCCACAGGCCCAGGCAGGATGCCAGCAGTTTCATCCTGCGCTGCAGGGGAGCTGCAAGGAGACACACACATGGGATGTCAGACAGCCCCCAGTCCTCAGGACTTCTCCGCCCCAGCCCACTTCCCTGGCATATCCCCTTTGGTGCCATGCAGGACTGCACGTGGTCCCAAAGCAGCCCCCCAAAGGGAAGGGTGTTCAGGGGCTTGCCTGCCAGAGCTGACCCCTGCCACAGTCTCCTGGCAGCCTCGGCAAGCAAGTGCCCAGGAGGGCCAGTTCCAGCTTGCAAAGTTCCTGCAACGCCCTGCTTGAGTGAGCAACCCCGTCACTGAAACCTCAGCCTTCCTGTCACTTGCACTGCCACTCCTGCCACTGTCCACCCTCTTCGTCACCACGCAAACTGTAATTAGACCCAACGAGGCACACTAACATAGTAGACTGCACGCAGCCTGCTGCCAGCAACCCGATGGGAGCCGGCCAGGCACAGGGGCGGCTTCTCACCACAGAAACACAGGAGCATTGTACGCCACGCACTGCAGGGACACTGCCTGCCACGCATGGTGGGGACACAGTGGCACTCTCCACATCCACCAGTCCTCCATAGCCAGGAACACCAAAAGCGGGGCAGGGGCTCTGCCTATTCTGCAGAGATGGTGGGCTGCTACCCATCCAGCACTGCACTGACATGGGGCACTACCAGGATACAGAGCAATCTGATCCCTCACTGCAGGGACACAGGGCAGTGCCCTCCCTGCACTGCCAACACAGGCGGCACTGCCAGCCTCACACTGCTAGATACAAAGGCACCACCCACCCGGCACTTCAGGGATGCAGGAGCCCTGTGCATCATCCATCCCGCACTGCATACAGGGCACTGGCATGGCTGTGCGCCCCTGGCAGAAAGAGCGGGACACAGACTCACTGCCCAACCTGCGCTGCCGTGCAGACAGACCCCATGAGCAGACCCTGTATTTCCCCAAGGAGCAGTAGCACTGTACAGCCCCAGCACACTGCAATGGCAGGCACAGCATCTCCCCTCTGCTGCACAGTCACTAGGCAACCCCACACCCTTTGCCAGCAAATACTGTTCCCTTCCCTCACTGCAGACACAGTTCCTTTCCATTCCCTCCCACTCCAGACTGGGACACTGCACGCATGCACTGGGTGCCCACCCTGCCCCACAGGGACAGCCCCGTGTTGTCCCAATGTCCATCCCACCAGCAGCAGAGGCAGTGACAGCAGTGCTGCCCCCCTGCATTGCAGAGACACACACTGCACACGCTGCACCACAGGCACCCAGCCACTGGAAACCTCCTCCCAGTATACACACACTGCAGAGGCAGTGACAGGCACATTGCCAGACCCAGAGAGATTGTCCCCTTCTGTACCAAGCCACATGCCCTGTCACCAAGCCTCTGCCTGATACTGTGCCTGGCCACCAGTTTTTTCATCCCCTGCTTTCTGTTCTGCGAACGCACCTTCCTTCTCCATGATCCAGGTGCACCCACACAGCTTCTGCTGAGCCATGAAGGGGTGCAGCCCAGCTTGCTGGCACCCAGAAAGCCAGGCTGGGTGGTTGGATGCCCTAAAATCAACAGCCACAAGCATCTGACGTGGCCCCACAGCAGCAACCCTCTCTTCCCACTCCCATCGTTTGCTTTCTCCATAGTCTGTACCCAGCCTCTGGGATAGGTGAACGTTCCTCCACCATCTCCCCACTGTGGTGTCACACATAGCAATTGCCTGATTCCCTGTGCAGATCCTGGCATTGTAAAGATCCTCAACAAGTGGAGCATCCTGCGCTGCCCACTCAGGTACCTTCCACGAGCCAGCAGCTCCCAGTCCCTCCACCCATCCACTTCCCCATGAACAACTGCTTCATCCATGGCATGGAAGAGAGGAGCTCTCCCTCCACAGGTGAAAACATCTGTTTCTGGAGATGAAACCATGGTCCTGACACAGGCCCTAGCCTGACCCTGCTCCCTTCTCCTTCAAGCATTCTTCATGCAGAAAAGAGATATTGCCACCTTGCTGAGGGCATCCATAACTGTCCAGATCAGCTCTGCGTGTGGATGCCTCTGAGATGTATGAACCTGGGAGGACAGGAGGAGACAAACAAGACTTCTGCACAGGGCTGAGGATGGAGACCGTAAGAAGCTGAGCAGAAACACAACGCATCCCTGCGTCAATACAGGCAAAATCCAGCAACGCATGTACACACACACACATGCATCTGCAGTGACTATCTGTCTGTGCACTATGAGTGTTTGTGTGTGTGTGTGTATGCACCTGCACAGAGCACAACCGTGTGTCTGTAGGACAAAGCATGCACGTGCACACATATGCACTAGCAGGGTGTGCAGATGTGCCACACGCGTGCATGCACTGTGAGGAGCACATCCGTGCCTGCCCTGGGAGAGCCTGTGCACCAGACACGAGTTTGCATCCCTGCACCGAGCGCACGTGTGCGTGCACCAAGCAACGCGTGTGCGTGCACCAAGCAACGCGTGTGCCTGCGCAAGGGGAGCATGTGTGCGTGCCCCTGTCGCCCCTGTCATCACTGGCTGTGCACTCATATGATGTCACCCTGTGCAGAGGTACTTGTGCGTGTGCACACCCCAGCTGGGTCACATGTGTGTCTGCTCACAGTACGCGTGTGCACTTGCCCCAGGCCCCCCAACACATCCATCTGCCTTCATGGGGTGTCTGAACCCGCACTGAGCTTCATCACCCTGTTGCTTTGTGTGCCCTTTGGAAACGACTGCGTGGTGAGAAAGGGAAGACGGGCAGCCCCGGCTGCTGGGAAGGTGCTCCCAGAGGATGCCCCATCCAGCAGAGGCACCTGCGTCTGCCGCTGGGCTGTTTGCACAATACTGTTTGCACTAGGCTGGGCCCCGGCTGCCAATGACGTAGCGCCATCCTGACTAAGCCTTGGGGTGAGGTGGAAGATCACAGCTAAAGGTAAAAGTCCCAACACGGGGTGATGCCTCACGCAGCCCTGACTGAGCCAGGAGGGAGGGACCCAGGCGCTGGAAACACCAGGAGCCCTCTGCCAGCCTGGAGGAGGAAGGGAGTCACCCAAGGGTGCCCAGCACCCACGCTTTCTGCTCCAAAAAAGGGGCTGGAGCCTGAACCCAAGCCCTGTTCCCACAGGTGAAGGAACCCTCCAAAGCAGGGAGGCTGGAAGAAGAGAGGGGCTGGGACTGAGTGGGACCGTCACCCCAAAAAGGGACTGCCGGCGGGTGTGAGGGGCCCCGGGTTCACTGGGGTAAGGAATCCTGCTTCGTGCCTAAGGGTGCGAATGACACAGCGCAGACGTGAGAGCCCAGAGCTGGGCGTGAGGAGGAGGAGGCAGAAGCCTCCACCACTGGGGAAAAGCACGTCTGTGCAGGAGACAGAGGCTTCCCAGGGGCCAGTCCAAGACACTAGGCTATTTTCCCATGGGATCTAAGGACCATCCCACACTTTCTTCTCCAGTGCCAGGCACCTTTTTCCGACCTGCTGGCAGAGCACAGAGCACTTAAAAATAAAAACCCCTCCCAAAACAACTATTCCTCCGCACACACCATTCTCCCTACGGGGAGAGTGTGAGAGAGACTGAACCACATGAGAGAGGCGTTAGTCACGCTGCTTAATGCATGACTGGGAAGATCTCAGAGGACAGTGGCATGCAAAATCCTACAGAATTCAGCCATCCCTCCCGAAAAGAAAACAAGCCCTAATGAGAGAGAGGTTGTAAAGCACTGAGAATTTAAGCAACTGCTTGAACAAGCCTGTGTTCCCTGTGATTCCCACAGCCCCTTGGCCCCGTTCCACAGAAGGCAGCGCCGCTCCGGGAACGGGCACCAAAGTCCACCCTCTTATTGCTCCCAACGGCTGATTGCGTGGCTCGGAGCCATGCTCACAAGTCTATCCAAACCCTGCACTGAGCACACAAGTACTAATTCCCCACCCCCCCACCCCCCAAGCTCTGCTCTGACGCTCGGAGCTGGAGCAACACCCGAGCAAGCAGCAAATGCTTATCGCGGCTCCAATCCATGCGAGGGGCCGAGATCAAGGACCATATTGTCTGAAAAATGGCCACTGATGTTCGGTCCTGCATCGGAAGGTATGGATGGGCTGAATCCTGGGCATTTTGTGGCACGTCCCATAGTTTCTCCATCTCTGGCTGCTACTGCAGCTGCTCAGCATTTATCCAGGCTGGGCCCGAGCACCCCGAGCCGGAGCACCCCACAACGAGGAACCCCACTCACTTGTGATCAGCTTTACCCCAAAATCATCTCTTAGGAGCTACATAGTGATCAAAAGAGGGCGAATCCCTGGGCCCTCCCTCCTCCTGCCTCCTCCACATCCTTTCCAAGTCTGGTAGCCAGTGAGACAGAGACCTGTCAGAGCCTTCCCAGGGCGGCAGCCCCCATCCTTCCACCCCGGGGGTCCCCCACAGCCTCACCGGGATCCAGTGGGTTCTTGTCTCACCCTCCCCGCCACCATCCTGCTCGTCATCCCAGCCTGAAGGGGAGTCCTGGGGGAAAGCAAAAATGTCACGGGCCTGAAACACCCCGGCAGGGCCGCAGGGAGCCGGTAGCAGCGGGAACGGCTCTTCTCCAGGACCACAGCCTGGAGGGGCCGGGGGAGCTTCAGGAAGGGGAGATGGGGGACCCTCTACCTCGCAGGGTGCCGGGGAAAGCCGCGGCTCCCGGTCCCCCCCGAACCCGCCGGCTGGAGGGAGGCTGGAGCCGGGCTCCCTTCAACGGCCGCTGCGGCCGCGGCTCCCTGGACCCTGGCGGGGCTGCCCGGGCTGAAGCTCTGGGCACGGAGCGCCCCGCTCCGCCTCTCCCCGGCGAACCCCGGGACATGGCCGGGGCGCGTCCTGCCAGCCCCGCATACACACAGACGTGCATGCACAGACACGTAGACACCAGTGGAAAAATCACCAGAGCCGCTCTCCCGGCACCGGCTTCACACCCGGCGTAAAGGCGAGGAAACAGGGATTTTTCTGAGGCGCAGGCACGTACAGCCCGCTCACACACTCACCGGCACATACACCCCTCGGTAACACAGATACCCTGCTTCCCGCACACACCCGCACCCCACATCACTCCTGGAACCCACACCCCGCTGACACACGCACACCCAGGCAGGGACACCCCGCCACGGAGCCACCTGCCAGACCCCTTCACCCCTCTCCTCCCGCACACACGCACACCCGCACAGCCCCGCTCCAGCACCCAGCGCTCGCCCCGACTCCCAGCCGCTTCCCATCCGCAACTTCTCTCGCTCCCACGCACCAGCGCACCCCGAGCCGCGCTCACACCCCGGGCGCACACACCCAGGGGTGGACGGGGGACACACACCCAGAGCCACCCCCGACGGCACAAACAAAGATAAAAAACAAACGGGCTTACCCCGACCCAGTCACATACCCACAGCCACCCCACGCCACCCACCCACGCTGCCCGCGTCGGGCTGGCCCCGCTCCGCGCACAACAAGTGGCAGTGCCGGTGGGATCGGTAACCGGGAGCCGCCCGCCGCCCCTTCCCGCGGAGCCCCGCGCACCCCGGCGCGGAGAAGCGCGGAGCGGGATTCTCGCCAGCGCCGTTCCCGCCGCCGCCCGGCCCCGCGCTCCCGCCCGGGGTATCCCGCCCCGCTCCGCACCGCACCGCAGCTCTCTGCGGCCGCGATGCGGGGTCTCCGGGTCCTAGCGCAGCCCTTACTTAGATGCGGACGGCGCTGCGCTCCGTGCTGGCCCCTTGCGCGCTGATCCAGCGGCGTCTGCATCGCCTCCTCCCCGCCGGGACCGGGCTCCCCCCGCCCTCCCGGCTCCTCTCGATCGTTATCCACGGATGAAAAGCAAATTAAAAAAAAAAAAAAAAAAAAAAAAGGATTAAAAAAAAAAAAAGGAGGGGGACAAGAAAAAAAATGTCCCGTGGGAACCGCCCCCTTCTCCGGGCCGGGGCTGCGGCTCCTCCGGCGGAGCGGCGGCGGCAGGGCTGGCGGCAGCCCCGGTGGGCAGCTCCGTCCGTGCCCGCCTCCGTCCCTCGGTGTGTGTGAGGATGTGCAAGGGAAGCGCAGCGCAGGCACGGCCCCTTCCCCCCCCCCCCCTCCCCGCTGCCTCCGCCTCTCGCCGCCACCACGGGGAGGTGGAGCTCCGGCTCCTTATCAGATCCCGAGCTCAGCCGGGCCGGGACCGGCGGGCACCGGCTACCGGGCAGAGCCCGCCCGGCTCCAGGCTGCAGGCACCGCGCTAAGCCCCGTGGCGGTGGAGAAATGGGGAGGAATCCCCGCAGCCCCCCGGGACCTCCTCACCCGGACACCCCTCCACTTCTCACCAGCACACGCGTGGGACGGGTCTCCCCTTTCGCTCCCCGCCAGGCGCTCGAATTTATTTATTCACTCATTTGTTTTTCCACCCGGCTCTTCACACCCTCGCAGCCCCACTACACGGGGAAAGGGGGGCCGGCTGGCAGGGCACCCCGCTTTGCTAAGGACCCCCCACAAAGAAGCGAGCCCAGCAGGGTGCTGTGCCAGCCACTCCTCCGATCGCTCCAGCCGAGCAGGGCTCCTGGCAGACTGCAAGCAATGGCTCCTGCAACCCTGCCTGGGTGAGGAAAAGCAACTGTCCCTTCCTGTCACACCTTTGTGAATCATGCTTTCATTGCAGGGTGTCGGGACGTGGGAGCGGAGAGCACCTGTGAGCTCCCGGCTGCCCTTGTGATGCCATCACAAGCTGTTTCACCTCTGCTGGGTCCTCACTTGCCTGCTGGCCCGCCACGGGGCCTCGGATGGGCAAGCACAAGTCCCAGGGGGCCTGGGGACAGCGTGCTTCAGGGTCTCCCCTTCCCTCTGTGTCTCCACTGCCCTCTGTGTCTCCACTGCCCTCTGTGTTCCTGTGAGAAAAGCCAGTGCTCCCTGCCAGCAGGCTGGATCTGCAGCCTGGCCCTGCCAAAGGCCTTAGCGCTCTCAGATGGAGACACTGGGGTTGCTCTCAGCACCCTGCAAGGACCGCGCACCCCACGGGGTTGCAGGGCCCCTCATGAAAGCAACACCCACCCTTCTCGGCCGGTTGCAGTGCGGATTTCTCGTCAGGATGCTGGGAAGTCCTTTCTGCTTCGCCGCAGCGCGAGGATGGGAGCATCGCTTCCCGCTGAGCTACGCCAACCTGTTGCGCAGCTCCCTGCGCTGCACACATGCTCAGCTCGGCTGCGATGACTGCACCATCTAGAGGCTGTGCTGGCCTGCTCAGAGGAGCCTTGACTCCAGCTCAGTCCAAATCACCCTGCTTTTCCCTCGTAACAAGAAAGATCAGCCCCTGGCAGGGCTTCTTCCTCCTAGGCAGGAGAAAGGGGCTAGAGAGTCAGCCCCTCTGAATGGAAAATCCTCTTCTCCTCCAGGACTTTGCTGTAGCAGGGCTGTTTCTGCTACTGCAGAGACGTCCCCTTCTCCACGTCTGTGTGTTGTTTGTTGTGGGTTTTTTAATTATTTTATTTTTTTTTCCTGGGTGTCGATTCTCACAAAGCCATTTTAGCAGATGTGAAGTGAGAGCCTAGGGAAGACCAAAGCACACATGGAAGGATAAGGGAAGGAGCTGCAGGGTTTGTCAAATTTTATGGCGTGGATACAGTGTGAACGGGGATCTGGACAAAAAAAAAAAGAGAATTAAACTCCCTGGAGGCACTGTGAGATTTAATTGATCAGTCACTGGCAGCCCTCCTTGGAGGACTGGAAAGCCGTAGCAAAGGCAAGAACCAAGCAAGTGACCCTGTGTGTCCAAGGCAGACTGTGGAGCGGTGAAGGTAAACTTTAGAGATCGCTGGTGGCCACAGGTTTTCATCTCACAAGAGTCAGTCGATTGGCCTGTGCTGTGCTCACGGTTGCACAGGAAGCTGCTGGGGAAGCTGTGCACACATGCAGTTCGCTAGATGACACCTGCCTGGGGGGACCAGTGCCTGCCATCAGCAGCCTCTGCTCAGCCACGTTTCTGAGAGTCAGGTCTGGGCTCTAAGACAGTGGGGGGAAAACGTGTCCCAGACGCAGGAGCCGCATCTCTCCAGCCTGGCAAAGCCCTCTGCAGTGCCAGCAGCACCCGAAGGTTGGCAGGAGGCTGTGGTGGCCTGGAGGTCCAGGAGCAATTTGTCTGTCTGTATGCGCTTCCTCTGCCCGCTGCCTTTGAAAGTGGACAGGCTCCTCCTGGACTGCTCCTTCCCCTCTGACAGCAAGGACAGCCTGACATTGCCATTGCCATTCCCTATCCTCCCTTTCCTTGGGCATTTTAGGTCACCAGTCCTTACCTTGTCTTTGCGATTTCCTAAAGGCAGGCCCAGTTTAAGCAATGAGAAACCATCAAACTGCAGCTTTGGCCCCAGAGTTATTTCATGAGACCCTCCAGATCCTTCCCACCCACCTGTCCCCAGTGCTGGCAGTGCCACAGCCCTGGAGATGCTGCTGGAGGCGCTGGCTCGCCCTGCGCAGTGGGTACCCCGTGCCAGGATGCTCCGGCGTCATGCAGAGACAGATGCTTCATGGTGCCGGTGGGGCCTTGTCAGAAGAACAAAGCCTGCGAGGGAAGAGCATCCAGCTAAATCTCCGGGAAAGTGAGAAGAAAGGAAAACATGGAAAGCAAATGAACCTTACAAGAGAATAAATACCCCCTCCCCAACAGACACACGCAGCAACCTGGCTGCCGTCTGCTGCAAGGAGTTCAAAGGCTCTTCTGTTCTCTCTCTCATCAGCTCTGGGCTCCACAGGAGAAGCAGCAGCGCGGATTTGGGCAGCAAATGCTAATAACACAGATGTTCTGACAATTCGCTTGTTTCTACAATTAAAAACAAAAAGATCCTCAAAACCTAAATGCAAGGAAATGAGCACATTAAAGAACTTCTCCTCCGTATGCCTACCGCGTAATGAAGGGCTGCAGGTTTGCAGGAAAAGGGGCTGGATGGTTTCAGCCCCATCCGGAGCGCGAGCAGAATGCTGCAGGACAGGCACATCCCTCGGACTGTGCCACCTGGGCGAGTACGGCCAGGAGACATGCCGGCCACGGGATGCGGGTGGCCGACCCCCACGCCGGGATCGACGGAGGAGCTGAACTGCTCCAATGGTCACTGCTGGTCTTGCCTGTGAGACGCTTGCTGCCAAATTATTGGGGGATTGTTTTTATTACTGTTTTAACTCTTTTTTTAACCTTGTTTTTCTCTCGGCTGCACTTTCACTCACTCATTAATTTTGGTATTTTTCTCACGGTATATAACCCCTGTCACGGCTGCCATGGCAACAGGAGGGAATGTGCTCAGCGCTAAAATATCCTCTCAAAAATAACAAAAATAAGACAACAGAGGCAGCTTCTGTGGGCTGCCGCAAATGCAGACCTGGCCTGGCTTTATGGCGATGGAGGATGAAAGATCCCGCAAGCCAGGGAAGCCCCTGAGCTCTCGTCCTCCCACGGTACTCAGCCCACTTTGCATCCCTGGGCAGCATGGGCTCCACCAGTGCCACACTAGAAGTTCCTCCTGGGCTGAGCCCTTGGGACTGGGGACCACAGACCTCCTTGTCTGGCCTCAAAAACTCATCCCTTTCCTCAGAGAGGGCCTTCCCCAAAATATCACTGCAAATGAGGAGAAAACATGGGGATGAGCAAGGAGAAGGGGGTGAAGGTATTGCTCAGGGGGTTTTGCTGGTCTCTAGTGGGTTTTCGGTCCAAATGTGGATCCTGGCATCAAGAAACAAATGGTGATGTGAGGTCTCCAAAACAAGGAGCCACAGCCAGCATGGTGGCATGGATGGCGGGGCTTGTCACACAAACCTGTTGTCTTTTTCTGACAGGATTACTGGTCTGGTTGAGAAAGGCAATTGTGTTGATATAGTACACTCAGATCTCTCCGAGGCATTTGACTTACTTCCACCTGACATTTTGATTAAAACTTGCATTATAAGGAATTAACAGGGCACATATTAGATGGATTAAAACTGCTTCCCTGGCAGATCTCAGAGGTAGTTGCTAATGGGTGGATATCGGTAAGTAGCACTATTTCTACCTACCTCCCCTCAGGGACTCGTTCTTTGTCCACTGCTATTAAACATTTTTATCAATGATGTAGATGAAGATATGAAATCTTTGCTGGTAAAGCTGGAAAATGACACCAAGAGTGATGAGACAGGAAGGAACGCGGACGTTTTCATGCTGAATCACCTGTTTAAATGGTCAGGGTGCCTTTGAATGCAGATAAACACAGAAATATACCTGGAAATGAAGTTTGCATATTAAGCCTGCAGGCTAGATTGTGGAAAGCAATGACTCTAGGCATGCTGATACAGGGTGCCGATATGAGTGCTGGCTTCTAGCCAGCAACCAAGAGAGCTCATTTGACACCTTTCCAGGAGCGTCTGCCTCATCCAGCCATGGAGATTTGACCATGGAAGAGGAATTAGGGATCAGAATCAGCAGTTACCTCAAAATGAACTCAGTGCTCCCTGCTGTGGGTGTCTGAAAAGGGAGCAGTAAATAGCTGAGTGCTGGGTGCTGTGTCTGGCACCCACACTTGGGGCAAGGCGCGGAAATAGCAGGAGAGCTTGAAGGAGCACCACAGACCTGACCACAGGCATAATGATGTGACGCTCGGTGAAAAAAGTATGTTGTCAGGTGATCTGAGGACCTGGCCTATGCCCTCCCACGTGGAAAAGATAGTGGTGAACCGCTAAATCCCCCAAAAAGGTGTAACAAGAGTAGGACTGAAGCCAAAGAAAGGCAGATTCAGCCTTGAATTGAAAGCCAGTGTCCTAGTGGTTAAAGCATTTGAAGGCTGGAAGAGCTTTTCTCAGGGAGGTGATGGGCTCACAGCATTGCTCAAGCTTTTGTGAAGAGATTAGAACTCTTCTCCAAAAAGAAAGTATTTAATACAGCTTCTGGGAGCAACTCTGAGGCTGAAGTGTGAATGGGCTGGGGTGAGTGACCTCCCCTGGCCTCAAAGGGACCCAATTGTTCACCTCATCCAGGCCATCACAGGCCATTGGGAACAGATTGTCTGCAGTGCCCTGCAATTATTCAAGCAATGATTAATCAATCTCTTGCTTGAGGGTTCAGGCAGACTTCTGCAGAGAACAAGAAGGTTTCTCCAATCTCCACCCATCCTCTGCAGCACCAGATATTTCTTCAAGTCGAAAGATCAGAGCACCAAAAACAAATGAAACTTTACTGGTAAGTCTAGCTGGTGTAGCAAATCTAACTTGGTGCTCAAAACCTGAGCTGATCTTGGGATTCAGACTTGAGAGGAGCTTCCCAGGGACCATCAGACTCTTGAGAGCCTGCAGGGATGCTCAGCATCCCTGGGGCTGTGAGCAACCCCCAAGGAGAAGCTCTCGCTATTCCCAGGTCTGTGCCCATTCCAGGGACTTGGTTTGTGGTAACCTCCTGCCTGTCCCCTGCTCCCGGCACTCTGTTTATTCCTCTACAGACTCAAATTAATGTTCATGGGACTCAGCACGGGGGCTCCTGGGTAGGAAGGAATAAACTGTGCTATGTGCGAGTTGTGGGGGTCCTTTGGCCCCATTTGCCGCCTCCCCACCCCGACACCCCTGGACCTGGCAGGGTAGAGGTCTAGGATCAGGTACCCCTGAGGTTTCTCTTACCTCCTGCACTGGCCTTTAGCCATGCCCTGGCCAGAACACGGGTGGATTCATGTCCTGCCAATGCAGGGGCTGCTGAGGGTCTGGCAGAGCTGGCCCAAAGGGAGGAGAGGCTTGAGGCTTGCAGGAAGAGGGCAGATCTCTGGAAGCATAGCTTTGCAAGGAATCAGCCAAATGTACCATGTCCCTGCTGCTTTCTAAGCTGGCCTCATCTCCTCTGGGGGATCTGCTACTCATACCTCCTTCGCAAGGAGAATTACACCCATTTCCTTCTTTTGTTAGGGTCCAGTGGTCTCCTGCTTGTAAGCCTACCTCCAGCCAGCCTCCAGCTGCTGCTGTGAGATGGTCCAGCCCTGAAAACCATCTCTGCAAGCAGGCACCAGTGAAAGGAGACATATATGTCCTCAGAACAGGAGTTGTCAGCCGTCAGGACAGCCATGAAGTCTCTTCACAAGATCCTGCCTTTTACCTGCACTCTAAGGGAGGAAACCCAGGGAAAGGAGGCCAGCTCAGACCTGCCCTGCCCAGTGTGACTTACACGGGGACGGGAGACACAACAGCAGGAAACTCGTCTCACGCTCGGACTTGCCCACAGAGCCTGGGCTGGGCAGGAGAGGAGCTGCTCTGTGTGGGGAGGAAGGGCAGGGAGAAGCTGGGCTCCCTTCTCTCTTCTCCTGGCAGGGCAGACACATCTCAAGGCGCCTTGGCCAGTGCTGTCAAGTGTGCTTCTGTAGGGGTTTTATCAGGGGCAAACATAATGGCAGGGACAGTGCTGGGTACCAATCATGGGGCAGGGCCCATTGCAGGGACAAACAGACCATGTTCATGGACAACAGAAGATGAAGATCCTGGGGACAGAACGGACTTGGCAGGGGATGGCAGGGACAGACTGAGAGGTGAGGGCCCAAGGCAAGGTTAGTGAATGGAGACAGCAAAGGAGAAAGGAGGTGGAAGACAGAGGACCCCAAGGTACCATGAGCATCAGTAGGGTAGAAATAAGATCACGGTGGACACGGCAGCAGGAACTGGCAGGCCTGGCACTGGGACCTCGTGGACAGGGAAGATAAAGGCAGCATGGGCTGGGGATGGAGGAGAGCTGAGGCCACGTGGGAAGTATCTGGTGGGAGGTCAGTCTGCTGCCTGCTGGGGCTGGCGCTTGGCCTCCTGGCACCACCAGGCAGAAGCACAGTGAGTCAGCAAGGGGCTGGGGTGGGAGGCAATGGCCCTGGTGGACCCACATGGCCTTTGCAGTTACTGGGATGGAGGTTGGAGTGTTGTGTTTGCTCTGATGGGATCATGCTGTCCATTTAACTCGGCCCTTCGTTTGCTCTGCAATAGTCCAGAGCCAAAACTCTTGTTTAGCAAAATTCAGAGACACTTGAGTAAGACTCCAAGGGGAATGCAGTGCTAAACAAACAACAGACAAGCTGGGCTCTGCTGAAAAAGTTTAACCAAGACCCTCTTTCCCACAAGGAATGCAGTTCCCAGCAGTGAGAGCCCTGCACAGAAGTGTTGGAGTGGGCCTGATCCAGCCCCATGCAGAAATGGCATATCACTGAGGAGAGAATGAGCCTGAACTAGGAAGCTGGCAGATCTGGAGTGTGGGATCCTTGTGTTGGGATCTTCCCGTGGGGCTGGGACACGTGGGGCTGGGGCACATGGGGATGGTGACTGTGCCAGCGTGCCTGTGCTAATGTGGGGCTCAGCTGGACTTGGGATGTGGTGGGCAATACTGGGGATGGGATGCGTGTGGGAAGCATCGCTGTGGTCTCCACTGGGGACCACCATTTACACTCCCTGCTTGTGCCCAGGTGCCAAGATGATGGACACAAGGCTGACACAGAGTGCATGGCACATCGTGCTTCCCTTTCCCCCTGAGCATCACCACCCCAGGCTGGGATCCGGTGTGGACCTTTGCCCCTTTTGCTCCTTGACAAAGTGCTTCAGTCCCCAAAGGAGACTCCCTGGCCCACGTAGCAGCTTGTTGGGTGGTTTGGTGCCACACAGGTGAGTGTGTTCACCCCACAAGCAGGAAGGCCAAGGAGTCAGAGGAGAGTGGTAGGGCTGTGTGAGCAGAGTGGCAAGACAGCTTTGGGGCAGGCTGATGAAGAGCTGTGTGCAGGGTGTGTCCAGGGAGACTGGACTTTGCCCATCCTGGTAAACAAACAGCATCGATTGCTCCAAAGCAATAACTGACTCAGTCATCCATTTTCTTGCTAACAGACACAACCTGAAGTGCCCTGAACTTTTGTGTATTTATTTTAGGACAAAAGCATTAAGGGGAAAATATCAAACAACAAATAATCTACATGCATACTGGCTTCCCAGGCATTCTCTTCTCCCCAGGGCTCACTGGCAGGTACAGTCTGTGCTAGTGAGTCCCATATCACATAAGCACATCTGTCTGTCCCTGAGACCACAGTAAGACTGTCTCTAGTCCTTCCACATCCACCGTTTATACAGCACCTCAAATCAGAACAACCCAGTCTGGATAGTTTCCTCCAGGAGGTGAGGCTCTCTTTAGACTCATTTGCTGCATTGGCCTTTACATTTATCTCTTCCCCTCCAGATGGGCCCTGTGGGTCCTGGAGACTTGAGGATTTGTGTAGGGTGCACTTTGAACATCTATAGCATCTCCCCATGATCCTCTAAAACGTTCCTCTGTTGGTTGTCTTTCATGCCACACAATTGCCAGCATGCAGCCACTTAGAAATTAATCAGAAGAGCCCTGTGTTGGTGGGCTTTGTCTGAGGGGGAAGTTTGAGCCTGGAGGATGGCTCCTTCGGCCTCAAGCCTGCTGAGGTCACCAAAGTGCCCAGCTTGAGGTAGCCCCAGGACTACTGACCTAGTCCAATGCTCTCCCGCAGCCCAGTCACTGGACCACCAGGAGCTCCAGCTTCAGCAGCGATTGCTCACACTCACAAACAGCCTTATTTCATCTCTGGAGGAAACTCTTCAAAGCCACCCAAGCACTTTGATTTGGGAAAGGTTTTCATTCTCATGAAGATAAGAAAAGCTCCCTTGGCAAGGTGCAAGGGCTCCCAAGAGGTACCACACTCCATGTGCATGTGAGCCTGGCAAGTACATGGGTGAGACAGTAAAGCAGGCAAACAAGTCCATGGACACTGCCTGCAGCGTGCACCACTGGTGGCCTGGCAGGGGACAGGGGCAGGGACAGGGTCAACAATGATGTGGGGTGACCCAAACACAGGCTGTCTCGGCCCCTGGGAAATGAGGTGGCCACATTCAGGCACTCGGGACTGGGCTTGTGGTGGGTGATGGGGAAGTGTCTCCTTACCAAGCTCTGAGAGGGAGGCGAGCAGCATGCCCAACATGGCCTCTTGTAGGGGTGACAGGGTGGTGACCCAGTTTGTGCACCCAGTTCTGGGCTCTGCTGCCCAGGGACTTGTTTTGGAAATGGATGGCATGTATCAGCATTCGAGAGCCGTGAAATAAGAAAGTGCAAGATGGACAGGTCGAGGGGATGGGCTGAGAGTGGGGTGTGAAGAGCCAGGTGGAGACTGGAGAGGACAGGGACCAGGCTTTTGTGGCAGTCTGTCTGTCTCTAGGGAATGAAGGACACAGTCACAACTATGGGAGGAGGTTCTTCCTGTTACCCATGCTGTGGCCACAGCCTTGCCTCAGCCCTCCAGCCTCGTCCTGGCCCAGAGTAATCAAGGCTTTAATCACAAAAGACTTTGAGATGCAGGATGTGGGGCCAAGAAGGTAAAGCAATCTTGGTATTTGGGTCTTCTCCATAGCAAGAAGTAAAACTAATATCCTTAGACAGCTTGGAGAGGAGGTTTGGATGATGAGATCCCATCCTTCTAGTTGAGGTCCCCAGCAAAACCACCATGACCTGGCCAACAAGCAGCACAGAAAACCATTTGGAAATGAAGATATCCCAAGCCTCAGTATGGAGGTGGCTCTGTTGGTGGGATGCCTTTAGTAAGAGCTGGAGGAAAGGTAATTGGGTGTTGCATGGCAAGAAACCATGGTCTCTCCCACCCAGCAGATTCCATGGTGCTGTGCATGAGACGTGAAAGCAATGCAAGTGAAGCCAAGTGTGGGAAGTGCCACTGGGGTTATCGAGGGCTGTGCATGCCAGGTACGTGTTTTCAAGCAAAGGGGTATGTGAGCAGAAAAATGAAAAACACCAGAGAGTGTTAGCCTGGCTCACTGTGAGACATTCTTAGTAAATCTGGTTGCATTATGTTTTGCTCACAAAATAATCTCTTGGCCAGTGTGACTCGGACCTGTAGTGAGCTGAAGAGCTGCACCCAAGGGGTATTGTGAAGTGGTGCAAGGAGCTGGTTGGCCCCTGTGAGTGGTAAGGAAGGTGAAGGGGGCAGCTTGCCAGTGTTACCAGGGTGCTCTGTGAAGGGGGAGGAACGATGCCAGATGCAGAGCACAAGCTGCTGAAATGCAAGTGGGCAGGGGACCCTGTTCTCCCTACCTGCTCCCCTGTGCCATGTGGGGGCAGCCCTGTGGGTGTAAACCCCATCAAGCTGAAGCAAGGCTGGTCTGAAGTGAAAGCTCAGCTGTTGGCCCTTGTACAAAACTCACTCCACTTCAGTGTGACCTCACAGGTGCTTGTGACAGTGCAGCTAAGAAAGACATAGAGATACAGGGAGGATAGGGCAACTGTAACATCATCAGTCCACCACATCAAGCCAACACCAGATCCCCTGGTGATGTAATGCTCATCACCTTTTGGTCCATCTTGGAGGTGCCTGAGAGTGCAAGTGACCATGGAGCCAGGAGGCTCCTGAGCTGCCTGCAGCAGCTGTTTTAGCTGATTGAAGCAGTGGGCAATGTGTTCCTGTTCCATGCCCTTCTGTTGCTGCTTGTGACTCCCTACCTGCAGTATTAGTGTCCTGTGAGACAACAGATAGGTGCAGCTCAAAGCAGATACAGTTAAATTGGGGACACTATTGAGTTTGAGAATTACATTGGTGGAGCAAGAGAGGGCAGGGTTAGGCAGGAGTGAACCGGAGAGATGCTGAGAGTGATGGAAGGAGCACAGGAGAGCCTGGGAGACCTGTCCTACTTTTTCAACAATTAGGAGCTGGGGGGGAGGTCCCTCCTGATTTCATGTCCTCAGGCCCCATGGCATATGCTGTGGGAAGATGCAGTGGGGATTTCCAGCCCAGTGTCCCTCCAGACCAGCCTGCGGTCTCTGCGGTGCCCTGTGCAAATGCTCTAGAGAAAGGTGCACGAATGCCCCGGGGCACAAGGCAGAGGAAGCCCCCGAGGGAGGTGCTTGCTCTTCTTTCTGCCAAGAAAAGCCCAGGGCAGAAACATTCATCTGTGCTGGCTGCCTGGCTGTACGCCCACCTCGTAACAAGGGGGGGCTCAGTGGGGCTGGTGTGGGGGCATGGTGAGCTCCAAAGGACTGGAGTAGGCAAAGAGGTGCTCTTTGAGCACCAGGACCTCTGCTGATGGGTCCTGAGGGCTTGAGGTTCTTTGCAGAGGGCTTTGTTCCAAAAGGTATTACAGGAAAGTCTTTCTCAGCTGGATTTATGTTTTGTTTGGTTTTTTTTTTTTTTTCAGTCTGAGTCAGGTATTTAAAACTACATGGACCTTTCCATGCACCTCCACCTATTTAAGAAAGTGGGAGGGAAGGAAGTGATAAAATGGATCCCATAATACAGTTTTGTTTTGCAATCCTATTGTTAGCACTGAAAAAATATAATCCAAACAGCATCAACGGAAGGCAGCATGGTTAAACCTGCTGGTTAAACCAGGCCACTCGGAGACACCCTGGCTGGCTGCAGGGGATTGATGACTATTTGGTCATTTGGGTGTTTGGTTTATGTTCCCTATATTTCAGCCTGGTTTTCTAAGAAAATGAGGCAACTTTAGTTCTTGGCTGATTCCACCAACGGGAGTGAGCTCTGCAGGATTTACCTTCCTTGAGGCGTTCCCCAAATCAGTGGTTCGATATGGGGCAGTGCAAAAGGTGCCCTGAAGCAGGAGAAGACACAACATGAGTGAATGGTCACCTCCTGCGTGGCTGCCAGCATCTTCCCCGCACTGCAGTAACCCGGAGCCACAGTGCTGGCAGCAGGGGCCAGTTCTCAGTCAGGGACTGGATCCTGATGTGCAAATATGCAGAAACACTGGGGATGGAGCCGCTCAGTGTTCCCACAGTCTCTTCCTTGCCTGTGCATGAACAGCAGGTTCCCTCCCATGTCTGAATGTTCTTCTTCCTCCCAGCAAGCGCCTTCTCTTTTGTGCGGAGCACCCATGCTGGGTGAGCATCTTGGGGAAATGAAGAGGAAAGTGACTCTTTGGAGCACATGGGCAAAGGCACATGCCCTGGTATATTCTGGGTCTGAACCGCTGCTGTTAGTATGGGTGCCAGCGGCTTGCCAAAGTCTAAACCCCTCTGTCTGATAAGAATCCTGCTGTTCCTGAGGCCCTGAGGTCTGCTCACAGCTTTGGTGGCAGTTCTGCCAGCCCCTCCATCCTGTCCCCAGACCATTCCTCCTGTTGCATGGGCACAACCTGCATGTCCATGAGGGGACTGGACCTGTAAATAACCTGGCCTAGAAAAGAGGAGCTGCTCAAGTGATGTGCACTCATTTGAAGTGGCTGGATACGGCAGCTCAGGAACCCCTGCTCTATGAGATTTCTAATTATGTTTCAGCATAATTGTTTCAACAATTTCCTCATGCTGAAGCAAAGCTTATTGGTTTGTAATCCCTAGCACACCCCGGGGCCTTCTTTAAAATGTAGGCCCAGCATTTACTGCCCCCGGTCCAATAGTTGGAGGATGTGAATTTGTGTGTTATTGCTAAGAGCTTAGTCACTTGGTTTTTAGCTCTTTGAGGACTCCAGATGTGTCATTCAGGCTCGGGGATTTGCTACCTTTTGTACATTCCAGCATTGCAGCCTTGTATCCTCCATCTCTGCCTTTTGTTTCCTCATCAGAAGAGGATGAGTTTAGGAATATGGCTTCCTGCTCCTGTGTGAGGATTTCATTTTGGGATGCCTCCCTGTTTCACCAGGTGGTCCTGCAGCTCCATGTTTCATCCATGTCCCCATCCCAGCAGGTTGCCTGAGCGTGCACTGCGTTGGCTGTGTGTGCTCTCAGCCATTACTGCCTCCCTATTTCCATCCCACGTTTTACCCACTCCATTTTCTCTTTCTCTCTGTTAGCTCTCTGGAGGTTAATATCTATTTTCTCAACAGCATTTGGCACAAACAGTCTCATGCATCTGCCATAAGAGCAATATGAACCTTCCCTGTTTCTCATCCCAGTTGTTCCCAAGGCACTGCTAAGCAGGCTGGAGACCGAGTCCCATCACATGGCACACTGACACACGCAGGTCTCTGCCTCTCTCGCAGCTCTGCAGAGCCTTCTTCATCTCCATCCACCACTCCTAGGAGATGTGCCACAGCGAGAAATGTCCGTCCTTTGACCCCAGGCATGGCAGCTTTAACTACCTGCCTCCATGTCTCTGGGATTGGTTTGTGGGAGTCACAGCATCCATGAGAATCAGGATCAGAGGCAAAGTCACAAGCAGGGACCCGAAGTTAAACCCAGCTCTGGCTTGTAACAGACCTACAGGGGAGGACATCCTAAGTGGTAACTTCCATGGGGAGGGAGAGGACTTGGGCTCATGCTGATGCGAGGGCAAGCATAAGCTTTGTGGATGCATGAATGACATGTCCTGTGTGGCCTTCCAGCTGTGGTGGCATGGCAAGTCATGGGAAGTGCGTGCACAGGGGTGAAAAGTGGCATCACCTGGCATGGACAGTACTGGAGCAGAAAGCTGGTGCCCTGGCAGGAACAGCTCCTGCAATTGCTGGTTTCACAGGCACTGCCAGAGCCTACCTGCCTCCTGCTCCACATGTCCCTCTGCAGAGACCATGCCACATGCCCAGGGGACTGCTCAAATCAGGATTTTGCCATCTTTGCCCATGACTTTCCCATTTCCATAACCTTTTGTAGAGAGATTGGAAGTGCTGAGCTTCAGGACCATCTGCCAGCAGGCAGGAACCTGTGCAGGGTGGAGGGCTCCAGGAAGGGAGGCTGACTGTGTTCAGCACAGACAGAACACTTGCAAAGCACCAGTATCTTCAGCCAGAGAAGAGGGACGTTGCAGATCATCAGTGTCTTGCCATGATTTCTGCTGGTGAGCACCAGAGGGCCTGGCCTCACCTGCACAGTCCAGAACAGCGATGAGTTGTTGAACACACGACCTTCGCACACCCTTCCAGGCTGTAAGGAGTCAGGAGACCACCGTTGGCAGCCCCCGTGCCCTGTGGGGTCACAGCTGGGGAGACACAACATGTGGTGGAGTAACAGAAAACTGGGAACGTGTCTCCACCAAATCCCAATAAGGCTTGGAAATGTGATGCCAAGAAGCCCCCTGTGAAGCCCTGCACGTTTGGGACCACTGGGAGCGTGGACAAGTGACTTATTCCCCCAGCCTCAAATCCTGGTGCTGCTGTCCACACTGGGATGAAGAAAGGCTATCTTGTGTTAGACCTGCTGCAGTTCTGGAGAAAACAGAAGGGAGCAGTTTTTGGATCCAAGCAGTAACAGATCCAATGGGGCAGCAGCACCAAGGGGGGGTGTGTGCTGCCAGCACCAGTAACAGCTTCCCCCTTCTCCAGAGATGCTTTGTGCTGCTTGGCCTGGGGATCCAGATACCCAAGCTGGAGCTCCCAGTGCTCTCCTCCATGGACAAAGCCTCTTCAGTGTCTCCAAAGCTGCCAGTTTCCCCAGAGGAGTCCTGAGCACCCTGGCCACAACACAGCCTTCTTTTGGTGTGTGTGTAGCATCTCCAGACAGGAATGTCTTCTACATGACAAGGCCACCACAGGGTCTCTGCAGAGCTCTCAGAGCAGAACACGCATGGCTGTGCCATAATGCCGCCCAGGCAGAGAAGAACAGCAGCAGCAGGCCTGCGCACAGTTATGCAGTAATATCCAAATCTGCTTACTGTCTGCCGCTGTGATTGAAGGAGTTTCTGTAATAATGTATTAGCTAAAGCTTCCAGATTATCCCAAAAACATCAGCTTTAACAAAGGGGTAATGCCTCTTTAATCCCCGCATGATCCCAGTTCCCAGTCTCTGCAGGACATTAATTCACAGCTAATACACAAGACTCCAGGCGGGCTGCTAATGTGGGCATGTGGGCTGCCTCTGAGGCTGGGGCCAGCCGGCCACACGCTGCTCCAGCCCCGCCAGGCCACCGTTTTGTCCCTCCTGATCCCTGGGAGCAGCCGAGATTCCATCCTGGCCTCAGTTTCTGAGCACTGCTCCTGGCTTTGCCTGGCTGATGGAAGTCTGGGGACAATACAGGATGTTCCTCTCATCTCTGCACCGTGACAGAGTCAGACACTCAGCACTGGGTGATGGACAGTTGTTCCTCACCCCCACATCCCTGGAGGAGGGCACACCGGTGCAATCAGCTGTGATTGGTTTTGTTGCATTTGGCAAGCAGCTTCCTTGAGGTTTGCTGGCTGGAAATGCCATGGCTAGGGCTGAAGGGGACCACTGGGCCAGCGTGGAAAGGTGCATCTCTTGCAAGCGCCAAGACCTCAGGGGAGTCTTCATCCTGGCCCTACCCCTTGTACCACAGAAGCTGTCCTGGGAGATGTTGTTTATAAAAGGATGTGCAGGAAAAGGACACAACAGGCCTCAGAGCCCACCAAAGGCAGGGTTGCAGGTCCAAAACCCAGTGTGTGTGGAGACTAGCTGTGAAACAAAACAAGACAGGAGCTGGATGGACAAATCTAATGGCAGATGGGGGCAGTGCGATGCCTATCCCCTTCAGCAGGACCTCAAGAGCCAGTCTGCCCCACTGACAGGTTGTGAAACACCATGGAAATTGGGGTTGTCATACTGAAGAGCTGCATTCAGAGATGCTGAGCCCAGGCCTGCAGCTGAGCCCCACACTCACTCCATTACCAGCCCAGCCATGTGCAGGATGAGGTCAGTTCAAGGAGAAGTCCCTTGTGAAATAGCTTCTCCTTCAGCACCCCATTTTTGTTCTCCTCTAGCCCCAACTCCATGAACATAAGGAGCTGCAACTGAAACTGGTAGTGGTGATGGTCCAAAATCTGCTTTATCAAAGAAGATATTTTGGCCTGCAAAACTATCGTGGCAACAGCGGGTTGGTTCCAGAAAACCCCTCAGAAGCCTTTTTTTCCCCCATGGTACAGAAAGCAATCCCTCCATCCTGATCTGTGTGCACATGGTGCCAGCACTCTTAAAAATGTTTGATGGTGGGAGGGCAAGAGAGAAACCAGGGGATTTTGTAGGTATGAGCACCCTGGGTGGGGAATGCCCCTTCCACTGGCCATCCCTCCGTGAAGCTTGGGACAAGGTTACAGTGCAAAGCATAAGGCCAAAGGCTGAGGAAAACAACCCCTACCATGGCAGCTGAGGCATCAGAGATGATGACTGTCTAGGCACACATGCGTGGGATCCCTGGCCACAAAAACTTTGCAGTGGTGATTTCCATCCCACTGGTCATTCCCTCACATAGCCAAGCCTCAGGACTTGCGTCCATGGGCTGCTCCAGAAGCAGCTGAGAGACCTGTCTTGGAGCTACCCGAGAATGTCACAAATTGTCTTCCAGAGGTGTCCATGTCCCCCACTGCCTATAAAGGAACAGCTCAGAGCAGACTCAACAGGGAGGCAGTTTGAGCTGGGAGGGACACGTCCTACCCCATCTGCTGAGGCCAGTAGCCATCTGGGTGAGGACCTGAGCACAGTTCAGCCGCAACCTTTGGGCTGGCTTTTCTCAGTTTCCTCTTTTGATGTGTAAATCGGCAGCTACCTCAAAGAGCTTTGCGATTGCTGAATTCAGCAGCAGGTGCCTTTTTCAGATTTTTCCTTTCTCACCAATTACCTTTCTGGTATCCACGGTTACTGCATCATCCTGCGTCTGTATTGAGAAGGTTTCTCTGCCTGCTCGTCCATCACCCGGAACCTGTGGGGCATTGCTCCAGACCTAGTGCTGCAGACATCCAGCTGCAATGAGAGCAGGAGGTTTTAAGGTACCCAGGGAGAGGATCTTCCCCGGTTGTTCATGATGTCTGACCCCCTGAGATGCAGACTGGCTTGCTGGGGACATGCAGGCACCTGCCCTCACCATACCTCCATTTCTGCTGCTCCACTGTGTGCATAGAGACACTGATGGTGTTGAGGCACCGGTGTTGGCGGAGCTCCTGAAGAAACACACACATGGATCCATATGAAGATGTAAGCTCACATGGGGACACCTTTTGGACATGCAGTGGCCAAGTGCACTACCATTCAGAAGAAATTTTGTCTTCTGTTACTCCCAGGCAAAGTGAAGGCTCTCAGGTGGAACACACACAAACAGTGTGACTGTCAGACACCACCTTTGAACCTGGGTTCCTGCTACAACTGGTGGTGTGGGCACAAGCCAGGAGATGTCACTGGTCATACTGCGAGCCTGGTGGAGCTGAAACTGAAACCAGTCCTCCCACGGTGTCTGGACCTGCAGTGAGTCAGTCACCTCCTGTCTGCTCTCTGCCATGCAGGCACCGGGTGGTTGCTGCAACAGGTCCTTGCTATGGTGGTTGCCAAAGCCTGGACATTCCCCAGAGTTGTGTCACAGCAGGTGCGATGCCATGAGCTTGCACACAGAGACATGTGTGTACACAAAGATGTGCGCAGACTGTACAAACACGTCTCAACCTGGGGTGAAGAACAGAGGGTCCAGGACATGGAAACAGCCAGACCATCCTCCTGTTCGGTTCTGGGAGACGTCTCCAAGGTTCATTGTAGCATCTGCTTTCCCAGCCTCTGTGCTCTGCCCTGTTCTCAATTCCTACACAGTTCCTGCAGCTGATACTCTTGCAAACACCAGTTAATGTTCCCCCTGCCACAAATCTGAGTTTCTAATGCCAGCACAAGGAGCTGCAGCAGCAAATCGGGGCTGGTGCCAGATTTGGAAAGTCTGGTTCTGACACATCGCACCTCAGTGTGCTCACAGGGAGTCAGCCCCTGTGATCAGGTGTGGTGAGAGGGGATGGAGGGGAAGCAGCATGCGTTGAGGAGCCAGAGGTGTGACACCCATTCAAGAAGTAGCCAAAGCTGTAAGAGAGGCTGGACTCACCCTCCCCAGTGTGCTGCAGCATGCACACACCCCTGTGCAGGCACCGTGCTCCCAGCAAGCATGATGCTATACCTGGCCCCATGCCACGGAGCTGCCTCCAGCGGGGCTCTCCCCTGTGCCAGGGAACGTGTGAGCCCTGCAGCAAGGACTCCATGTGCCAGGGAGGCTTCAGCAGCCTGTGGAGGTTTCGGAAAGACACAGGGCTCCCTGCAGAGGGCTACCCTGACAGATCAGATAGCATTTTCCTGCAGGGCACAATTTTGCAGCTATAAGGTGTTTTCTCCCCAGGCACGTGTGCAGAAGGTGCACAAGCAGGCAGGGAGGAGCAGGACAGGCAGGCAGGGAGCTTGGATGCAGGCCTGGGAACATCAGGAGCTGAGCCAAGGGGCTGGCATGAGAAAAAGTGGGTCCAACCTGGGCGTAGACACATACAAGATAGAAAGAGAAGGCAGCTCTTGCCTGATTAGAGATGGCATCTCCCAAGGATGTGGGGAGGCAGGACACCCAAATGCTTTCTCATAGAGCCTGAGCATGGCTTCAGCGATGGTGCCTGTGTAAACACAGATGGATTTGTGACCCTGGAAGTTCACCTGTGCTTCTACCTACAGCTCATAACCAGCTGGCATGGGTTTCTTGCATTTCTAACCAAGCTATCCAGCTTCCCTCTGACATTGGGAGAGCCAGCTGGACTTTTGGGCATGGAAGTGGGGAGAGCCTGCAGAACCACAGCCCCATCACCCAGGGGCTCGAGTGTTAGTGATGGTACCTTTAGCACGTTTCAGCTCAGTGCCATCACTCCTGCGGTGTAAGCAGCCTGCCACCCTGATTACAAATACTTTAAAGACAAATAAATGCCACATACCGCCCACAGCAAGGAGTGGAAAACTAAAAATACCCTCCCCTTACGGCTGCCAGCAAACCCCAGTGGGCCACCTGCTAGCAGAGAGCCAGAGCCACCCAGAGCAGACACAGGCACCCACCACACGCTAAGGAATATAAATGAGCCTTGCGGCATGACCCGGTGCTGCCGGCGTGGGCTCCACGGCACGGCCCTCGCAGCGGAGATGGGTGCCCAGGCAGCTCAGCCCAGCTGGCAGCTCCCCACGCTGCCTCCAGACATTGTGGGAGGTGCAGCTCCTGGGGAGACGGGCTGGGAAAATACCAGCGGGGGGTTATATCCTTCCTCATCTCCTGCCCAGTATGACAGAGGAACCACCAGGCCAGGGGGAAATGCATCAGCAAGAGGCTCGGGGGTGATGGCAGAGGGGCTGGGGGTGACACTGCTGTCATGGGGCGACATTGTGGGTGGGGTGGGGGTGTTGCAGTGGGGGCAACAGCAGAAGCATCGCTGTGGGGTTGGGGTAGGGATGTTTGCTGTGTTGGTGTGCCTGTTCTGCACAGGAGGTAGATGAATACAGCACCAGCAATGATGGAGGCATAGGGCTGAGGGTGATGGGGAGATACCCCTGAGCTACAACACCCTGGACACTCCAGTTCTAGATGGTGGAGATGGCACCTTCCCACCAGTGGCAGCAGAGAAGGGTGTCAGTGGCCTGCGGAGATCCATGACAGAGGGAGGTTTGGGCAGCGCAGGGAGACACAGAGACGCACAGGGGAGCAGGAACTGCTGGTGCCCAGAGTGGCACTTCCATCCCCAGAAAGATCCTGCAAACTCAACCCATCCCTGCCCTTCTCTCACCATTACTCATCAAAGTGCCCATAAAGAGCAAGGTTTGCTCCCTGCTTTGAAAGCTCCTGGACTCTCAGGGATAGCCAACATAGACTGCAATTCCTCTGATCTCTGGGTAGGCAGCACCTCAAGAGCTGTGCGAAACACAGGGGTTGGCTGTGCCAGAGCTGCTCCCCGTGCTCAGGTAAACACCTGAGACCTTGGGGAATGGATCTGAAGGCGAGCAATGGGTCACACACTGCCTCTCATCCAACAAAATGGAAACAAGAGGTCCTGGAGGACACATCACAGTGTAAAGAGCATGAAACTAGAAAACATCTCACAGTTCCCTGCTTGCCTAGCTCTGTAGAGATCTGCCCACTCAGCCCGAATGATGAGAGATGGAAAAGGAGGAAACCAAAAGAGCTTTGTCTCTGTTCCAACCCATCAGAGATTTAAAACTTGACAACAATGCAGGAGAGATTTTCACCCTATTGTTACAGATTATCAGTGCATGAAAATGCCTACCACACTTCTCACCAGACCCACAGAGCAAACCTGCTCTAAATGCTCACATTGAGAAAATGCAAGCAAGCTCTGGTGAGCAGCATGTGTCCCATCGGCAGCAGAAAGCCCACGGCTTCCTGCAGTAGCACCAGACCACCCGAAGCACAGGACCCCGAGCTACAGGAGTCTCCTGCTCAGGATGATTTTACTTGGGCTGCGTTTCACCCCCAAAATGTGACCCCCTCTTTCCCTGTACATCCTCTGTGGAGTCAGGCTTCTGTGTCCTGCTGTCTGCATTTGCGAGGGGGCCCACGCAAGCTCACCCCATCCTCCAGCAGGACAGGCAATTTGCCCAGGGGAATTCAGTCCTGGAGGACCCCGCATTTCCCACAGAAGAGGAATTTAGCTAGAAAGACAAAACCAATGTAGCGACCCTCAGCTGGTGACAGTCTCGGAGACACAGGAAGCTACAGAGGAACCGCATTGCAAAGAACTGAGTCATACAGTCTCTCTTGCTGTCTCATATAGAACATAATGGACAAGAAAAGAAAATACAAGGATTAGATTTTCTTTCAAACAGCGATGATGCTGAAGTGTGTGCTGGTGGCATGGTGTCTGACTGCTGGGGCACAGCTCAACCCTGCAAAGCCTGGAAGAGTCTCACTTTGTTGTCTGGAGGTTTTCTCACCTGCACAGGCTTTCCTTGCCAGGTACAGAACAGGTGAGATGCTTTCTGCCCGTATCTGCCCCAGGATCAGGGTGCGCACACATAGTGGGTGCCACATTACAGCTTATGAGCTGTTATTATGGCATGTTTATTCAATTAATCGGTAGTTGAATAGCTGGGGTCAGGAAAGGCTCTGATTCACCACCCAGGTGGGCTAATTTGAGGGCAGCATTTCCTTTCCCTGCTCCACCCTCTACATGTGCTGCCTGACTGGTTGTGTTGCTGGTGAAGCAGCCGCTGAACCTCCATGGCAGAAAACGGCCACTGCAAACACATCTCGGTTCTCTTCATGTGCCGGGTGGTGACTTACAGACACACAGCAGCTCAGGTAGGCAGCAAGGTCACCCCGCTGTGGGAGCACCCGCGGGACCAGGCAGGATGGTCATGGTGGGGGGTGTCACACCCGCCAGCCCAGGGTGTCCCCTCCACTCGTGAATCTGACCCTGCACTCCAAAATGCTCATGCTGGAAACTTCCCCAGAGGATATGGAGACCAGCAAAAGCGCTGTTCATTGCTATGCCACGTTTTCATCAGTGGTCTGGAAGTAAATCTAAAATCTTGCTGCTAATATTTGCAGCTGACACATGAGCCTGGCAGAGCAGTAAATAGTGATGAAGAGACGGCAGTCTTCAGCCCAGCACAGGCCATCCAACCATCCTATTTAATACACCCAGCTGAGAGTTATAACTAGGAACAAGCAGTGCAGGCTGTTCCTGCCAAACTGAGGTTGGTGTTTTGAGAAAAAATATGTGTGAGCCATAGCAAGTGAGCATTAGCATCCCTGCAGGCACTGAGGAGAGGGCAGCTGCGGTCCTGAGCAGGGGAGGGAAGAGGAGATACAGGTGGCACATGCGTGTGCTAAGAAATGCTGAGCTCGACAGCATAACTTCTTGGCTTTCCCAAAGGTTCACCTGTCTCCATGATAAGGAACCCCCCTGCCTGGCTGGAAGATAGTCCAGTCACAAAGAAAAGACAAGGTAGATGTTTGCAGGAGCATCTGCCCTGACAGCACAGCCCTGGCCAATGGACAAGCTCAGTCCTGTGACCTGCTGATGAGCCGGGCATGGCACAGATCATGTCGTGCAATTGATGGGAGATGTAGAGCCATGAAACGCACCATGGATTTCCCTCCCAGCTCCCTAGCACCCCAAGCAGGAGGCTCCAGCCCTCGTTTTCTTTCTGAGATGAGAGGACTGGCTGCCAAGACGGGTTTAAGTTCCCACAAAAGACAGATAAATGTGTCCTGAAGAGTAAGAAAGCAATGGGAGCAGTGAGAGGGGTATTGATATTGGATCTAGCCCTGGGGAATAGGCTGCAGAAATGCTTCCATCTGCAGGGAATGTCCATCTCTGCTGAGAATAAACAGTCTCAGTCTCTCACTGTGCTGGCACTGGCCATGGGGAGGCTGTGGAGCAGACAGCTCAGCAAGCTATCCAGCTAGGAAGGGATACAGCAAAAGAAAAAAGAGAAAAGGATCCTTTTTTATATCAAACTGACTCACGTCTGCATTGTCGTGAGTTGGGGTGGCAGCTGGGAATGGGGTGGCTGAGCAGCTCTCAACCTTCTGGTGCTCCAGCTGGCTTGGGCAAGCTGCAGCCTGGTATAAACCCCTCTGGGAGGTGACCCTGTGTCCCGGTGTGTGTCCAGCCTGCAGTGGCACCCGTGCCAGGTCGGGGTATCCCCTCCCACATCCCCTTGCTTCTGTCCCAGTGCCACCCAGCATTTCTGGCACAGCTGTGCAGGCTACTGAGAGGGGTCAGGTCCACATCCAGGAACTAATTCAGGCTAAAAATAGCCCTTTATTTTGCCATATATATACATGTATTTTATCCTGTCTCAGTTCTACAAGGTTGTTCCCTGCACGACCCCCACCCATTGAGTGGGCTGGTGTGCTCTGGGAGTGCACAACCAGGAGCAGGAGAGCCCAGTGCTGTTCCACTGCTGCTCCAGTTGCCCCCACTGCCCAGGATACCACCACCTTGCACGAGCAAGGCCAGCAGAGTGGGGAGAGACCCCCGAAACACAAGACACCCACGAATCACAAAGCAGCTGTAGCCAAATCAGGAATCCCCTTGGAGCTCGTTCCTCAGTCTCCAGCTGGCACCCTGTGATGGAGGTGGGTTATGTTCAGCCCAGGAGCACGTCCCCATGCTCACTTGCACACTGATTTAAAGAGAGTGACAAACAGCCTCTTGTTTTCTCACATCTGCCTTTGGGAGACCAGGCGTGTGCACGGAGCCATGCAGGAGAGCTAAGCAGAGTGGGTGGACGGGGCTGGAGCAATTTGCATCTGCTAACACGCCTGAGCTCCGGCACAGCACCCGGAGGTGACCTGCAGCCCGGCACCGAGTGAGGCTCCCACCTCACCCACCGCCCCTGCCTGGCACGCTTCCTCACTTCCCACCATGCTTTCTGCCCACCCTGGCATTCCACCCTCTCTCTCTTCAATCAGCTCCCAGGGCTGCATCCCTGCAAGAGCATCCTCCCCAGCCCCTGGCTGGCCTCCTGCCCGGCCGTGGCAGCTCCCCACCCTGCTACCAGTAAAGCAGAGAGTGCTGGGAACCCTGCCAGACCCCCGTCTCCTGCACTTCAACTTCCAGCTAAATGCCAGAAACGTGGTCTCCGGAGCCTGCCAGGTTACAGGGAGGGACATTTTTCCCCACACGGCTGCCTGCAGCTATGATGCGGGGGTGGCTCAGGTGGTCCACGCCTCTACTGTGGGATGCATCACTAGTGGTCCTGGTGTCATGAGCATCTGGGCCTCCCCTCTCCTCCTGCCTGGGAACTTTCTGGCGAATGAAAACCCACCAGAGTTTCAGAGCTGCTTGCAAGAAAACCCCTTGATGGGTACCAGTAGGTCAGGGAGGCAGGGGGAGACAGCTCACACTTCAGAAGCATTGTGAGGAATGGGGCAGGACCCTAAAAAGCCTGAAGAGAGCTGAGATCATAGCCAAGACAGGAGAGTCTCCTGCTCCTCATCAAACCCTTCTCTGGGCAAACTGATAGTGGTCATCCCACCCCTTGGAAAAGCTAGGCGAGCAACACCCAGGATGTGGGTAACTTGTCTGGGTGCACAAGGCACAGGCACCATGGGGTGCTCAGACCCCACCCCACATTCCATCCCCATATCCCCATTGTGCCCCATTACCTCCCAGGATGTGGGCCCAGGGAACCCAATGAGAAGTCAGATGCTGAGTGGACCTGGGAACGGAGCACATCACTGATGACTCCCACCACAGCAGCCACATGCCTACAGGTGCCATGAGTACACCTGTGGAGCTCCTCTGGGTGGTGTCCTCTTCCTCAGAAACATGGAAGAGGCAGCAACATGAAGCAGAGGACCATTTACCACCAAACATGTTCTGGCAGGGAGCTCCATCGGGCTGTGTCATGGAAACTTTCACCCAAAGGGCATCTCATCTTCTTGCCAACCTGCTATGTTAAGGATTCTTTTTTCTCCATTGTTTTTTCTCTTGTTCTCACCATTCCTCATGTGCCTCCTACAAGCTAGCACTGATCACTACCCACCAAGAGATTGCAGGTCCCAGCACAGGTTCTTGGAGTGCTTCCCTGCCAATTCCCAGAACACAGACCTGCACAAAACACCCCACAGGCAAATCCCTCTGTGCCTTGTGTGCTCCCACTGTTCAGCCAGTGCCATGCTCTGCAGATCAACAGGGTTTGACCAACCTCCAGAGATATTCGGGTGATGTTCCCTCCCAACCGTGTCGCTGCCTGACACCGACACATCAGACAGCAAGCTCTGCAAGGGAATAGGACAACTATCACCCACCAGCTCTGCACTGAAAGACAAAGCAACAGGAGGGATGAGCTTGAATGGTCTCTGGGGCACTAACAGCAGTGTGTGCCCTCACCAACATGGGAGTCTTTCATCAGAAAGCATGTAAAAAGCAGCATAAAGTATGCAAAACCACTGCAAAGTGTCCCATTTTCAAATACAACTATGTGAAAGACAAGAAAGGCAAAGTCTCTGCTTTCAAACCTCCTACCTCCACCTGGGAGTAGGAAAGCCAGGGTTAGCACAAGCTGCTCTGGCCTGACCATCACACATGCCCAGGTCCCTTCATTTGTGGCCAGCAGAGCTGGAGCTGCTTGGGGTGAGAATGACATTACCTGAACACCAAAGCAGCACTGGTAGCACTCACTGAGTCCACAGAGCATCCAGTCCCCTGCTCTGCTCGTGGAAGCAGCTGTGTCACCCCTGACATGCCCGTCCACCCCACTCTGCACAGCCACCTGTCACATCCCACCCCCAGGTATGAGTCGGGGGGGCGAAGTGACTCAGGTTTGTGGGTCCCCTTTGGTTGGAAAAGAGTACACACAGTACTTAAGGTCCGAAAAAAAAAAAAACCAACTGTTTTTATTTTACAGCGTGGCCCACGAATCATTTATAGATTATTTGGCGGTAGAAAGATTTACCTCACTTAGCTCTAGTTAATGAATAACTCAACAGAGAAGGGATTTACATAGAGGGGTTCACGGCGCAGGTAGGGTTGCGAGTCTTATGTTATTACACCACTCACAGAAGGAGAGGCAAGAAAATGGGGATATAGGGGGAAAAAAAGAGAAAGAGAGAAGCAAAGAGCAAAGAAAAATGAAGGAAGAAAGAAAAGGTGAGGGATCCGGCCCTCCTATGGCTCCTCAGCGTGGATGATGGGACTTGTCTGATGATGTGTGGCCTCTGCTGTCCCACAACGAGGATGCTGGGGTTTGTAGTTCAGGATCGCAGCGTCCTCCGGTGTCTGGTCCAGTTCCCATGAAGAGGATGGTGGGCAAGGGGATCCTCAGGGTGGTGGGTTCCCTGTCAGTGCTGCTTTAAATGAGCTTTTTTATAGCCCTCCGAGTAGAGGAAAGTCTGGGGGGGAAGGGGTGATTGCGGAAGATCAACAAGTCTCGGGCCATGTTGAAGGGTCTCAGCTTTCCCCCTTTGTGCCATGCTGGGGCTATCAGAAGGTGGAGCTCTGTGCCCCTCAGCACATCCCCTACCCCCTGTATCGGCCAGCCTGGTCTGTGGCTCGTTAGCTTGTTGTTGATATATAAATTGCAGTTCACCCTATATTGAACGTATCATCTCCTGTGGCTGGATGAACTGGTTTTGCCACAATGTTTCAGCCATTACCCTTATCAGTACATGATACCACGCCACGCGAGTCCAGCCCGTGGGACGTGGGATGCACAGGGCCTGGGTATTTTTATCCTCTGCATATGTGTGTGAGTCACTCATTTGTCTCTCTTCAATATTAAACCGTTGCAGCACAGCACAATCTCGGGGGGAGTGAGCAGCGGAAAAGGATTTAGAATAAAGCTCTCCTTACAGGCTGGAGGAGGGGAAAGGATGAAAACCATCTCTGCTTGCCCCAGCCCCCAGGCAGTAGCTCCCCACCTCAACCCACCCAATCCTCCCTCCTCTGCAAATCCTCTCCAGCTCAACCCCAGACCTGCAAAATCTCTTTTCTCCAGGCATGGCCAGTCCCCAGCACAGCCCTGTCCTCTCCCAAATAAGTGTCTGAGAATAGGCTGACCCTCATCATGAGCCAGGCACTGACACTGGCCATGGGAGACCTGAAGTCCCAGTTTGCTGGGTCTGCCCTGAGGTCCGAGCGTGGCCATGCACAAAGCAATATTTATACATTTTCTTTGCAAAGGAGAAAATTTCCCTGCATGGAACTTATCCCTCTGCAAAATGCCAGTGGCTGAAAGACTCACAGCAATTGCATGCATGTGCTTCCCAGTGTGTGTGCTGGTGTGTGGTCCCCACTTTACACGTGCAATCACATCTCTGCAAGTGTGACTTTACACTTCCCGGGCGGTGCATGGCTGCACGCACATGCGTGCTGCGGCTGTACTGCCTGTGTCTTCGTGCATGGTGACGCTGCCAGCACCAGGAAGAAGCTTTTCCTTACATCCAGCACAAGCTGCCAAAGTGCAAGCTCTGGATGCCCAGGATAACACCTGTCACCACAGACATGTTCACCTCCAACACCTTTGCCACTTCTCTTCAGGTAGTTGCATGCTGTTGTTAGCTCCTGACTAGCTAAACCAGCCCAAATCCCACAGCCTCACCTTGTGCAACACAGCCTGTGGGTCAGTAAGAGCTTGTAGCCCCTTTCAAGGGGTTTACCTGTGAGGCAATGAGGGGAGAGAAGAGAGTTGTGGGACCTGAGCAAAGAGCTTTGTGCCCATCTGAGATGGTAAGGACAGATGTGACTTTGGGATCTTGGCTGTGATCAAGGAGCAGAGGTCTGGGGGCTGCTCTGCTCCCTGCAGCCCCCCAAGCTCGAGGTCTGCTGGCCCAGGAGCTGTCAGGGGCTGCAGGGTGGGGCTCCCACTGCACTCGCCTCACTCACCGCAAACTCTTGCCTGCCCCCACCTGTGCTGCTGGTGGGGCTGTGCCAGGAATGGAGCCAAGTCCTTTGTAGCTGGATCGATTCAGTGATCTGGGCTGCAGCATAACGCAGCAAGCTGATATATTGGCAGAGGATGAGGGCTGAGATGTGGGAGCCCAGAAAACACTCACTGGCACTGCCACTATGGCATGGGGCTGCATGCCATTGCACTCAGTTACACAGAGCATCGCACCCAGCTGGACACCCAGGGCCAAGGTCTCCAGCTGCCATTCTTTGTCTTTTCCAGCTTCTAACCTTGGTTGGGTTTTGCCATTTTAGCCTCACTCCTGCACTGATAGACTGGGAGACAGCTGTTACTCTGGTCCTGCTTTCAACACTGCTGAACTCCTTGTGCTGGGCTCCAGCAGTTCCTACCCCAGAAGGGTGTTTCTGAGAGGGAGCTGAGTTCCTGGGGACAGCTTGGGGAGCAAGGGACTCACGGGAGCACCTCACCTCACTGGGAAACCGGGCAGAGAGAGCACCTCTCTCCCCAGCAGCCTTGAGCAGCAGGAGGCAAGCATGGGATGCAGACACCAGCTCTGCCTGCAGCAGCACCCTTGTGTGGAGGGCTGAGTGGGGCCAGGAGCTGCTGCACTGACAAAGCCTGTACCCCAGGGCTGCTGGTTTGTGGTGCTGGGATGGCACGAGGGTCCCGGGGCCAGAAGCTGCTGTCCAATGTGCCAGGGATGAGAGGTCCCTGCTGGGCATGGGGACTTGGGGACAGCTCATGATGTTTCTGTGCATATGTCCCTACTCTCCAAGGGCGTCCCGCACATTGTGTCTGCTCCCTCACTGCTGTATGGGTCTATGCGACAGTTTTGTGCTGGAATTAAGTGAAAAAACAGCTGAACTGTGTGGATGAGGCAGATGGGGCCAGGCCAGGCTTGGTCTCAGTACAGAGTATGCTTGCATCCCACCAGCAGGGCTCAGCAGACCACATTTTCTGCTGCTCTGTGCATGGCCCTGATGCTCTGGGCAAGGATCCATGAAGGACCAGCAGCCCTTTGACATGGAAGCATGAGTCTGGGGCATCTCCAGAGCCCTCCCAGCCAGTCAAGGGACTGACTCCTTTTGACTCAGTGTTTGTTTGCCATGTGGCACCAGTAAGCAACGCTGTGTCCTGCAGCACCCCCCCCAACACTCCTAATCGCCCTAATCCCTTGAAACAAAGTCTTAATCCCACAGAGCTCAGTAAAGCAGAGCAGGGTTACTGCACCGTGCCATGGCTAAACAGTGCTCTAATCTCAGAGCAAACTGCTCTAATCCTGGCACAAGAGTCTCTGCCCCCCACCTTCCAGCAGATCTGTAACTGATCTGCACTGGGGGTCAGGGATGCAGCTTGAGGCACTGAGGCACAAGGGCCACCCTCAACTGTCACCCCAGGGATGCTGTGACCATGAGGCAGGGCTTGGGACAATGGAAGTCCCCATGCAGCTGTGAGGATGCTCTGGTTGAGGGGAACAGGACTGGGGACATCTGAGGTGATGCTGCTGGAGCCATGGATGAGGCTGCTGGGACCCTGAACCCCTCCCTTCCATGCAGGATGGCTCTTGGCAAGGACCATGCTGGGCTCCTGCCCACCCCATCGATTGGCTTCAGCAATATTTAAAGCTCCCGTTTAATTTCCAAATGGAGAGGAGGGGTTTCCACTTGTCTGGCTGACTGTGAGCATTTCCAGGTCTGCTGTGTTCCAGCACGTGTGCCTGCACCAGCACCGATGGGGAGGCAGGCAGGGAGCAGGGACAGAATGCCTGGTGGGGGTGACAGAGGTGTCAAGGTGCCCAAAACAAGGTCCCTGCTTTGGGCAGCATGGCTGGCTGTGCCTTGCTGGGACAAGGCATCTCAGAGCAGCGCAGGACATGAGTGATGCCGGGAGCTGCAGAGCCGGAGCTGGCCAAGCCATGCATGCCTGGAAGCCTGCCCGTGGGGCCATTTCAGTGCACGGGTGTGCAGGGAGGGCTCTGCAAGTGCTAATTGCCTCCCTCTCCCCAACAAATCGGGGCAAGTTGACCCTCCCTTGCGCCTGCTCAGCTCAGTTCTGCAGCACCAGGGAGTACCAGGAAGCAGCGGGTGCCGCAACCCCCATAGCAACATCCAGGTCTCCTCATCACTTGCTGGCAGGTCCCAAAGCCACCTGCAGAGACATCAGTGGTCGGAATTTTCCAAGAGCAAGGCAGCACCAAGGCTTGCACCCCCATATTGCAAATCGCCAGCTCAGCATCCTCCCCAGTGAGTAGTACCCACTGGCATTTCAGGGGTGCAAGTCCCAGGCCCCATCCCTACCAATTTTCAAGGGAAGTTACTTTATCGGAACTGGGCAGTGGCAAGAACAGCTCCCCTGGGAACGGTCTTCATACCTCGGTCCATAATGTGCTCTGGCCAGTGTGTTTCAGTGCCTGTTTATATAAATTTGCTCTCGTAATAGCCTTTGAAGCCCGCGCATGCATTTAAAATACCAGCTGAAATATTTATTGAGTCAATTTTCAACCGACATAAACTCTGTGCTTACTAAGTAAAAAAAAATATCACTCTCATTTTCTGTGAATCCCAGAAATGCAAATACAGCAGCCAGTGCCAGGCAGGCTGGGCCACCATCTGCCCCCAGACCATGGAGCCAACCCCAAGCCCACCCTGTCCCCGGGCTGTGGAGCACAAAGGGGAGATGTTCTGCACCTCTGCACTGCCTCTGCCAGCTTCTGGCACCCACCGGTACCTGAGGTCTTGATGGGCTGTGCCTGCTCTGCTCTGTCCCTGCTTTCTGCCTGGGTACATCTGCTCCTTGCACAAGGGAGCCTTGTTTGCTCCCGCAGTGCTGGTTTAGCAGCTGCTTTGGGCCTTTCCTTTGCAAACATCCAGACCATGTGTCTGCAGCCTGCTCGGCCCCTGGAGCCTGGGAGCTGGGTGGGCTCCCTCAACCAGAGAGGCTTTGCTGGGACTCTGCAGTGAGGAGCCTTTGTCTTCCTCTCCGGGGTGAGTGAGGAGGGGGGAAAAGATTTGCAATGAAAATGGAGTGGTTGCTATTTGAATATCCCCAGCAAAAGAGCCATTAGCGCTAATAACAGCTTTCAGCATAGTGCAGAGGGCACTTCCCATCCACAGCCTCTGAGCACTTTGCGCAGAGCCATCTCCCCATCACATGAGATACAGGAGCAGAAGCACCTTCCCCGTGAGCGCTGGCTAGTGCAGGGATGCCAAGGCTGCCCCTTCCACTGCCCTCCCAGTGCTGCCAGGGGCTGAAATGGGAGGGCACAGGGCCTGGTACCCAGCTCCCTGCCCCACAGCTCTGGCATAGGTGGCACTTCACTTGTCCTCTCCAGCAGAGATGTCGCCCCTTGAAGGTCTCTCAGGGCCTCTGGGGTTGGAGATGAATCACAGAGTTCATCCTGCAAGGGCTTCCCCCCACTCCTAGAGGTGACCTGGTCTGTGGACAGAGAAGCTGTAATGAGCTGAGCAGAGTGACATCTGCCAGCCCAGAGATGTCAACTGAACCTGGCAAGAGCCAGAACCTCATCCCACCCAGTGCAAAGGGATGCAAAGAGTGGGAGAGGGGCAGGCTGTTGTGGTGTCAGCTCCCCTTGCCACAAGTGCAAGCTGAGGAAGGGGCTTGTGGGGAGATGTTTCAGGCAAAAATCACAGGTCTGAAGCTGAGATCTTCCTGTCACGGGGCTGAGCTGAGAGCGTGGCGCTGAGAGAGGCTGGGAAGACAAGCTCCGACAGGCTCTGGCGATAAGCAGGAATTAGAAATGCATTAGAAGCTGCTTCAAAGCCCTCCAGAGCGGAGCAGCACATCTGAGGCCATAAATGTTCGCTGCTGCAAGGCAACAGAGCAGTCACATGGGCTCTGTGTCCCCAGGGTGACATGAGCTCACTGGCCACCATGCTGCCAGCTGGTACCAAGACTGCACATCCACCCTGGTCCCTGGGTACCCTGAAACAAGTGTCACATCCTGGGAAAGAGCCACACTGAGGGTGCCAGGGGCTCGCACCCATCTCTGTGCTCAGCTCCTCACAGGTCCCAGCCCCTGGCATGTTTGCTTGTATGCAGGCCCAGTGGGGATGCTCCTGGTAAATCACCAGTGCTGGGGGCACATCAGATCTGGGGATCACACACAAGGTTTGTGACCTGAGGCTGCAGCTATGAGCAGGTCAGTTGTCCTGGAGATGCTTCTGTCAGGGCAGTGAGACCCCAAAGGGAGGTGACAGATCATGCTACCATCCTGCCCTAAGTAGCTGGTGCTGGCCTCTCACAGTTGGGCTTGCTCATGGGGTTGGGTTTCTATCTGGCTTTCTGACATGCACAGTGAATGGACCCCAGTCTTCCAGCCAGATGTTGGGCAGATGTTAGGCAATGCTCCTTGTTGCATTGGCCCTTGGAGAGGCTGGGTTCAGCTGGGATGTTCCTCCTCTCCAGAGCAGACATCCCAGCTCTGTTTAGGAATCACACCCCCCCCCTCACTCCTCAGAGCAGGACATTTACCCCAGGTCTATTTTATAAACCTTGCCAAAGAAGCAAATCTGCCAGCTTTGAGTCCCGTGGGGCAATGCAGAGGCCCAGGCACTGTGGTGGGATCCCAGCCAAGGATGTTTCCACTGCAGAAGCTCACAGGGGGAGATACCTCAGGCCCCATCTTGCAAAGGGCTGAGCCCTCATGTGTGTGAGGGGACTGAGGGTGCTCAGCCCTGCAAAGCACTGAGCCCCAGCCCTGAGGGCTAAGGGAGGGAGCTGTGTTGGGGTGTGGAGGTTAACGTGGGGTTCTGCTCCTCCAGCCAGCCCCAGGGCCCGTTTGCATGCTGTTTATTTTTATCCTGCACTTGATAGATTGGTGCACAGCTTCAATGTTGCCAGATGATTTTCCACCAGTTCCATCACATAGCAATTTAAGGTTAGTTCTGACTGCCAGAATGAGTCAAAAGCTTTTAAAAAGCCTATAAAACGGGCATCTATCTTGCCCTGGTTTTATTCCACTTCTTTGTTTATTGCTGAGGTCACCAGCTCATGTCTCAGGGATGAATCCAGGTCACTGGTGGTGGTGACGTGGGGTGAGGGAGGTTCTCCCTGACTGGCTCGTGGTGGAGCTGGGACACCTCTGCCTTTGTGCATGAGCCCATGTGATGGCAGCTCACCTCTGGATGCACCAACACAGAGCTGCACGCCTTGGAATAGACCCTGCAGGACACACGGACTGGAAGGGGCCTGTGTTTTTGGAGGGCAGCTATGCTGAGAGGCTGAGAACATCAAGAATCTGCAGAAGCCAAGACTAAAAGTACCTTCCTGAAGTGGAGCTTTCTCCTTGCAGAGTTCAGCAGGCAGCAGCAAGACCCAGGCAATGACTGAGAAGGATTCAAGGGAACAAGGCTTATCCCCATCAGGGCAGGGGCTAGAGGATGCTGGGGATGCCCTGCTGTTGGATTGTGGAAGACACTGGGTGTCTTTTACCCCAAAACCACCCATATCTCTGCTGTTACGTCAGATGGTGGTGGGGCCCCCTGCTAAGCAGCAGCTATGTGCCCCGCTAGACCACTGTTGGGATCTCTCTGGAGGGCACAGGGTGGCACTGGGACACCCACTGCACTTCATAGCCATTCAGGCAATAGCTCAGGATCAGAATGGCCAAAACTCATCCCTTAATCCTCCCACCAGACCTCCCTCCTCTGTTCTGGCAGTTGCCATGGAGAGCACCATGGAGCACTACTTCTCCCCCCCTGCCCTGGATGAGACCCTCCTACCAGTACTCTCTCTCTCAGTTTTCCCAGCTCACATATAAATCTTGCTGATTTTCCCAGTGCAGCATCTCCGGGAAAGCCCTCAGACTTTTCCAGCCTTGCTTTCATCATCCATCTCCTTTCCTCCTGGCTGTGACAGTCCTCATCTCTCCGTGCTCCCACTCAAGCCTGCCACAGCCATACCCACCCAGCCAGCACCCTCAGCCAGCCCTCCCTGCACAGACACCCACCTCACTGCCCCCGAATCCCACCTCCTGCCAGGTTGGCACGTGTCCTTGTTGTGTCCCCCCTGCTTTTCCCCTGGGATAAGGACCATGGTCCCTTGGGAGAGGTGTCACCCTGGCTATGTGGCTATGTGGTCCCAGTGCCAGCATTGTGGGGAGGAAATGACAGCTCCAAGTCCGTGGTGGAACAAAAAGACCAGGCTATATATAAGTGCATGAGCACACACCCATCCAGGGAGCCAAGAGGGCACTGGGGCTCAGAGGCTGCTGTTTGCCAAACCACATCCCAGCTCCTTCTGCTCAGTCCCATCCCTGGGCTGTGTGTGTGCCAAGCCAGGCTGGGATTTTATTTTTAAGACAGCTGATTTTGGGTTGTGGCTGGCAGTGAGGATCCGCAGGGCCAGTGCCATTTAAGGGACAGCAGATTGCCATTTGAAGAGAAAAAGGAGTAGATGGATGGGTGGGATGCTTTTATCTGCCATGTCAGGTGTTCCCAGGGGATCCCAGCTCACTCCCCAGTCAGGGGAGGGCAATAGAGAATGGGAGGGGCACCCAAGTTATGTCAGGAGGAGAGGACAAATGCCTGCACATCACCTCTCTGCTCACCTCCACTGACCCTTGGGCTGCAGAGCAGCTCTGCCAGTGTTTCACTTGATGGTCCCTGGAGACGATGCAGCAAAGTAGTGCCAGCAGCACACTCAGCCCTGAGGAGGAGGAGAAGCAGGAGGAGGAGAAAGAGAAAGAGAAGGAGGAGAAAGAGGAAAAGATACCCTCCTAGGTCTGGGCTGCGTACATGACAAAGGCAGTTGGTAGACTCACAGACTGGGGTGATGTGGGTGTTTAGGGCCGTGATGTGGGTGTTTAGGGGAGTGCTCTGGGGAAGTTGCTGTAAGTCCTTCCACAGACTTGGTGGTCCATGGTCTCATATGGAGTGTGGGCTCCTGAAATACAGCCCAGCCCCAAGTTTTTGGTCCCCCTGTGGCCCCCAATTTGGTCCCCACAAGGGAACAAGGAGAAGGCACAGCTGCTCGCATACCATGCAACATGCAGATGCCCAGACTACATGTGAATGAGCTGGTTCCTCCTTGCAGTGCTGCACAAATCCCAACCTACCTCCTGCACCCCACATCCTACCTTCCATTAGCTGCCAGGATGTACTGGGATGGGAAGGCTGGTGCTAGAGTGAGCTGGGCATTCTCACAGATACCTGGAAGGCTGCTGGTTTCTGCCTGCTGCTCACCTCAGGAGGAGCATTTCAGGGCTGGGATGGTATTTCAAATAACTCTGGTAACTAACAAATGGCTTTTGATAAAAGCTTTGCAGGAAGAGACATTATAATCTGCTGTCACCCATCTGCCTCCCCAGGGACGCACCTGCCTGGGAGCCCCAGCACAGCTGCAGTCGCTGGTGTCAGCTGTCTGCTGCACCCTGTGCCATGAATCTTGTCCCCAAGCCTGAGCACCGCTTAATGCATCCTCTAAAACATCCAGAAGTTGTGTGCAAAATGCCTGCATACCCCTTCCTGCCTTCCCTCCAGCACACAAGCAGCCCCAAGGGAACACAAGTGAGGAATCATCAGCTGTTAGTTGCTTACAAAAGCAAACCTGTATGAGATTGCCTTGGGAAAATGTTGCTCTAGAGCAGGCGGGCCTTGCCCAAGCAGGGGGTGGCAAGCTGGCTGATGTCCCAGGGCTCAGAGAACCTGGGAGGGCAATTGCTCCTTTCTAAACCAGCCCAGCATCAGAAACCAGGCCTGGAGCTCAGAAGGTTTCCTTGTGCGATGAAAAGAGCGATCAACACATCTGCCCATGCCTCAGGTCAAACTGCTGCCCTGGGAAGACACTTGACACCAGGATCAGAGAAAGGGAGTTCAGGTGGGTCTCCAGCAGTACCAGAGCACAGCTGGGCTGTGCAGGGGATGTCCCCATCCAGATGCTCCCCTGGCTTACCCCCCACCGATGGCTGGCTGCAGGCTGTGGGTCGTCCTAGGGCTGCCATCTCCACCACATGAGGTGCCTCAGCACCGGCCCTGGCACCTGCTCCCTCTAAGGATGTGGATTTTACACCCAGCCACTCCATACCCCTGCTCCTCTCTGCAGCCAGCAGGACCTGACTTCCCATCTCACCACAGACAGGCAGCTCTGGACTCTGGAAATGCACGGGCACTGGGATGCTGGAGTGCCCAGTTTGGGCCAACACCACTGATTTTGGGTAAAGATGGATGAGCAGTGGCCATCTGTCTGTACAATAACCTTCAAGCCCACACAGCTGCCTCTCTGTTGGCACACTGGGAAGAGCAGGGTCCATTCCACGATCCTTTGCTTTGACCCCAGAAAAGGGGTGAGTGTTCCTTTGTCCCTTCATCATCATTGAACAGCAGGACCTCAAGGAGTAGCACAGGGGGTCAAGGATGGCTGCGGTCCATGGCTGTGGTCTAGCAAGAATTTATGGAGGACACGGAGGCTTGAACACCTTTAAGAAGGCTCTAGGAGGCTCCAGAGGAAGGAGAGGGGGCTCCATCCATGTCACCCCACGTACTCACAAGGGTTTGACCCACCGTGCCAACACCCCAGCCTTAAAAGTGTGCAGGAGGCTCCACACCACAGCAAGCTGGCAGTGCTGGGGGTGCATCTCTGCTGCTGGAAAGTCCTTGTTTACCCCACAAGGTGCCCACCACCCCCAGTGTTTCCACCCTTGTCCCTGCTGCCCTAGGACCCCCCCCACAGCTCAGGCAGCCCCAGCCTGTCCTCAGGTGAGGTGAGATAGAGCTGGACTGGCAAGAAGCACCAGAAGCTGGTAATGACAACGTGTCCACCCATTTGTCTGTAATTAAAAGTTGTGTGTAGAGATTTCCTGTGACATGTCCCGTGAGTCCAGCTGCAGACACGGCGCCGCTGAAACCAGGAGATGCTAATGAGTGCTTCTGCATATTAAATACCTTGTTTACACTAAGACAACAGCCGGTGTAGCTGGGGGAGGTAGAGGAGGTGGCTGCAATCTTCACTCATGCTTTCTGTCCCGGCAGCTTGTTGCCAGCCAGACCCTTGGGAAGCTGCTGAACCTGGGTTTGGCTGCAGGCATGGTCCAGGGCTCTCAGCAGCGATGCTACCACCCTGTCTCAAGTTCTGTGTGTCAGCTTCATCATCCCATCTCTTCTGTGGTCTTTCTCTCTGCTGTGGGTCAGTGAGGGCAGGATGCTCTGCAGCCCTCAAGTCTGCCCAGGAGTCACCTGCATGATGCTAAAGCTACAGAGCTCTGGGAGGCAAGTTGCCCACCCTGCCCTAAGCCTGACGATGTCTACTCTGCAAAAAGGCTGGTTTCAACTGCTCCCTGGGCATGGGCTCCTGGAGGGAAGAGGTAAAGGGGAGTCTCTACCCAGAGAAGGATGCAGGATCAGGGCCACAACAGGACTCACCATGCCCAAGACCTGGCCACAACACCGTTCCTCACTGCCCAGCACCTCCTGTTTACAAGAGGTGCAGGAAAGGTGCACAGCGCTTCACTGCCCCATGTCCCAGGGCTGGACATCGCTGCACCCTGGGCACAAAACAGGCAGAATCTCAGCATGCCGAGAGGGAGAGCACTGGCACTGGAATGCAGCTGCTCTGGGGGATTTGCTCGTACAACTGGCCCTTCTCCACCAGTGTGGGGGTCCAGGAGCTGAGGGGCTGCAGGGTCTGTCTGGACCGATGGTGGCTCTGGGCTGCCGTGGAGACAGTCCCTGTCCGCTCCCGGGTGCTCTCCTTCACAACAGGCACCCCAAACCCACGGGCCCCTACACAGCCCCAGGAGAGCCCCTCGTGTTCCTGCACAACAGCTGACAGCGCAGGCATGTGGGAAACAGCTCCGGTCCTGGTGACTCCCAGGCTTGCCAGCTTGGGGGAAAGCTCTGGGCACGGTGGGACACAGGCAGCTCCCTCCACCAGCATGCAGAGAGCCAGAGATCCCTGGAAGGGAAACAGCTTCGAGGACATCAAACAGCATCAGAGCCACAGTCCTGTCTCCAGTCTGACCCCAACATCCTGCCCAAGCTATGTGTCACCCTTGCCCAGGCACCTGCCACATCCTTTGCCAGCAGCCACAGTCTCCATCCTGCACCCTGCAAGCTCCTGCACCCCGTGCCATCCTGCCTACCAGGACATGTTAGGCTGGAGGAGCCCTGTCTGCTCCCCCATCCCTGGGATACCCTCCTGGGGCTGCTGAGTCCCTGTTGCCCTGAAACCACAGTTTCAGCTCCTCTGCTCATTTCTGCTGCCTTCAGGAGAGCTTCTCACCACCCTGCTGCTGGGCCAACACGCACGCGGGCCTCACATGTGCCACTCGACATCCTTGCCCAGCTTTATTCCAGATCCTCCTGCTAAACACGTCCCATGAGGCCAGGCTTGGCTGAATGATTGATGTGATTGCTGACAGGTTGCCTGATCTGGGCACTGTGGAAGTGTTTCTTCCTCCAGCTTCCTCCAGGGACAGGTGAGCATCAGCATCAGGAGCTGCAGGAGCAGCCTGAGAAGGACTCTGCTTTGCAAAGACAGACCTAGTGCCAAGGGAAAGCTGAGCCCAGAATCCTCAGGGACATGCACTCCATGTCCCAGAAGCAGCAGCTGAACCACAGCACCATTGGTGTTTTCTTTTATCCTTGTTTCCTGTAGTGCCTGGAGCAACTTCTTGGAGTGTGGTCCCCTGCCACATATGCCTGAGTAAGCTGAACAAGAGTAAAGCCCATGAATGGGGCTACAGATGCCTCCGGTGGAGGAAAGGCCTCAGGCAAATGTAGAAGCAGTGGGAACACGGGGCTACATTAGCTCGTGTCAGGCTGCAGAGGATCGAGGCAGGTAGGCAGTGCCCTGCCATGCAGAGGAAAGGGTGAGGGGCCATGGGACCCAGCATCTGCAGGGTGACAGCAGCAGGTCTCTTCTGCAGCCTAGTTTAACCGTAACCTCCTTCCAGCACCTCCAGAGCCCCAGACCTGTGCTGCTCACACTCCAGACACTGCAGGAGTCCCTGTCCCCTTAACCCACCGGCTGCAGCTGTACCCTGGGTGATAAGGGTCCTTGGAGATAAGAGGTGCACCGTGGGGTGAGATTGGAGGGGCTCGGTCAGGAAGGCTTCCCAGTCTGGGGGCCATTCCTCATGTGTGCCCACAGGTGGTGGATGATTTGCATACAGATTGCACCAGCCAGAGCCTGCTCAACCTTTCTCTGCACTCCAGGGCACTGTCTCCTCCCACCTCAATGAAAAAGCCCCTTTATCTACCTCCAGGACACCATCACTTCTTCCCCAGTCAGTTTTACGCCTTATGTGAGAGAGGAGCATGTTACCGTCCTTGCCTGGTCCCCTGCAAAATCTCCCCCATCTTCACAGGGGTGCTTGGGCAGAGCTGTGCTGGGGCTGGACACGTCTGCCTGGCAGGAGAGGCACCAGGGGCTGCTGTGGGGCACACAGAGGGGTGTAGGAATGGGACAGGTTTAACCTCCAGTGCTCATGGTCTTCAGATGCTGTGGTATGGCAGGAAGTCTGTAGCGAAGCTTTTGGCAGGAGTGAAAGCTTTCTGGGGTTCAAGAGAGACTTGGGGAAGTGGGGTGAGTTCCTGGGACAAGTCCTCTTCACCTGATGCCTTCTGTGCATGGTGTGGGGCGCGGTGACCTGCTGTGCTAGGTGTGCATTGCTGCCTGGGTGATGGATGTCCACACCCATGGGTCTGCCTGCCTACAAGGTCCCCGAAGGCTTCAGCTCACATGCCACAGCCAGCAGCTGAGGTGCCACCAAGTGCCAGGTGCTGGTCCCTGCCCACACTCTCTGAAGTGCCTGGATGATGCGTTTCCCTGTGACCCCCCCGCGTGATGGGCTGGGGGCTGTCTGGAGTGAAAGGAAATGGCTCAAGGCTATTGTATGTGGGTATCTGGCCTTTCCCCCTGCTAGTGGGTTCCCCCTCCCACCTGCACCCTGAGCTTTGCCCACCCCTTCCACACCTCCCCCCAGCCCACTCAGGCCTTGCTTTCTATGGAGTTGCCAGTCGCAAGCGTTTTAAATGTTAATGATGACGTTTCAGATTTGTAGTGGAAACTAATTAAAATTGTTATTGTTAGCGGGTTTGAATTGCCCAGGTGTGAATCATTATCCTCATTAAAATAATCAGGGAGACGGGGATGTGACAGGAGAGCAGATGGATGAGAAGCAGCCTGAGCCAGCAACTCGGGTGGCTGGGGAGCCCCGATGCCCCTGGGGAACAGTAGCACCCTTGCCTGAGGAGGCACAGACCCCCAGGTCCAGCCCAGCATCTCCTGCCCCATGGAAGGTGCCCCACACATGTTCCCTCATACCAAGTGATTCAGGGTGCTGGGATTTGTCAGAGCAGGAACAATAGGGAGGAGATGCTTCAGGGCAGGATGGAATCATCACTACATCCCCCCGGCACCCCTCCTGCTTCCACCAGAGCCAGCTCACAGTGCTTCCTCGCTGTGCTGCTCCATGTCCACCCCAAGTGGCACGTGCCAGGGGAAGTTGACAGTCCCCTGGCTGCTGGGATTTAGTGGGCATGGCTGCAGGAGCTGCAGGGTCTGGTCGCTGTCCAGTGCATTGGGAACAGGAAGGGTATATCCCAGCACAGCCTGCCCCAGCCTTGGGAGAGGAGTTGGTGCTGGAGATTATGGGGCTCTGCCTGTATTCCTGCCTGTACTCCTGCATGCAGCTGCCAGAAGCAGGAAACATCATGTAACTCATCGGCCAGCCCTGATGGAGCCAGCCAGCAAAGCGCCCGGGGCTGGTACTGCCCCAGCTAAACTCATGCCACTGCAGCTGGTCCAGCCCCTGCAGCCTGTCTGCAGGGAACAAGGGCCCCTTTCTGAGGGATGAATGAGCTCAGTGTGTGCAGCCCGTTGCCAGACCCTGCAGCCCCAGACCGGCCACTGCTGGGCGGCAGGGTCGGGGGTACCCTGCGGGCATGGTGCGGCAGGGCAGCTATTCAGGGAAAGAGCATGGCCCTCCCAGGGCTCAAGGTCGCCTTTGTGTCATGCATCCCAGAGCAGGGGCTCCTCTGGGGATGGCGGTGACACCAAACGGAGGAATGATGGCACATGGCCAGCACTGGGGCTCTTTACCCCCAGCCTCTCTCCATTGCAGCTGGTTGTGTACCACTTATTGTCCCTTGAGGGGCCAACTTTGTGGAGTGGCCCTGGAGATGTTCTTGATGGTCCCCTGCCACTGGACACCAGGACTCCAGCCCAGAAGGGTGGTACTGGCAGCTGTGAGGCAGCTGTTTTTCCAGGGCAGGTTGGAACACATGTCTCAGGCACTGGCCATGGATGATTGCAGGATTCTGCTGGCCAGGTGGCACTCAAGGCTAGCTTATCTGATGATGTTTTCATCTATTGACAAATCTATTATTGATGATACACTTCCCTGGACTTGGCAGAGCTCTGTCCATGCTCCAATCATATCCGTCAAATAAATCTCAACCGGGCTTTGCCATCGCTGCTGAATTAATTATCCCCAGATTGTTTTTTCATAAATATTTGACAAGCACTAACAATGTAAGGCGTGAAGCCCCCTGGTAATTCTGCGGCTCCAAATTACCCTTAAAAGGTAGCTGTCACCTCCAGCACTGCAGAGCTAGAGCTGCTTTGGGGGAGATGTAAAGGCTGGTACAGGACCTGGATCAAGCACCAACTGCTCCTCCTGGGCTTTGGAGGTTTCACACAATTAGGTGTTAATGGGGCACAACACTAAGACCCATCTAATACATGCATCAAAGGCAGCCTGAAGCAACAAGGACAGCAAACTAGTCAGAAACGGATGGATGCATGTTGCAGGGGACAAGGATCCATCCTGTGAGGCTGCAGTGCTCCCATGGCTCTGCACAGGGGTGGTGCTCAACCCGCTCTGTGGTAGCACAGCTGCTGAGCAATGGGGCACACGCTTGGGACATTTGGATGTTATTCAGCAGAAAGTCTTGGCATGACATTTGCTCGGTGTCTATGAGCTGTAATTAGGCAAGAAGCAGAGCCCCTGAAATGGGTAACCCAGTACGGGTTGGTGTGTGGGACATGTGTGCCTCTGCCCCCCAAGCCTCTCTTCACACTGATGCCTTCAAACAATCCCTTCCTTTCCTGGAAGCCCCAGAAGCTCTTTTTAGGGCACAGAGACACAAGCTACATGCTAGGATGATAGAGAATCTGAGGGGTTCAGCTTTGGGGATGGGCTTCAGGCATCCAGACCCACAGCACCTGGATGGAGGGCTCACTGCAGCATTTGGGGGAGGGCGCCTGGGAGTAGGATGTAACCCTGTGCCAGGAGGCTGGATCCCTGTCAAAGGAGGTCCAGGGTTGTCTGGCTCGGGGCCGTGCACTCCTGTATGTGCATACCATGCACACCACCCCAGACACGCTTCCACAGTGATGCTGCGGCACCGAGACAGAGTGGGCAACCAAAAGCAGTCACACGAATTGCCAGCGGCCAGAAGGCTGGCAGAACCAAAACAAAACCAAAGCAATAATTGGAGTCCAGCTAAAACTGAATCCAGGAGAAAAACTGGCAGCTTCCCAGAAAAGCTTGCAAAGCAGCCTGCAGTCAGGAGGGAAATCTTTGCTGGAGCAGAACCCACCACAAGACAGCCTGAGCAGCCAGTCTGCAGATCTCCTGCTGGGCCAGACCGAGGACGCAAACAGCAGCCAGAATGCTGTTGGCTCAGCAGCGTAGGACAGGAGATACCACAAGAGTCATCAGAGACTTCCAAACAGCTCACAGAAATGAGCAAGCACGAGGACTTAAGGAGCTGAAGTGAAAAATTATCTCATAGAGTTGCACTCTAATCCAAGAGCTGTTGTCAGCCTCGGGGCACAGACTGGACCACTCTTCTGGAAGGACTAGGCTGTCCCAACACAGCACCATCCTTCCTCGTCTCTCCTACTCACCTCACTGCCCAAATGCAGGCAGCTAGCAGGTGCCATGGACCTATCCCCACCAGAGGCTGTTCACATCTGGCAGAAGTCCTGGCATCTGCTTTTGGGATGGGCATGAGCTGTGAAGGACACAGCTTAGAGCAAATGTCTGCAGGGTAGCGCCACCTTCCCTGGCAGGAGGAAGATCTGCGGGTGGACCCACACATGCCGACTTCCAGGGTAAACTGGCAATGGACCAAAGTAGGGATGCTGAGCTAGGCTGGGGCTGGCAAATTAAAATGAGAGAAAGGAGGCCAAAAGCACCCGAGAGATGCCAAGACTGGCTCTGAGGTTGGAATCTTCTGTGCAGATACGTGCAGGGGGGGGACAGGGACATGCGTGAGAGATGGGAGCATGAAGCCTGCACGCAGGGAACTGGGCTGGTGTAGGGAAGGGTGACTCTGAGCTGGTTCTAGGAGTTATCAAACAATTAAAGATGTGATAAATTTAGTCTGTGGAACAGGAAATTGGCAATAATGCAGAAACGAAAGGAAGCATTTGAGCTAACTGCTGGGCACTCTGTAAAATTGGCTATAAAAACGAAGGACTGCCATAAATATAAGGGCAGCCAGGAGAGGACATTGCTGGTAATGAAACCCCTGCTCCCCATGCGGGAAATGGGGAGACACAGAGCTGGAGATATGAAGATATCAGCTGCAGCTGTGCTCATTCAGGATGCACAGCTGAACAGCAATAATGGAAGGCCAGAAGCAAAGTGTGTGCTGGGTTCGCTAACCCCTGCTCTGAATTGAGGGTATTAGACCAAGTGACTCCAAAAATTGAAAAAAAAAAAACAAAAACAAAAACACCCCACCATGATAAGGGTGCTGACCAGAGCATTGGCCTGGGCTCCCGTGGGAAGAGGTCGCCAGGAAAGGTACTGGTGCTGGGAAAGTGCCACTCTGGTATTCAGACAGGCATCAGGATAATGAGCTAATTGCCTTGGATTGTGTTGCATCAAACGAGCACATAAGAAATGCCAGGACTGGGGTCAGGCAAGTGCAGACAGTGGAAATTGCCTTTGAACTAGAGCCCCAGCACACAGCACTCTGCAGGGAGGCTGTCGGCAGAAAACACGGTGCTCTGCCACCACTGGAGCCATTCTCCTCCTGTGCAAGCACCAGCAACAACAGTTTCACAACAAAACTCAGCTAATGAATTGTTAAGATTGACTGGAGCTATTTTCAGCTGATCCAGGACAAAACATTCAGCAAAATTCCAGCTACAGGAGGAAAAAAAAAAAAAAGAAAAAAAACACACACAAAAATAAACCAGCTGCTTTGTGTTCAAGAGGCAAGAAACATATTTTCATGGGCGGCACAGATGTGAAGGACCCCTTGGGCTGGTGCCCATGGTCACAGCTTTCCCCCTGCCTTTGTATGGAGACGGATGGGGGAATTTGCGCTGCTCTGCTGCCACGCACTGAGCCCAGCAGGGTTTTTCTTCCCTGGGCTACCAACAGAGAGGTCCTCTGGGCTGGAGGCCATCCCTGGTGGGGCACAGATAAACATGCTCTGCAGCTGATGGCTGGGAGCTCGAGCCTGGCCAAGCGCTGCACCGTGGAGGAACTTCACACCAGAGGACATGGCATTGGTCACCATGGATGTCCTTGTACTGGACAAGCTGTGGTTCACTAAGGCATGCTGACTTCTGAGGATGTGGCCCAAGCAAAATGTTGGTCTGGCGGAGTGCTTTGCAATATCCACCACAGGGAGGTGGTCTCTCTCATCACAGACACCTGGAGCTGCTGGGCTGTTCTACAGCCCACTCCCCCAACCTCTAATCAGGGGGAAGGGGAGCTAAAAAGGGCATGTGCATGAGGAATCTGGGGGGTCTCTGAGAAATCATGGGGAGCTTAGGGGTCCCCAGACACATCGGCACTGGGTAGCTGCTCTAGCAGACTTGCTCAAGACCCTGCATGGTGGCCTCCACCCAGAGCACTCCCTGAGCCTGCTCTCAGCCCGTTCCTGGGGCATCCCCCGGACAGTGGCAGGGATGCCAGCTTGCACCTGCATCCCAGCCATCCTGCTGCCCTGCAGCCACCCTGCAGCACCCAGGCAGCGGGTCTGACCACCTCTGTGGCCAAGAGAACATCTAAACATCCCTGTCAGGCTTCATTTCAGCAGAAATGTGGTCGGTGTCAGGTACAGAGGCCTCAGGAAGAGTCAGAACGGGGGAAATACAGTTTTGTTAAGCTCCCATCACCCATTCGCTGTGGCCCTGTACCTCCATCTCAATAACTGTAACTTCCCCTGCACTAAAGCAGCCCCTGCTCAGGTCCCTCCTGGTTGCCTGCCTCTCTGAGCAGCTCTCAGCCCCAGGTTGACCAATCTTGCCCCATCCCTTCCCTATGCCCAGCACAACTCCACAGTCTGGGTGCTTAGTAGAGACCATGGGATGGATGGTCGCAAAGGGGTTGACGTGCCCATACCTCCCCCAGGATGTCCACAGGCACCTGAACCTGTGTGCCTGCACAAAACACAAGGTGAGCATGGTGGGGACACTGACTTGGGGGTAAAACCCTCTAGAGTCAGGGGAGCAGCAGTGTGTCTGCTGTTTGCAGGGCTCCTGGCTCAGAGAGGGTGTTGCTTTGGGGATATATGCAGTTCTCAACACCCCAACATGGCTGGATGAGAGCCCCAACCGTGGGAGAGTGACCTGGTGCTACACAAGACCCACAGCACAAGCTGGTTCCTTGGTGGAATAATCGGTCCAAGACTAAAAATACTCCCACTTTTCAGTGGAGACTGAAGCTGCAAAGCAACAGGCTCATCGTGTGGCAGCACTCGAGGCTGGGAAGAGAATTTACATCAGGCACTCACCGTAGTGCGGTCCACGAGGGAATGGTGGGCACGTGTGAGCAGCTCTGCGGAGGTTCCCGGGTGCAGGGGGGCAGCTGAGGCTGACGGAGCTACAACAGAAAGTCTGCGGTGAAGTAGAGGGGATGGATGAGTCACCTCATCTGCAGAGAGTTGGAGCTCACGCTCACCCCATCTCCCACCACTAATTAATGCCAACATTAAATACAAACACATCCATGTTACTCACTAATGGGACGTGGACAGGCTGAAATGCAGAGCCTTCACCAGCACTTGCTTTAAAAATGAAGCAAACTCCCACGTGGAAACCTCCAGCTCCACTTGAAGCTGCTAATTTATTCCCCTTCCTGCTGCTCAGCCTGCAGACATGCCCCAGCATGTGTGATGAGCCCCAGCAGCCAGCTCTGTAGCTGCCCATGCCCACCCTTGGATCAGCTGTGAACCACGAAAAGAGCAGCCCTGATGCCAGGAGAGAAGCAGCAGGGGAAAAGGGGAGAGCATAAAAAGGGCTGAAGGTCTGTGAAGGGGTGCAGGGTGGGATGCAACTCTAAGACACAGGGTTATCTGATGGAGAGGTGTCTGGAGAAGGAACACGGAAGAACAGCCTGTGGTCAAACCACGCAGGGCTTGGGTGGGTGTGTGGGGTCGTGCTGCATCGCTGTGGTCCCATCATGAATTCAGCTGTGGCACCCATGGGAGTTTTTGTGGAGCACAGCACTATGCGCTCGCAGCAAGCACTTTTTGTTAATGCACAGCGGTTAATGCAGCTGGTCACCATGACCTCTGCAGTCCATTGGTGATTTAAATCAATATCTTCTCACAAGGCACTGTTTAATCTGTGTGGTAGTATGTGCACTGCTGACTTACTGGAAAGGCCATCCTCATCTGCCAGGGTCAGCCTGGGACAGGGCAACACAAATAATTTCCCCCCACTATTTTAAAGTAAGTGGGCATCAGCGTCAGCTGGTGGCATGTGGTCATTTTGGGGGAGCATTCACTATAGTTTAGTATAGTTTGAATAATGAGTCTGAATCCCTACTTTGAACTCAAAAGGGTTCTGCGGAGCCCTCAGACCAACACCGTAGGATGAGCAGAGGTGGCTGTACACTGGCCTCTGAGTACCCCCCCGCTGCCTTGGTGCAGCCAGGTTTGCAAATGGTGCCTGTGAACTGGAACTCCTGCTCCCAGATGGGCTTTTCTGCCACCTCCAAGCCAAGCTCTGCCTTGGCAGAAGTGAAGAAGGAAAAACTGCACTGCAGCACAGACCCAGCTGGCCCAAACAGAGCCACAGTCATACCATGGGGCAACGAAGCCCAGTAATTCCCCACATTGTGAATCCCAGTGATGGGGAAGCCCGTCTCACCACCTGCTCATTCAACCACCAAGGGCTTGAGAGAGATACTGGTACCAGCATCACTGTTGCAAGCTGCTGCACTGGATTCCCAGGCAAGGATAGAGTGCCCCAGCACCCTCTCTGTCCCTGGGGTCCAGTAAAGCCCCGTCAGTGCTGTGGGACCGTGGGAAGCCAGGGAGCAGCAGGTGATGTGTGCCTGGCTGGCAGCCCCCACACAACCCTCCATCAGCTGGGCCCAGCTGCCTGGGCACCTATGGGTAATCCATCTGCTGAACATGCTACAGGCCATTAGCTTTAACTAGAGGGAGTTGCGGGGAGAATCATTAAAGGAAAAGTTCACAACACAATTAATAAAGCACCTCATTAGATCTCCTTCCTATACGAGCATGCAGCTCCCGCTACCGGCTCTTGCAGGTCTGGTGCTCTTGCTTGCCATAAGGAGACATTCATTTTCTTCTCAGAAGGCTAGAGAGGGCATCAAGAGGATGCTGCTCTGGAATGCTGTCTTGTGGCTGGATGGCATATATCCCACCACTGTCCTGCCCAAGTGTCCTACATCCCCAGGCTCCTGCAGGACAGCTCTCTATGCCCAGGGTGCAGAGAGGGGGACAAGCATGATGCAAACCCACCATTCTGTGGTGGGGATGCAGAAGGCATCTGCCCTGATGCAGACACTGGGACCAGCGTTAACCCCTGCCCATCACTTGTGCTGCTTTGCTCACATGGTCCCACCTGATGCACAAGAACCAGCAACAACTTCGGGGCTGCTGGCACTTTGATCTTGTACTCCTGAGGCTTCTTTGCAATTAGAAATGGACACTTTAACCCTTCTGGCTTTCTTAGCACTCCTCCACACGCTCATGAGAGCCCTGTTGCCAGGCAGTGCCAGTGCACCAGGGCAAGCGTGTTCACCACCCTCCAGAGGGCACAGGGACTCCAAAGAACAAGAGCTGCACTTGGGGATTTGCCACCCAGAGCCTCCTCTAGTGTCACATTTGGGTGTCCTGCACTGGTTCCTGCCTCTCCAGAGAGTTTACAAGAGTGAGCCCAGGATCCAGGCTGTCTCCTGGTTGTGCTTGGCCAGAGATGGTGGCCATGTGCAGGGTTGTGTTGCCACCCTTGTCCACCACAAGGCGTGGAGACTGCTTTCAGAGGCGCATTTTGCATCTCCTTTCCAGGCTGCCTCTCACAGCTACACAAGATCCCTTTTGCTTTCCTCTCCCCGCACCCACGGGAAGATGCTGCATGCTGCTGGTGCCTGGGACCCACTCCCAGAAGTGTCTGCATAGCAGCCCTGGGGGACATCGCTTGGAAGCGACATGGAAGAAAAAGAGCCAGGAGGTGTTGTCATTACTGACTGCTCTTTTTGCTTCCAGCGGCTGTTACACATCACTAGCTCTGTTTAGATTTTCTTCATCTTACCCTCACCCTTGAAAATCGCCTAGGTCTTGCCACCCATTGGCATGGAGGACATCCACAGACCCAGCTTTGCTCTGTAGCTGACAGGGTACCGTACTGTGATCCAGCAAACACCAAGATGCAGAGGTGTCTGCAGCAGCACTCAGGTACCAGCAGAGATCCCACTGAAGGGCAAGGCCAGTGCTGTGGTGCTGAGGGCTTCAGAAGTAACCAGTCAAGAGGAGACCCGAGGTCCTGGAAAACAGTGGCAACAGCAGAGCATTTCTGTGGGACGCAGGGCTCCCACCTGGATTCAGTGCTGTCCTTCCTTGTGGGCAGGCAGTACTTCAAGGCAAGAAGTGAATTGGACCCCATCAGAGCAGGGAAACAGGCACTGAGGTGACCTTTTCTTGGACAGGACTGGAGACATGAAAGTTGTGACACTACTGGTGATGGATCCCTGTGCGAAAAGGAAGCATTAAATGCCAATTATTTGCATCTCTGTCCATCTGCAGGCTTAACAAGGGGCTTGTCCAGAGGGGAAAGAGGCAGGGCAGAGGAGAGGCATGACCAAACGAACAGACATCAAGACTGATGCCATGTCAGAGAAAGGATCTCTGAGGACAGCAGTAGAGGCAGGGAACACTTCTTACCACTCACAGACACCTTGGAGAGGGCAAGGGAGAGCCTCCAGGTCCCACTTGACATATACTGTCTTGGGACAAGCTCTTATCCTCCTGCACCATAAGATACTGAAGCATGTGAGCTGGGCTCAGAGGTGGCCGTAGATTCATATCAAAACCAGACTCCTTCTCTACCTAATCTCAGCCAGTACAAGTGCCTTAACCCTTTGGACCAGCTTCAAATCCTCCTCTCCTCCTCCTGATCCCACCTAAGCCCCAAGTTTTCCCCCGTGATAATCTCTGATTCACTGGGGTCATGGGATTGCTCTGCCAACTGTGGAAATTGAGATTCTGCGCAGGGACCCAAATGGGGATGGATGTAGGTGGTGAACCTTAAAGATATCTTCCTACTCTCCATCCCTGCCCCAGTCCTGTTGCTCCCCTCCTGTGGACCCTAAAGTCCAGAAAAGGTCCCAGGAAAGGAAAGCCATGGCATTACACTGGCAGAGATGCCCACATTCCATGAAAACCCCATGGCAGAGCATAGAGCCCAGACATCCCTCTGGGGACCAGGAGGGGATTCAGGGCCTCCTGGCCAGAGCTCGTCCCCACTGATGTACATGTAGGGGATGGGTAGTCTTGGACACAGGCTGTGTGTGGGCTCCAGAACAACCACAGCCATGTGGTGCTTTGTCTGAGGGATGGAAAACAAGGCTGACCAACTCCAACAAGCCACAGTCCCAACACCAAGGCAAAGGATGCCCTGCTCTGCTAGCCATGTCCTTCACCCTCTCTGCATGCAGCTGCAGGCAGGCAAGGAGCTGGAAGCATCTCCAGGCTGCTGGAAGTCATACCCTATGGCACATGTCTTCTGCAGCAGGATGCCCTGACCCCAACCAACACACTAATCCCACTTCATCCCTTTCTCTTCTGCCCCAGTGCTTACAGGACAAGCCAGGCCTTTGCACAAAAGCAAGTGACAGGCTGGAAAGATGCTGCCTAACTCATAGCATGTCCAAGAAACATCTTCTCTCTCTGGACGCTTTGTCCAAGGGGAAAATCCTGACATTAGGGGTCAAGCTGCATGATTCAGTCTCCATGTGGCATGTGGAGACCAGCAATGTCCCACCACCCAGCAGGGGTGGGCAGTGCCCAGCCATGGCAGTGGCACACATCATCACATCACCTCTCTTGTAGGGAAATGTATTTGTCGTTGCCATTTCCCCAAATTTTCCTCTGTAAAATCTCCTCTAAGCTGTGAAATCCCTGGCTGCCAGGAATTAGTCGTAGCGTTGCTATTTTGCAGCCATTTTGAGGGCATTTTCTTCACATCCTTCTATTTGCATTCCTTTTTTTTTCAGCCTGATTCACTATAATGTTTTTCACCCCGAGAAGTAGGCTCTGTGTGCTTTTTATCTTTGGAAATAGGAGCAAAGTGCCCCATTGCATTGTATTTAAGGAGGGATGGAGGAATAAGCAATTGCTGTTGTAGCACAGTGGGCTTGGCTCTGATTTCACATAGGGGTTACCTTCATCTCTCATACAATAGCCTTATGTCTAATGATATTTGTCTAATTAGAAACATGCTCAATTGTTTTACACAGTAGGAAAATGGGCTGTTTGGCAATGCTGATGCATATCACAGGGATGGGGGGTATGCAGAGCCTTGAAAGAGATGAGATTTAGACGAGAGAGAAAGATTATATTCAGGTGCTCTGTTCTGTCAGAGAGCCTTTGATTTGGTGGATTGTGTAGCATGAAAGGCCAGGCTTGTTACAGCCTTTCTGTGACTAAGAGTGAGATATTAAAGTTTGATGCACTGCTCTGGGAGCAGCTACGTGATGGATAGAGAAGACTTGCCAGGCATTGTAGGAGCTGTGTAGGGCCTTTAGGATCTTTGGGGGCTGTTTGTTATATATTTCCTTGCCTAATGGTTTGCGCGTGAGCAGAGTGCTGAGGTCGTAGTCCGGATTGCTTATGTGACCTTGGCATATGATTTTCATACGCTGGAACATTTGGTTCTGCGCAGTGAATTGCATGCAGTGACCCTGGGTGTCAGCGAGCAATCTCAGTTATTTCATTTCTTACACTTTAAAAAGAGTTATGGCTTATATTACCAGGATGTTTTCTCTGCACAGAATCCTACAACAGTGGGTGGGAAGGCTCCTTGGAGGTCCCTGGTCCTCTCTTGGGACTATATCCAACACTAGCTGAGGCCATTGTCTCATCTAATTGAGCCTGGAAAGTTTCCGAGGACAGAGACACCTTCATACCTCCCAGGGAACTGCTGTGTATTGAGGAACATGCAGCAGGGTTTGAGCTTGGACTGGGTTTGCAGCAGCCCATCTCATCCAGGAGCCCCTGCCCATTTGGCACATCTCCCCATCATCTCCCCGCAGATGGGACGGATGGAGCAGGACTGTGGGCAGCTGCGATAGGACCTCACAGTTGCACACCTTAGTCCTGTGGAACCATGTACAGCTGTGAACAGGGTGCTTATCCCCATGGAGAAGCCAGCAAGCCCATGATGTTGAAACACCTGAGGCTTCCTGAATGATGGATCCTGGACAACTACAAGTCAAACATAGCCAGGGAGGCGTCTTCAGGCAAACCTTGGGGGCACAGAGCCTACTGGGCAGTGTGTCTTTCCCAGAGCTGTCTGGGTCACATTCCTGGAGCATCCCAGGTATGTTGTTACAGGTATGTGCTGGCATTTGGCTGTCAGTGCACAGGAATAAGCCTCTTACCGAGCCCCTCAGCAGTGCAGGGCAGAAGGAATAGGTGCAGCACAGCTGGTTTTACTGGTGTGCCCTCCCTGAGCAAACCTGCACAGGACAGTCTTTCCAACACCAAGCACGGTGGCAGGTCCCTCCCAAGGATGCTCCAAGGACTGTGGGCTCCACACCTAAAGCCAGCCAGGGTGCAGGGAGAAGGTGAACAGTCCTGAGGACAGCCTGGCTGTGACACATTTCCTAGGACTAAGTCTTCCAGTCTTGATTTAACCTTTTCTGGTGACTTGTGGTGGCTGTGTTAAACAATGATATGCCTGCAACATGACAGTGATTTGTTTAAAGAGCCCACAGTTGTCCTTGTTAGTGCTCACTCGGTGCTCTGACAGTCCTGTCAAAAGCTTCTGCACATTTTTCAGTTCTCTCCCTCATTTGCTCCTGTCACCATGGGGAAACATCCAGATAACAACAGCCTTGGTGGCATTTGAGCAGCTCAGGGGCCTTGGCTTGGCTGCATTGTCCCTGCCTGCCATGCTGAGCAGTCACTGATGAGCTGGAGGATGCACGGCTGCGTGCTGAGCCTGACTCAGACCACCTGGCTGCCCCCCTGCCTTGCCCTGGTCCCTGCAGCAGCATCACCAACCAGCCTGTAGGTATCAAAGGGCTGCCCAGCACTAGAGATCAGAGCAGAACGCTGGCCCTGTGCCCCAGTGCCACTTTGCAGCCTGGACCTTGCGTGGCTGAATCCTGGGGACGGGCTGGGCAAGGAGTGGGCACCGGTTCCTGTCCAGCAGTAAGCAGTCAGTGGTTCTGGCATATGACAGCTGTCCAAAAAAGAGGATTTTTCAGCTAAAAAAGAAGGGCAAGGAGATCAGGTCCCCACTGCCCTCTCACCAGTGGTTGACTGTGCAGAAAGGGGATGCTGCTGTCACCAGCTCTGGCTGCCAGGCTTCAGACTGAGCATAACCAGTGTAGGCAGAGCATTAGGCATGCAGAGACTGGTCTTCTCTGGGGACGTGGCTGGGAGCGAGGTGCCTTTCAGAGCATTTAAGAGCTAATTCTTCAGTGTCCATGGAACTCCCACATGAATGAACTTTGGGGCCTGAGCAGGGCATCAGAGAGAATATGTGGATTTATGCTGAGGTTTGGGTGAATTGTAGTGAGCTTAAAGGTTGTTTGACAGGGCTGGGAGCACCAAGCAGCAGACTCAGTAGGCAAGTGGAGCAGTCTGCTCCAAGAGCTGAGCCCTACCTGAGAGCTTCTGGTCTGGACCACACAGTTAATACTGGGCAATTCAAGTGGTTCCCCTACTGTAACATCTACACATAGCCTGGGGGAGGAAGCAGGTGGGAGGGCAGTGGAAATTAAACTTCAAGACAGGTACCCATAACTATCTGCAAACCTGCACTGAACTAAGCAGCCCTTTCCCAAACCATGCATTCTCCTTCCCTTGGGTATGAACAACATATGGCTTTGCATCCCCTCTCTCCAGCCAACTGAGTCCATCTCAGCCTCCTCACACACAGACATCCCCTTCACCCTTCCCAGGCTGTCCTGGCCTGTCTGCTCTCCCTGTGCACCAATATGGGCGCATGGGTGCCATCTCCAACACCGCTGCCTCATCTAGGACCCAGCCAACCCACCCTGCCCCTTCTGCAATGCTCACCCATCCCACCACATCAGAAACTGGCCTGGATCCACTGAGCCACAGGGAGATGATGAGCCCAGAGAAACCCATTTCCCAGAGATAATGTTATATTTTCAGAATGCATGTAGACAAATACGGCCAAATGTTCCCCTCCCTGAAGCCATCAAAGCACCAATGACTCTGTAATATTTAATGGCTTGTTTTGCTCCCTAAATGATACAATGAAAAGGATTATTAATGTTAATAGCGTTCTTATCATATTTTAATAGCATCGTGTATAACTGAAATGTCATCTCAGCACATATTTCTCTTGCTCTCACCCAAGGCGCGGAGTAATCATACTCCAGATATGCGGTGAAGGAAGAGACATTGGGCAACAGGGTGGAAAGTGGGGCTGGGGCCTGAGGCTGAGCTGGACTCAGCTGGCTGGAGAGAGGGGTTGCAAAGCCGTGTGAAGAACCACTCCCTTGCAGGCAGGGGAAGGAGGGGAAACCAAAGGGCCATCAGCAGCAATGGGCAGGGGAAAGATACCTGAGGTGGGCAGGGGATGGATGCACAAGGCAATTCCAGCCAGGTCCCAGAGCATGCACAGAAATCCTGGGCATTGAAGGGGCCAGTCAAAAAAGAGTGTGAAAATGGCACTCTACCCTTGCAACTGACAGCTACAGTTGATCCCTCAAGCCCAGTAAGTGCTGGGTATCCCAGAGGAGGAGTGTCAGGCCATCGGTCCCCCAGGAACAGGGCAGGATCCCCCAGGACCTGCCAAACCTGCTACCACTAACACTTCTTTTCCTGACACATTTGACTCCATCAAGAGCAACAGACAGTGATATACTCCAATTTTGAGCATATCATTATGCAGCCTAGTGAACATTTGCCTTTTTTTTTTTCCCATCCACTCCATCTTATAGAATAAACCAGGCTGAAAACCCATATTTTTCATGTGGGGTTTGGTTTCCATTGCATTCGGCCCTCATCTTCCTGCCAGGCAGAGACTGAGTGCACAGGGGCTCCTTTGGGTAGGGCCAAGGACAATGCCACTTTCATCAGTTGCTAAAGTTTCCAAAAGAGCTCTGTACCTGTAAGACCTTTGCACCTGTGAAGGTTTGCACTATGATATGTACGGGTATGGGTCTTCCTTGTTGTCCCATGGCCAAGTGTTGTGCACAGCCCAACCTCCATGCTTGTCCATGTGCAGCACCTTGCCTTCACTGACATCTGCACACCCACACTTACTCTTCATCCTCTCCCACAGATACGCAGAAAATGTTGGTGTACAACCCCATATGCATCTGCCCTCAGGACTCAGGAACCTCCTCCCCAGATGTGTGAGCACCCACACACACACATGTGCAGACACCCCTCCCCAAGCCAGCCTGCTTTTATGCTGCAAGATGAAAGGGGGCAACTCGAATCTGACCTACTCATATTTCACTAAAATGTTATTTTAACACTTAAAAGGGTAGAAAATACCATCGGCGGCTCTTCATTTATCAGATCGATGCACGGGTAGCAGGGCACGCATGCTCTCCACGTTAATGAGCCCAGGAGCTGGGTTGCAGCTTCCCGGCACTGCCCTGGCACTCAAAGTGGGGGTGAGGGGAAGCAGGGAGGGGGTGCTGGTACCCCAAGGCATAGACCCCCCCTTTTTTCCCCTCTAGAGAAGGCAGTGGGTGCTCAGTGACTCCCATGGTGGTTGGGGGACCTGAGCAAGGGAGAAATGGCAAACCCACCAGGATGACAGCAATGGTGGAGACGTGATGGAGGTCTCCAGCCTTCATCCCACAGCAAATGCATCAGGAATGTGGAACAACAAGCACATCCTGTATTTTCCTACCTACTCCTAAGGTCACAGCTGGTTACTGAAGCCAGAGACTTGTGCAGAGAGTTGCTGGCTGGGCTGGGCAGGTGCTGGCTCTCCTTCCCAGCTGGGAAGAGTCCTACCAGCCAGCTTTGCCAGGGCTCACACTATGGGACTGTGGTTGGGTTTATCTCCCAGGCTTATGGTGCACCTTTGCAGCTGCTTGACTTCTCTCAGTGACAGGAGACCCAAAACTTAGTACCTCTCTGCCCCAGAGCTGCTGTAAAGAGCTGCTTTCAGGATGAGACCCCCTTCATTCCTCATCATCCCCTGCCCCCCTCCATGTGGCACCACCTCCCTCCCTATGTCCTGAATGGATGCATGTGGAGGAAGGGCGGATGTAGGGCTTGTCATCCCATATATGCCAGCAATGTGGTGGTTCCACTCAGCAGAGACATCTAGAAAGATGCCACGTGGACACTGTCCTGCAGACAACAACAGTGCAAGGCAGCACTCTTCTCCGGGCAACCCCAGGGATGGGGATACGGGTATAGGAACAGCAAAGCCACTGCAGAAACTTCATCCATGTTCTAGCAATAAAATCTGTATCTCCACTGGGAAGTCTTTACTTGTGAACTTGCTGGTATCTCTGTATTGGCAAAGCACTCTAACCACCCTCAAAGCCGAGGACAAAGGACAATTATGAAGATCAGTCAGTGTCAGGGGAACTACAGGGACCAATGCTAGGTTTGCTTGTTTAACACCTTCGTTAATAATCTTGGCAGAGAGAGTAAACAGAAGAACCAACTGTGAGGGATTCGCAAGTACTTTCCAGTGTGAAAGCAATATTTTGCTAGGGTTGAATATTTCACAGCCCTCAGGGTACTTGCAAAAATGGCTTTGAGTCCTAAAGGTCTCACAATTTTAGGACAATTTTACTCATTACTTTTTCTTCTGTAACTTAGAAGACATCTCCAGAGGGTTTCCCAAAGGACACTGGATGCTACAGACACAAGCAAAGGTCCAGCCTCCCCTGCACATGGGGAATATTTCCCATCGCTGCCAGACTCTTGGCACAAAGAGCTGCCCAGAAGACACCCAAATGGGCACATCTGCACTGAGCCTGACCTGCCTTAAACCAGACCTGCACCGGGGATGGGATTATCTGTGTGTCTGCAGCGCACTGGACCACCAAGCCCATGGCTGTGAACCTACAAGAGGTGCCATGTCCTGTCTGCTTTCAGACAGGACATAGAGGGAGTCATATAATAAAAAAAGTATTTTTGTTGATGTCCCACAATGCTTTCAGTGGCCGTTGGATCTCAGGGGCATCCCATGTTGTGTCTTAAAGCATCCCATGATGGAGCAAAGCAAAATCACCCCATGAACAGCCTGTACACACAACATGCACTATGACCAGTGCATATGAAATGTTTTCTCCCAATTTAGGTGAAAAAACCATCAGGAAAAAAAAAAAAAAAAAAGATCAGGAGTTTTGCAGAAAGCTAGAAAAAATGATTTAAAACCAGAAACAAGAGCAATATTACCAAGCGGTCTTCATTGAAATGAGTAAGACACATAGCTATCCTAAATAACACATTCCTGAAATTTGCAGATGAAACTAAATTGGAGAAGAGATCAAAACACCAAGGAGGATAGAGGGCACACCGAGTGGGTCCCGCTGAGACTGCAGGCAGTCAGTGACAGAATGCGATCCACTTGGAAAAACACAGCCAGGTCATTTAGGAGAAAATGATCCGAATCACGGTCTGAGTCACTGGGAGGGGGAGCCCCGTGGTGCAGTGAGGCTGAGAAAGACTTATCTCTGCTATTGAAGGGGGTCTCGCCACACCACTGTTTTCTTTCCTCGCCATCTATCCTACGTTTTAAGAGGGGTCTGGCTGGAAAATACTTCTGCTGTTCACAGAGCATTTTAAGCCAGTCTGGCTCCCCATGAGCCCTGGGGATGCTGCTACCTCAGGGGAGGGTGGCAAAGATAAGGTAGGATGAATGCATAACTAGGAGCTTTATCAAGTACTCTCAGCCCAAAATGCAGCCTCTCTCTGAGTGCCCTGGTCTCCCAGCACTGTGCCAGAGCACTGGGTGCACATCACACCCTCAGCCATTGCACACCCCGCTCGGCAGCAGCCGGGGTGCCCGCACCACATGCATCCTCACCATGCCAATCCCAGTCTCAGAACCATGCACCCCACTGCTGGGCCATCTGCCCACAGGTTCCTGCTTGGTCTCCCTTGAGAGTGTGTGGATGGCTCTTCTGCCTGCTTGGGCAGGGATTTCCTGCAGCAAACCACCGTCCTGACCAGCAACGGGGCTGAACATGGTGGAGACCTAGACCAGCGATGGGAGCTCTTCTCAACCAGCAGCTCTGACATGATCCATGTTATAGCTGTATCTCTCAGTCAGTGGGCATATGGCAAGCCATTCACTAAATAAAAAAATTAAATTACCCAAGACTATAAAACAGTCAATTTAGAGTGATATCCTGACTGTAAAAGGGCAATCGCATTTCATTTACTGCTACAACAGCAATCCTGCAAAGGAATGGAGGTTTTTTGGGGGGCGGCATGGAGCACCCCAAGTGCGTGCGTGTTTAGGAGGGGGGTGAGGCTGCCACAAGGGGTGCCAGCTGGCAGCCCATCGGCTCCCATCAGAGAGCAAGCGCTGCTGTGGCCGTCGCTCCCCTTGGCCCCACTGCTCTCGGGTTCCAGGCTCACCGCGGGCACTCCAGTCTCTGCGACGTGCAGCATTAATGTCACATTAACCTAATGGGCAGTTTTCTCATTTCCAGGTTCCACATCCTCATTTTCCAGGCACAGCTGTTTGTGCCGTGAACAGCATCTCCTATCAGCATGAAACACTGTTGCTCTTCCCTCTCCTTGTCAGAGTGTGGAAAATGGAAGAATACTTTGTAATCTGATTATGTGTACCCTGCATACCTCCTCACACCTCCCACTTCTTTTTCATAGCTGCTGTTTCTACTCATGGATATGGCTTGAGGCCTGGCCTGGATGTGAGGAATGGGAGGTCCAGGCTCTTTCACAGCCCTTTGTTCCTTTCAGAACCATGGTTCCTCTGAGGTCCACCTCAACGTCCCTGCAGGAACCACCTTTCTGGTGATGTGAAGGCAGCAAACAGCAGGCTTGAGCATTTAGCAATGAATTCCCTGGAATGATGGACCAAAAGGCTGTTTGAAAAGAGACATGGAGCCGGGGCTTGTGATCATCCCTGAGGCACTGAAACAAGCTGAGCAGGATAGAGGGGGAGCGGAGAGGAGCTTAGGCCACACTTTGATGCTGCAAAGTACTCAGCAGCCTTAACCGTCCCTCTTCAGCCCTTCTTTCCTTCAAACCAGATCAGCTCAGCAGTTCAGCCTGCATCCTCATGGCAGGGCTGTAGCAACCATGCAGCAGTGCTGGGGGTTATCTGTGGAAGCTGTGTTAACAGCTGGCAGGACAGCCGCCCGCCTTGGGCACAGACCTGGAGCAGACCTGCTGCTGTCTCCCCTGTGCTGGTCAGACCTGCTCATCCTGCACCACTTCAGTAACCCCACAGATCCAGGCTGGCGGCTTATCCACGTCCCCTTCTTTGCCCTTTGGGTTGCTTCTCTGCCGTCACGACTGCCGGTTGCCTCATTGCTTAGCTGTGAGCCTCACCGGGTGCTGGCAGAGTCACAGGGCGTTGCTGGGCTCCTCTCCTTGGCTGCACGTTTGGCAGAGTGCAGGCAGGAGTCACGGACAGGCGAGGGTAGTCTCTCTAGTAATTTGTTTATATGGCAGAGGACAAATACAGGTGTCCTGCAGCACCCATGAATGCAGGTAGTAATCTAGGACAGTTCCAGAAGATCTGTCCCCACCAGTGTCTTGCAATTCTGGGTCTTTCTTTCCTACGTGCACTGGCTTCCGAGTGCACTCTGCCGAGCAGGTGGCTTGGGGACAGGACAGGAGAGACGTGCTTGTTCTGCAGCGCTCTGGGGAGTAAGTTACCTCGGGGTAAGTGATTTCGAAACTGGTTGGTCTGGTCACACTGAATTTCTCAGAAAGAAGGAGAAATTTGAAACGCAGTAACTGAAGATGTCTCTTGCCACTGCACTCCTCTGACTGATTTCCCAACGCCACAGAAGGTTTGGACAAAGCCAGTGAAATGGTCCTCTCTGACATTCTCCCTCTCTCGGTGCTGCTGCCTAGCTGCACAAAGCTCCAGAGCTTTCCAGGAGCCATGTGAGAGATGCTGCTCTTGGCTGTGGTGGTTCTGTTTGACAGGCTCAAGCCACATCATATTCAGGTCTCCATCCCATCAAGCTGATGTCATTTCAGCCCCACTGTCCCTTCACTGTGAGTTTGGATTTTCCAGGTGATGCCAGTTTTCTGACTTGCTTTACCCATCCTGCAGTCTCTCCTTACCCAACCATAACCAATATTGCAATGCTGACAGAGGAGTGTTCATACTGTTTCTTCCCATGCACCCTCTTCCTTACATTGGGCTGTGAAAATCCTCATGGAAGACATGTAGCAATTGCTGCAGTTCTCTTTCAAGCTGTCAACATCTTCCCGTGGAATAGGCTATGGGGCAGACTTTGCACACAAGTATTTTCTAGTCAACTGACTGACAGCAATACCTGCTAACTGAGATACCTTGCTGTATCCTGTAGACAAGGACTGGAAGACAGTGTTAATATTCCCACCACAGTGTACCCTTGCAAGAGTACTCTGGATGGAGCACCTGTCCTCATATTAGATTTCCCCAAATGCTACTTAACTGGGACATTAAAGCCAGCTAAGCCTGTAACCCGTCAGCGCAGTGTGCTGTGGCACTCCGCTTTGCAGGGGTGAAGACATAGGTCAGCGGGTTGTTATTGCTGTAAACCATGAAGGATCGCATGCAGCAGAGGAAGTCACAACATTTATCAGTTACAGTCTGCTTTAGAGCGAGAAACCTCAGCTTCTTCAGTGCTGAGTTTCACTCTTCTCAGCCACTGCCAGTGCTGCTGACCCATAGCAAATAACTCTCAGATTAGCTGCCTACCGTCCATGCAAGACCCTCTTCTATCCTACAGCCCACGTTCAAGTTGAACTCCCATCAACACCTGCACCTGTAGAGGAGCTGGTTTGACATTTCAGAGCCAGGGTTGTCCCTCATTTCTACCTTGTCTCAGCATACACATCATTACCCCATAGTTCTTCACTGGCACCACCATATGCAGGTTGTCCTGGCAGGCACTTGCCCTGGATGCTCCCTCCCTAAACCTTCTCCCTCATTCAGTCAAATGCAACCAGAGCTCGTCTGTGGCAGTGTTGTAGCATGGCAAAGACCAGGAGGGTCTTGTCCACCTTCACCCTGGCTCCTACCCTTCCCCAAGTTGGGCTGATGAGCTGTGGCTGTGTCCCACACACAGCCTTCATCTCCTGGCTCCAGTCTGCAGGGTGCTGCTCTGGGGACCCTGCCCTTGCTGGTGGGACACAGGGCCATGCCTGGTCTCAGGAATGCACCCAGACAGCTTTGGCTGCGTGTCTTTGTAGGGATGTGCGTGTTAGCCGGGGGATGTCTGCGGGAGCGTTCTCTTTGTAAACTGTTCCAGGTGACAGTTTGGGGCACTTCTGACTGTGGTCAAGCCCCAAGATTAAAGTCTTTGAATCCTGACTCATTGCATCAGTTACATAAACATTGGATTTCGAGTTCACCCATCCTCTGGAGAAAGCGTCAGGTTGATTTGGGAGCAACTCCAGGGCTTTGCGAACTCTTTTGCATGGCAGATGATTGGCTGGGGCTCCCTTGGGGGCTAGGCAGATCCTTATCCTCCTGAGGACTAGTTGTCTCAGGACTTGACGTGCAGTCACCCGGTGCTCCTGGAATGCTGATGCCACCTGTGGTGGTTTTATCTGCCAAATATCCCCTGGGATTTCAGGTTTAATCTGCTGTAAACTCCTCGGCACGATTTGTCCCTTCAAAATAATGCCATGTTTTGATGGGTTAGTGACAAGGACATTTAATCCTGCAAGATGATCCTTCCGTTCGTTTGCCTGGTGTCCCTTTCATGTCAAAATCTTCGAGCCACTGAGTAAGACCTCAAACACTGCTGTTAAACTGTCAGTCACCGCCCTCTGAAACAGGCCAAACATGTTGCACTGGTGCTTTTCCCCAGGGGCTAATCGCCTCCCTTCTCCCTTGCTTGCGCATGCACAAGGGGTTGGATTGTTATTTCTCTTGAACTTCAAGGAGCCTCTCACCAGAGAAATAACATTTCTGTTGGTTTATTTATTTATTGATCTCCCTTCCAAAGTAAAAGGAGAAAAGAGAAAAGAAGAAAAGCCAGAAGAGAGGGAGATGAAGAAGTAGGAGGGGGTGGGAGGCCAGGGAGATGAGCCCCAACTCGATCCCAGCTGCCACACTTCAATCAAAGGCTTCTACAAAGGGAGACCAAATCTTTTTAAATTTGTCCTTAGCCCTTTCCTCTGAAGCTCTACCCTCCGTTTGCCAGTGGGACAGTCAAGCCGCAGTGCTGAAGCATCTGTCCCCAGGGGCTAAGTACCCTTCTGTCTAGTGATATAAGCTTTTTAGCTACAAGCACTGCAAGAGTGAAACGAGTTTCCTGGGAGTGGAAGTGGAAACCTTATCGCTCACGAGGCAAGCGGTAGGTGCTGCCGCGGGGGATGACAACGTAGCCGTCAATTGCACTCCCTGCTTTGTGAAGGCTGGCCAACCTGGGAGGAAATGCAGCAGCACTGCCTTTGCTTAATTGCAAATGGATTTCAATCCACCCTCTGCGAAGGATCTGATTTCTCCTGGCAGCCTGAGCACCAAGCCATTCTGTTCCAGTAATGCCTCGTGCTTTCCAAAGCACGGTTCCCTCAGAGATCCCAGAACCTGATGGGGTCATGGGCTGCACCCCCAGCATCCCTTCCAAGTTCCTGGATTTCCTCCAGTTCTTTCATTTGCTACCAAAGGCCTTGATGGCAAACAGGATCAACCCTTCAATGAAGATTCAAAGCTCACAACTTCCTGCCTATCCCCTCTCACCACTTTGCATGATTTCAGGATGCTGAAGCTATGCCATTCGTGCTGGTCTGTGCCAGGGCCACGTCTAACAGATGCCACAGACAAAGGGATGTCACACCACCTGCCATGCTCGTGGCCCGATCATCCCCTGCCACGTGGCACATGGTGGCCAATTAAAAGGGGCCTATAAGAAAGATGGAAACAGATTTTTTAGCAGGGCCTGCTCTGATAGGACAAGGGGTGATGGGTTTAAACTAAAGGAGGGGAGATTCAGGCTGGACACCACCTCAGGTAGTGAAACATTGGCCCAGGTTGCCCAGAGAGGTGGTGGATGAACCACCCCTGGAGAAATGCCAGGCCAGGCTGGACGAGGCTCTGAGCAACCTGGTTTGGGTGAAGATGTCCCTGCTTATGGCAGGGGTTTGTACTGGATGAGCTTTGAAGATCCCTTCCAACCCGAACTGTTCTATGATCCTATGACTCTACAAAATCTGCCACACCAAGAGCAGTCTCCAAGGCATGTGTCCCCACTCTCCTGTCCCAGGTTCCCCCAAGACTTGTGATCCTCCCACAGACCCAAGCCATCCCCACCTCCCCACAGGGTGACAAGGGCAACCAGCCTCACTTTTGGCCACAGGCCATACACACAAAGGCGGGCAGCAACCTCAGCCCGGGCTGCAGCTGCTCTGCTCCCCTTCCCTCCCAGCTGCCAGGCTGCCCAATCTTTATCTCCATCGAGCATCTATTGCTGCACTCCACAGACAGAGTGCCTTTGAGTGGAAGAGCTCTGACGTTTATTCAACCAGGGCAGACCCCAGATACCAACTGACTGATAACGAACACAACAGGCTGCTTGAAAAAGCAGATAGGATCTCAAAGATTGCTACACAGCACAAGGCATTAGCCACTGTGTAATGCACTGCCTTCATGAATATGCAGCTCCATTGTGCAGTGCTGGAGAGGACAATGGGACATATTTTAATGCTGATCTCAACCCAGGCCTTGCCTGAAAAACCCAGCCTGGGGGATAACCACAGAGAAATGCATATCCATCCCACAGAAGAACTAGCCCTAAAAACCTCATGTCCATTTCTGCAAAACATGGTCTACGTCATCTGCTGCTCACCCAGGAGTGATGCTGGGGGATGCCACAAGCATTAGGGGTCCTGGAGCGGCAGCTGGGGGGAGCAGTGGCAGAGGCCACTCCACCACGATGCAGCAGGCAGGGAATGGGGTGAGCTGTCACAAAACCAGTCCTTTGCCGCAAGACTTCACCAGACTTTGCTGTGCATGGGCTGAATTTCTCCATGCCTGGGCGTTGACTCAGGAGGGGCTTGCAGGGCAGGAGAAAATGCCCAGGCCAAAGATTAACATGCAGTCCGTGCTGGAAGTTGGAGAAGACCGGAATTAAGCCCTGCACAGGGAGCAGCCTCACGGGCAGCAGCAGGAGATGGTGCATGCACACACACCTCCTGCCCTGCCACGTTGGGTGCACCCACACCAGCATCAGTGCCCAGAGGGATCCCACCCAACAGCCCTGCTCAGTGGCTTGGTGGCACCGGGGACACGGCTGGGTGGGTGTCTCTGCTGTGAAACCGCACTGCCCACAAGGTCAGCCCAGCCTGAACGCTGGCATGCTGCGAGCTACTCTGCTGCTCGCCGGTGATTTGCACCACCGAGTCTGTTGGCTGGGAGCTGGGAATGAAGTATTTGTGAAATTAATTAAGACAACAGAGGCCCGAAGAAAGGGAAAGTTAATTAGTCACGGCAATCAGTTAGATTTGATCCAAAAGAACAAACAAAGAGTTAGAAGCGTGTCACTGGCGAGCTGCTTCTCTGGAAAAGGGATTACGCGGAGATTTCCACCAAAGGGAATGGCTTTGTGCTGCTGCTTCTTATGTAATTGGGGATTTAGAAGCGGCACAAAGAGTCATTACCACAAAATTTCTTTGTCAGAGAAAAAAGTTGACATTTATGAAGCACAGGAGGGAGCAGCAAAACAAGACGAATCAATAGGCGTACATGCAGGAAGGGGGGTTCCCTGGCGATGGGGCCATGCACAGGGAGGGCAGTGGGGGACAGCAGGCAAGGCAGAAGAGGAGGAGGAAGAGCGACAGTGGACAGCTGCCCAGGCAGGCACCCACAAGCTTATGGGCAGATGGGGTGAGCTGCAGCAGTACCAGAAGGAAACCAGAGTGTGAAAGCCAGCAGCTGAGGTGTGAAAACTGGTGGGAGATGGCAAAGCCATGGCTGGGGTGTCGGGGGATGATGGGGAAGCAGCAGGGACAGCACCCAGGGAGGCTGGGCATGGAGGAGAAGGGCAACGGGGCAACTGTGCCCAGGAAAGCTGGCGGCAGGCAATCCCAGGTTTTCTGTTTGAGCTCCCTCCGTTATCTCTGATTTCTCCTCTGCAGTTAACAGCTTTAATTATTTAGTCTCACTCCAGGATCTCCATTTCCTTTTTAAATGGGCACAAATTTGCCTGCTTGTTGCTAAGCCCCGCCCCCCGACCTGCTGCACTGGCACTAGGAGCAGCCTCCGGCTCCCCGAGGAGCCTTTGGCAGGCTCCAAGCACAGCACCCCTCCTATGGGGTGACACCTCTGCACCGCAGCGGACAGCAAGGCACTGCCCTGGAAAGGGACAGGAGAAAATTGCAGTCTCCTGGACCTCCCATCAGGACAGCCCCTGCAGCTGGAATGGGTGCCCACCGGGATGTCACAGATGTGGTATGTTCCCAGCTTGTGCAAGGCACAGATGTGCCCACCCTGAGCTGCTTCCCAGCACTGTGCTGGCACCCAGTTGTGCTCCAGCACCCCCTGACACCACCTGGCACGTGTCGACGGCACCCTGTGACCATCCATGTACTGGCTGCTGCTCTGTAACCACCCACAGCTGTGGGCACTCATCCACAGCTACTGGTCCTCAAAACCTCCGCATCCCCCAAAACCTCCCACTCATCCCCAAAACCATTGCAAACCAGCCCAGCTGAGCCCTGGAAGTCTTTCTGCATGAGGAGCATGATGCTATTGCCCTGAGGACAGTAGACTCAGAAATATTGTCCCCTGGTGAGGACATGACGGCAGAGTAGCCCCAAATTTAACAGTATCACAGCCTTTTGGGGAGGGCTGGCTCATTGGGTACCTGTTGCTTCCCACGCACCCATGTTTCGGGGGCTGCCGGCACTGCCCCTGGGATGAAGACAAGGCACCCAAGGCTGGGGGTGCCCACAGGGGCTGTGCCCTACACTAGAGGTGCCCCGCAGGGTGGGGTTGTCAGCTGGGGATGTGCTGGCTGTCACCTGCAGTGTCTGGATCCAGCACCAGGCCTTGCGCTGTTCCCATTGCAGGTGCGGAGCTGTCATCTGCCTGCCAGCATTGATTTTCCATCAGGAAAGCTCTGCCTGGACATAAATAAATAAATCAAACCCCACACTCAAGCTCAGCCGCATTCTTTCTGCTCCTCTAAATGGGTCGGGTGCTGGTGAGAGACCCAGTGAGTGCACAGCAGCACCCAAGACATGGTGGGGACAGGCCTGACCTCCCCATGGTGATCTGGTGACACTGGTCACAGGACAGGTTGGGGTACCCCTGGACCCCCACAGGCCAGGTGGGAGAAGCATGCTGGCTCGCAGGACGCCCTGCCTCACTGGTTTTATGGAGCAGGCTCTTTTCCTTGGATGTGTGATGGACACTTATTGGGGCTGGCACCATGCAGATGATGGACAGGAGCTCATCACTCCCTACTGGCTCTGTGGGCCTATGCCAATTTATCATTAAAATACTGGTTCAGCCATCACTTCCCATGAAGGGGAGAACCAAGGCAGGGCGAGGTCAACCAGTGCTCTCCAATGACCCTTCTGGAGTGGTTACAAATTCAAACACAGCCAAGTCCCTCTTTAAATACCACAAGCCCTGCAACACATCCCATCCCCCCATGCCCTCTCTCCCAGAGACACCCAGTCTCATCCACCCAGAAGAACATCTCCATCACGTCCATGGAGACCTATGTTCAAAAACCTTGTTCTGCAAGAAAAAATAAGCCAACAGGTCCCTTCTGAGGCTCCCAGCACTTCACTTTGGGCTCTGGCAGCATTTTCAGAAGTCATTAGAGAACCTGTTCATTAGTTTCTGAGTCAAAAGGCTTTTGACACCAGCTCTGGAAGAGCAGGGGGTGTGCTGCACATTCTTTTTAGGTCCTTCTTGCAAATGCTCTCAGCTTCTGTGCTTTGATACATGCTCCCGTCTAGACGGTACCAAAATCAAAGGCTTGAGGGCTTGTGAACGTGGTAGTTACTCATAACCACCAGCCTTGATGCACCATACTCGGCCACTGCTGTGTCCCCACGCTCACTGCTGGCTCTGGAGGGATGGTCCTGCATGCTCAGCATTGCTGGGAAAAGGCACAGCTGGAGATTTCTGCAAAGCTCTGCTGATCTGGAGGGACTCTAGCCTGGGTTGGATGGCAGCTCTGGGACCCGGTTGCATCCTGCACCAGCACTGGGAGGATGCCAGCAGGTCTGTCCATGCCCTGGCCAACAATGGCCACCCCAGAGCTGCCCGCTGCAGCTCCTCTTCCCATGTTCCCTGGCATGGTGAAACACAAAGAGGCATCCACGAGCTGTCTGGCAGCTTGGCTGCTCCTCAGTTTATGCTTTTCCACAGCATCTTTTGGGAGAGGATAGCTGGATTTTAATTAATTGTGTTAAAAATAACTTTAAAAAAAAAAAAAAGGAAACAGCAACAAGTAAAGCAGCTCTTCCCATGGGCCATCCCAACCTGACACTGGAGCTGATTTGGGAGGACTGGTCAGTGAGACGGGGAGGGTGTCATGCGGAGGGAGGTGTCGCTGGCTGTTCACATGTATGTTGGTGTCGGTGGCTCCGCTGCATCCCTGGGGAGCCCAGCGTGGCCGCCGCTGCCGGTTGCTGGTGTGAAAAGCTGGCTGGAGGCTGGGGAGCAAGGACAGATCCTGTAAGTGGATCATGGGAACATGATGGCCTGTCAAATCTGCTCCTCACTCATCTGCTTAGTGACCGTGACCAGCAGCAGTAGCCGAACGTGGGCCAAGCTATATCCCCCCGTTTGGAAAAGACTTGTTTTGTTTGCAGTCATCTGCCTCATTAAAAATGCAGCCGCCCATTGCCTTGTACATGGAATTGGTTTTAGCTCTGAATTCTCAGGTTTGGCGCCAGGAGAGGGACAGATCCGCCCTCAGCCAGCTCCGTGTGAAGGCACAGGGGGGTTAAATCCCATCAGCTGAACCTCTTGCCCCATCTACCATCCTCATGTCCTCCACCCTGCCCCAGCCCTGCTATGGCTGTCAGGGGACACACATGGGACAATCCCACCTGGCTCACCCCCCCACGCTGACATTTTGGGAAAGAGGACAGCAGCAGCCCCCTGCAGCTCCTGGCAAGATGCTGAAGCTCCTGGAGGGTTTTCAGGCAGTGCCCACAGTGCGGGACAGCACTGGCTGGAGGAGGTGGGGAGCAAAGAAAAAGCTGCAGTATGTGGAGTATGTGGAGGAATGGATTTGCAAAAGGAAAGAGAGAAAGAAAAAAAGAAAAAACCAACAAGCTGAAGACGGGAATCCAACAGTAACCACAAGCAATGGGAAGCTCTTGGCTCTGGAGGAAGGATAGGACCAGTGCAGGACAGAGTCAGTGCCAGGACAGCAAAGCTCAGCTTTCTATTCTGGGTCTGACCCAGCACAGGCAACCAGCAGGCAGGGGATGCTGACCCAAATGCCATTTGGGGCCTGATGGCAGATAAATCCCCCTGAGCTGGGGAGCTCCAAGGAGCTGCAAAACCACAGGCAGAGCTGGAGCAAGCCTGCATGCTGGTTTGGCCCAAATCTGGTGCCCCTGTGGACGAACCACATCAGTGATCAGCTTTTCTGGGGTCTCTGGAGTGAGAGCTGGGGAAACAGGAGCCTCAGAGTGGCCCAGAGTGAGTGGCTATGAGTGCAGAAATGGGGGAAGTGCAATGGTCTCCCATGATCACAGAATCATAGAGTAGTTGGGTTGGAAGGGACCTTCCAAGCTCATCCAATCCAACTCCTGCCGTGAGCAGGGACATCTTCACCAGCTCAGGTTGCTCAGAGCCCCGTCCAGCCTCATCTGGGATGTCTCCAAGGATGGGGTATCCACCATCTCTCTGGGCAACCTGCACCAGGGTCTCACCACCCTCAGTATCACCAGCCTGAATCTCACCTCCTTTAGTTTAAAAGCATCACCCCTTGTCCTATCACAACAGGCCCTGACAAAAAGTCCATCCCCATCCTTCTTATCATCCCCTTTTAAGCACAGAAAGACTGAAATAAGGTCTTCTCTTCTCTAGCTGAACACCCCAGCTCTTTCAGCCTGTCCTCCCAGCACAGCTGTTCCAGCCTCAGATCATTTCTGGGGCTCCTCTGGCCCCTCTCCAGCAGGTCCATGTCTGTCCTGTGCTGAGGACCCAGAGCTGGACCAGCACTGCAGGGGGGTCTCACCAGAGTGGAGCAGAGGGGCAGAATCCCCTCCCTCAACCTGCTGCCCATGTTGCTGGTGATACAGCCCAGGAGGTAATTTGCCCTCTCGGCTGCAAGAGCACATTGCCATGTCCAGTCCTTCACACTCCAGCACACCCAAGTCCTTCTCTGCAGGACTTCTACTAATGCCTTCTTCCCTCAGCCTGGATTGCTACCAAAGATACCTGTATTGATGGCATGGTAGTGTCCCTGGTCCTTCTGGAGACATGGTGCTAGGGCTGGTGCTGGTGCCAGACACCCCAGCTTGGGTGCAAAACCAGGTAACCCTCCTGGCCCAGCGCACCACAGGGCTGCGAGCTCTGTGCATTGGCAGGACAGGCTGAGCTTCATGCTGGTGGAGCCACATGGCACCCTTCACCCTCTGGCCCATTCCCAAATGTGGGTGGGGGGCTCAGCACTGGGTGACTGGGGATCATACAGGAGATACGGAAGAAAACAATGACCTGCTTCAAGTTTGGAGCAGAGAGAATAGCAGTGTGGTGTGACAGAAGGCAGTCCCTATTCCCAGGTGCCCTGGGACTGCACAGCCCTCAGTGTTGATCCATGGGACAGGCAAGCCAGTGCCACAGTCCCCGGAGAGAGAAGAAGCCATTCCTGCTCCTGCTGAGCTCAGCTGGCTGGGGTCAGCAGCTTCCATCTGGAAGAACAAACATACGTGTCCACTGTTGGCACCTCTAGACATCCATGAAACATCAGTCCCAGAAGAAGCAGCTGCTGAAATCTGCAGCATCTAACAGACACTTCTGAATGCCCTATGTGCCTGCACAACCCTCAGACACTGGGTCCAGGAGGTGGCACCCGCTACCAGGTCCCTCTCCCTGGATTTTGGGGTGATCCTACCTGCCAGATGCCATCAGCTCTGCAGGACAGACACACACCATCGCTGGCTCAAAGACCATAGGTCGATGTGTCATTTTCTCCCCCTGTTTTTGGCCAGCCAGTTGGCACTGGGTGCAGGGGGCAGAGCATCCAGCTGCACCCAGCAAACTAGACAAAGTTGGGCATGCTGGGAGCTGAATGACCTGCTCCTTAAATGTTTCTCACATGGCAGGGAAATGACAGCGTGAGAGTACTTAAAATCTAGTGTCCTGTAAGCATCTTATACTTGCTGGTGTCCGATGGGGCTGTGGATTCATAAATCAATATCCTCAATAAAAAAAAAGTTACATGCAGCACAGGGAAGTCTGTATCAGACTGATCTTGGCAGATAAAGAGGAATTGATCTCTGAGCTAAAAAGCAGTGGTTTCTTAGGTGTGAGTAACCATGGCATGGCTCAAATCGAGCCCCCCCGACGCTGAACATGCCTGCGGCATTGAGCAGACCAGTTCCACAAAGCTGAAAACAATTACGAGCTGAATCAGCTGGAAGAGCACATTTAATCTGAAAAATTTGAATCATAATTCTGAGCTGTGAAGAATACTTTACCAGCTACCCAAAGAGACAATCCCTCAATCAGGAGAGCAGAGGCCTGTTAAGGAAAGCGGGTGGTGTTAGACAAAAGTGAGACCAGCTGTAGAGAAGGAAAGCGGCAATACACAGCAATCGAGGGAACGGGAAGCCGATCATTTTCAACCTTGCAAAGTGGCAAAACAACCGTGGGAGACAATGGGAAGTAGCATTTGGACACCTGCAGCATCTTGCACATCCAGCATCAGCAGCGGGGCCGGGGGGGTTTGGTGGGTGGTGTCCCATGGGGACTCTGGCTGGATGAAATGAAGAGGCACTTTCTGCTGTTGGGGGGTGACTTAGGTGGAGGGTACAGAGCAGGGAGGTTAGAAAGAGCTGGGTGCAGAGCTCTGTGCCGTGCCATGCTGCTGCTCCAGGAGCAGATGAGTAGCGGGGGGGTTCAGGTGAGTGGAGGCAGCTGGTGTCACGCTGGTGTTTGAAAAGGTTGACCTGACATCTGTCCCGGGTAATGCCACAGAGTGGATTGTACAGGGTTTGATGACAGAGGAGCCAGAGGAAGGTGGTGTAACCAGCACCAGTCAGCACAGGTTTGTGGGAAATGCCTGGTGTCACTTTGACAGGATCATTTGGGCATGTGAGACAGGTGTGATAGCCAAAGGGAAGGGTTACTTCTCCTTGCTTATGAGGCAGAGAGCCATCACCCATCCTTCCTCCATTCCTATGTGCCCCCCAGTAACTGAGGCATAACCACAACTCCTTACTCCCCAGACACATGGGTTCTGCGGAGAGCGCCCAGGCCATTGCAGCCACCTCAGGAGATACTGAAAACCCTGTTTTGAAGGATTAATCCTGCCAGGGTCCACAGCCACACAGCCTGCTCTCATGCATGGACAGTTACTGCAACCCTAGCCAGCTCACCATGGAGACTCGTGGATCAAAACCCTGTGCTGGGGGCTGGAAGGATGAGAATAGCAATGGATGCAGGCACAGGATGCACAAAAAGAGAGGTCAAACAATCAGATGGAGCAGACAGGCTGGAGCACCGGGCTGGTGATTGTGCTGGGCTGCAGTACGCCAGGCTCAGCCCTGTACTCTGCAAGACTGGTGGGCAGAGAGCATCCCCCCACAGCCAAGCTGTCCCCAAGTCCAAAGCAGTTCGTGAGCTGCTCAGTTAATACTGATTTACCACCACCCAGAGCCGCTGCACATCCTGCCCATGTGGCATCGCTGAGCCAGCTCCAGCTCGTCCCCACCTCTGCCTCCAAGGAGGGTCAGTCCTCTGTGTGCTGCAGGGATGCGTTTCCCCGCTGGCATCCTGCCTGCCCCCTCCTCCCAAGGCAGCTGGGTTTCATCCTTGCAAATGGTATTAATAAATGTGTGGAGGGGCTGCTGGAATTGGCTGTGGTTGGACTGTGTTTCAAGGTCTGCTCTCCCCTCACAGGCGAGGGGTTGCACACAGAGCCGCTCCGGCCTCATTAGCCAGAGGGACAGAGTGGGGAGGGGAGGAGGAGGTGAGAGCAACGCGTGAATCAGAGCACCAAGGCCTCGAAGGAAGCTTATTTTATTCTGAGAGAGACTGGGGCCACAGCGCCATGGCCTTGGGTGGATATTAAGGATGCAGGCACAGAGCTGGTGAGAAGGGCAAGGCTCCAAGCCACACAGGTGTTGACAAGCAAACCACAGCACATTTTGGGAGGAACCTCACCATGGCCCATGGTGGCTGTGCTGCTGGTCCCACCCATGCGTCACAGAAAGGGCAATGGCATTGGAGTGCTGCAGCCTTTTGCAGGGCCTGAAAAATTGATGAGAGGTTATAATCTGTAAACCCTTCTGGAAGAGGAGGGACGTGGAGCGTTTGGCACAGGGAAGAATTGCGTTCCCGCGCACTGACAAACGCTGGCACATTGCACCCACCTGCCCGCTGAGGGGACGCACCAACAGCACCGGGACAAGCACGTGCACTGCGAGAGGCACCAGTGAGAGCACATAGGGGAGCACAGCTGGGGGGCACCATGTGCAAACCCAGCCCTGTGCCATCAACAAACCCACAGCTTGCTGGCGGGTCGGCACGCAGCGAGCAGCGTGGCAGCGCCAGGACGGGAGTGCACATCCCAGAGCTCCGGTCCCTGGTGTGTGTTTTTTCTCTCTTCCTCTCATTTCTGTTCATAAAGGTCTGAGCTTAAGTAATGAGGGTTTTTTTTTTTTTTTTTTTTTTGCTTCTGCAGGAAGATACACAAGTGTGCCAATGTAAATTGCTCCATTTGGAGGGCTAATTGCACTAAAAGGCAGCCTGATCTGTGGTTTTTCTCTATTTTACATTAGCAGCTGAGCTGTCAGATCTGAAATGGAAACTCATTTTTAAGGCTTTGCATTTACAGTGGCTTCAACAATGAAAAATGTTCCCTGACAGTAATAGAAGGCAAACCTCATTAGAGAAACTTAAACCAAAGCGGCACAGTGCTAAAGCCCTCAGGCTGCTTCCAAGCATCTTAAGAGGGAACAAGAGCATTTTTCACATGACTCTCTCTGCCCATGGAGTGCTCTGGCTCTTCTCGACTATTGCTGTGCCCGCAGGAGCAGTACATCTGACATGCACAGTGTTTCAACAGAGATGGCAAATGGCTTTTTCTCAGGGGTGCAGGCTGCCGAGGCGTTTCCGGGGTGGAGAAACCAGCTTGCTCGAAACAGCTGCTTTGCCCATTCCTGGGCTGGCATTTTTAGGGTGGTCAAATTGCCCTGGGTGCTGTGACAGTGGCAGCTGCATGTGGCACCCAAAAGCACAGCCTGGGGCTCTGTTATTTACCCATCCCCATGCTGGTGGTTTCAGACGTGCTGACCACTGACACCAGCAAGAACCAATGCTGGGAAGGGTGGTTGGCCCTCCCCAGGCCCATCTCCTTCCCTTTGTCCCATGGCACCTTCCCCAGCCATCAGCCTAGCCCCAGGCAGGGGTGATCTATAGGGGATCTGCAGCCCCTCACTGCTCTTGCCTAAGCCTCTGCCACCCAGACCAACATACAACCCCCAGCAGCAGATGTGAAAAGCCCATACGTTGCAAATTCAAGGTAAGAATGGCTGGGCAGGGTGTCTTTGCCAGCTTTGCCAGGGCCTATTTGCATCCGCATTAATATCCAGCTGGTGATTTGCATGGTCATGAGCTATTTTTAACCTGGGAGCTCAGCTCATTCAGCACAGAGCTCAGCCTGCTCTGGGGTCAGGGATCAGACCATACTGTGCCATGTCGGGAATGCACAGGGCTTAAAGAGGAGGAGGATCCTCGTGGCCACAAAGCTGCTGGGACAACACCAGGAGCGATGAGAAATGTGGCACAGTTGCGGAGGTCCCAAACCACAGCCCACAACGGGTTGACAAGGCTGCAAACTCTGTCCCCAGCTCAGGCCTGACTCTGCCAAATACTTTAACCCTATTCAGCTGCCTCATATTTTCTGGACATCCAAGATGGTGTGCAGCTGGAATGTCACAACCAGGGTGGCACAGAGTGCCCAGGGTTTGGCACAGTTCTACGGTAAGATGATGTAAGGCACAGCACAGCCACCCAGCCTGACTGTGCTGGGTTTCCCTGAGCACCAGCCCCAGCCGAAGCCCAAGCAACCATATTGGGACCCAGGAGCTCGGGGTTCCCTGGTAAAAGCCTCTGGCTTTGCAGGAGACCTCTTTGTAGCCCTGGAAACAGCCCTGGCAGATCTCCTGCCTGGAGAAGGTGCTGCCCTCTCCCTTTTCAGGGCACAAATCCATCCGTGGAGCCTGGCAGCTAAAGGGCTCCGATCTTTAAGCCAAAGGGGCAAGACAGAGCATTAATGTATTTTCCCTCCTGGCTTCCTTCCCTCTCGGCATCCTTCCCTGTTGGTATCCTTCACTGCCCATCCCTCCCACTGGACATTCCTAGGAATTTTTCAGGGGATCCCTTCAGCAGCCCAGCTTTTACAAACCCCCATCCTAAGGCATCCCCTGAGCTTTCCAACACTGTCAGCAGTGGGTCAGCCGAAGGGTGTCCTCACCACATCCCCTCTGCTTGCTCCCCTGTCAGCCCCCGTGCATGGGAGAGCACTTCTGCCAGATGCAGCACGCCCAGCCGGAAATCCTCTTCTCTTTGCTGTGGCCTAAAGGTGATGTTTTGGGGAAAATGTGAGCAAAATCCATGCAGCCATTTTCCAGTTAAATGAGGCTGAAAGCAGGTCCCATTGTTCATGGGCTGGTGCTGGGCTCCCAGGGCTGAGCACCCATGGATGCTCCCCTGGGTGCTGTCATGGGGAGATGCTTTCAGCACAGAGCAGCCTTTCAGCAACGGTGCTTAGAAATTTATTTTCCCTATAGCTGTTTTGCCTTGGAAAAACACATTTTAATTTGCGCTGCAAATTTTCTACAACCATTTCTCTCTGCTTTTTCTGGGGATTTTTACTGGAAACAATTTTGACTAGCCAAAATATTTCACTTATTTGGTTTCCAAAAATCTCCGGCTCTTTCAATTGCTTGATAAAAACCCTGACAAATGTAATCAGTCACAGTCATTCCCTGCAGAAATGTTTTCGTTTGACCAAAAAATAGAAAAGAACAAATATTCATAGCAAAAGACACTTGACTTCTGCATTGTGCTGCCTCTCCATCCCAGACCAGAGGAGACTGTGTTTGGGTACAGGCACCCTGCTCGGAGCATCACAGCCCTGGGGGCCATGCAAGGACGTGTCTATGATGAACACACCATGTGGCAGGTCTGGTAGGGTCCCTGTCCCAGAAGCAGCAAGTGCATGGTTGGAGGGCAGTGCCCCAGAGCAAGAGATGCTGATGGGGGGCTGAGGTGCCCCAGCATCCCAAAGGGGAAGCATCCTGCTCCTGCTCCAGGGTCCCGGTGCTGCTGGAACCTGGCATGGCTGCTGCGTGTGCACTGCACCCATGGGAAGCTTGGCTTTCTGTCAGGCCTTAAAATAAATTCACTTGGCACCTTGGGGAAAAAGGAGGTGATTTCAGTGACAGCACTGCCTAAACATCTCTCTGTGTACTGGCTGCTCGTGGCCTTTGTGAGGTTCCTTGTGCTCAAGATTTCACACTAAAGGAAGTGTTTGCTGAGGGCATCTGCAATGCTTTTTACCTCCTTTGTCCCCAGATGCAGTTTGAATTGGAATTGCAGCGCCACAGCCCATGGGCTGCAAGCATGGGAGGTCACCCGTGCTGGACGATCCTGCACTATGCTCTGTGGCCATCACTGTGACCCCTCCAGGGTGACCAGGGTGGGAGGTCCCCTCCCTGCCCTCACAGAAAAGCAATGGGAGATGAAGGTCTGGCCACCATGAGCACCTCTCCCAGGCTCATCCTGGCCATGGCACGGTTAAGTGCACCCCACACATCGTGCTGTGCCACCTCATCTGCGCTCCCAGGATAGTCTGTTCTCTCCTCTACGCTGCCGGGGAGAACAGGGAGACGTCTGCCTTCCCTCCCACTCCCTTCTTACTCAGAGGAGTCGATCTGGACTCCAGATGGGCCAGAACCGGTTTCCCTCACAGGAGGTTTGGGGGAAGGTGGCTTGGGGCCAGCAGCCTGGTCCAGCCCTTCATGGGTCCCATGCACTCTGGAAACCAGCTCCCTTGACTACAGCTTCAGTTGCCAGGAAATGGGGCGCTCCCCAGTTCCCAGGGTTTCTGGAGGGCAGTAGCTGAGGCGGAGGAGGAGCAGTCCTCTGTAGGGAGAATGGGGCACAGGGCTGCATACTCCACACTGCACCCACACACTTGGGGCCAGGCTCAGAGCGGGGCTCCAGGAACAAAGTGGGGTGCAGCCACCTCTTGCCTTGTAGGCTTTATTCAAAAGGAGAATTCATGCAGTCAGGCTCCTCCTGTGTCTGCCCAAGTCTCTCTGTTCTTATGAAAAACGCTCAGCTTTTGATGATAGGTGTGGTATCTATGGTCTCCAATCTCTCACCATCTCAGGTCCCTTTCCTTGCCATCTTTCTTGCTTATGCACCTGCTGCCCTGACCATCCTCTGCTTCCCCGTATCCATCCCATCAGCCTCTCCTCCTGACCCATCAGTGGCTGTCCAGGCTGAGCAGCCTCATGCCAGGATAGACAGCAGGAGCTAAGCAGCAAAGATCTGTCAGCACCGTACTCATGGCAGGACATGCCAAGTCAGGCCTGGATGCAGCTCTGCCCAAGCAAGCCAGTGGTTCCTCAAACCCTGGGAGCCTGTAGGCTCTGATGTGCATGGTGGATATTCGCATGTCAAAGCCCTGTTCCCAGGCTCGGCTGAGACAGGAGCTGGGTCTATTTTGGTTGCAGAGCCCCACTCCTGCCCAACATTTGACACAGCCTCTTCTCTTGGGCATTTGCACCCAGCATGGCAGATTTAATAGACAACCAAGGAGGGGACTGAGCTCATCCTTCTCCCCCCTGTAGACCACTCCATCCCTGCAGCAGACTGCTCCGAGTCACCAGAGCATCCCAGAAGGGACTTCCCAAGGAGTTCAGCCAGGATGAAGCAATATATACCCCAGCTGCCTTTGTGCCTTCATCATGCTCCTGTGTGCACACCCAGGCAACTGCTGGTGCATTGGAGAGGGTCCCACTGGAGCAGGTTTGGGGCTGACACCCTGACAGAGAGCTGCTCAACACCAGGATCCAGGAAGGAAAGAGGTGAAACTTCAGCCGTAGATTGGATAAAGCCATACCCAAACACCGGGAGCTGTAAGGGACTTGCAGCTGTGCCAATCCCAACATGTGCAAGACCCAGGCTCTTCCCCAGGTTGGGAGATGGTTCCCTCAGTCCACAGCAATTGCTTAGACACGAGAGCACAGGACATGGCTCCCAATGATGTACCTCCCTGGCCTCTGGCCCCTCCCCTGGAGATGCTGCCATATCTGTGGACCAGTTGCTATCTGTGAATGTAGAGGAAAGCATGCCGGGCAGTTCTGGGTCACCCAGTGCTCCTGAGGAGCTGAATTCCCAGGTAGGGAGAGGGGCTGCCACCACAGCTCATGGGGCACAGCCCTGAGATGGGGTCCAGGGGGGTGTGGAGCAGCCCCAGCAGTGTGCGTGTCTGTGCCGCAGCATGTCTGCGTGCCCGGGGGCCGGCAGCGCCTCGGCTCCCTCCACAGCTCCCCAGATGGTCTGTGGGTGGTAATCTCGGCAGGCTGGTGGTGGCAACTTGATGAATGGGCTGTAGAATTTGGTGAGATAATTAAAGAACCTGACTCTCACAATGCACCTGATAACAAATGAGGTGTCTCTTTTCCTTTTCTGTTTTGCAGGGTGAATTGTATTACTAAAGATTAATGGATTTACCATTTCTATCCCAACAATGGTCCCATTCCCCACTCCTCCCCGTTACTGCGAGGTGCATCCCCCTGCCTCCATCCCCAAGGTGTCTCAGCCAATGGCACAGCCCTGCTTTGCAGAGACATGTGAAGGCTTTGGGCTCTGGCAGCCCTTGGCCTCAGCTCTGACTTGCCCCAGCCCCAGGCTGTAGTGGGGAGCAGCTGTGAAGAAACCAAAGCTCCTGCTGTCCATCCACAGGACATCTGTCCCTCTGGGAGCCAGGGCTGAGGGCTGCAAAGGCATTTTCCCAGACTGGTTGCCTCAGGCCACTTGATGGGATGCCAAGGAGTCTGTCTACAGCCTCATCCACCTTGCAGACAATACCTAGAGGTAGGACAGTGCAGTGGTGGGAAGGATGGGTGGGATGGGGGAGAACAGGGATACTCTGAACCACACAGACCAGGAGGGAAGAGCATGGCTGGGTCTACTGTGCCTGCCAGTTAGTGACGACCAAAATCTGTGTCCAGCTGAGGTGTGAGCACTGGTGCAAGCTGCAAAAACCTCTGCCCGGCATCCTGGGAGCTGAGAGGCCAGTCTGGCACCAGGTCCTGCCTGTGTTAATCGGTTACTCCAGCCTGTCTCTCCCTGGCTCAGGCACAGGGCACTTTGCCCAGGAGATGGCACCCGCCTTTGTCCTGGTGGCTTCTTTCCATCTGGGTCAGATGAGAAACACTGGCAAGGGAGACACGTAATGAGCACAGCTCTGGCCATGGAGTAAGAGTGGTGGGATCCCAGGGCAGACATCCCTCATGCTCCTGTGGCTGGCAGGAGGCACAAGATGCTCCAGTGAGATAGTGTCACTGGCTTACCAAGAAGTGATCTTCCCAACACCATCTACACACACGTCTGAGCAGCTACGGACTGAACTGAGCCATCGAAGCATCTCCAAAATGTGCTTATATATTATATAGACATTTAAATTAGGTACCTGTGCAAATCAGCAGGTCATTAATCACCCACTCGTTTAATTGGTTTTCCTGCCAAATTGGTTACAGATAAATAATTAAAGCTAAAAAGTGGGTTTGGATGCATTCCTCTGGAAAGTCGGGTCAGCAGCTGGAAGGAAAATCTTTTAACTCCTCGGCTGGCGCATTGGGCAGGGACCGGGGAGGGCAGGGACCGGGGAGGGCAGAAGGGCTGGGACACCCAGCGAGGGGCAGGGTGGTGGTGCTGGTGGTCCCTGCCCATGGTGGCACTGGGCTCATCTTTGCATTCTGTCCTTTGGAGAGGCTTTTCTGGGGAGAAGGTGCCTGCCCAGGGGTACATCTCCAGAGCAAGGAGCTGTAGGCAGGCCAGGCGAGTGTCCCGCTCCCGTGCGCTGTGAGTGTGGGTTTTTCAGTGCACTTGGCTGCTAATCATGCATAATAATCACATTTGCAGAACACAAATGTCACTTGGCTGAGTGCTCTAATTTACTGCCCCGTAAACACACCCTGGGGATGTCTGGGCGTATAAAACATTGACAAGGGTCCTCATTTCCTGGACGTTGTCCCCCACAGACCCCTTTGTCAGATGGCACATCCACAGCCCACGTGCTCCCAGCTGTGCAAGGATGGGAACTGCCACAATACAGCCCTGGTTCCTGGTGTGATGGGGAAAGAGAAGGGTCACCCTTCACCCTGGAACCTGCCCACCCTGTGCAGCCCACAGCATTTGCACCAGCTCAGCATCTCATTGAGGCCGGGGCTGAATGGGGCTGAGCTGAGCCCCCAGCTCTCGGGAACATGTGCTTTGCCGTACATCTCTGCCTAACCCTGCTGAGGGATGTGCACCCATCCCACCTCACTCCATCCCGTCCTGTTCCACAGGACCCAGCCTAGGATCCCCAGGTGGACACTAGACACCTTTCCCCGTGTCTGGGACATGCACCACATATATGGGGATACATCCCATGTGTCAGACGCTGTTTCCAGCCATTGTTCAGGCTGCATCAGCTCCTGCTCCACATCAGTGGGTGCAGCCTGGAGCATTGAGCTGTGCTTAATCCCACAGAGCCCCGGGGATGTATGAGCAAGAGTCGCTGCTGCCTTGATTTGATCCCAGGGATCCAACTAGCCCTTTCCAGTGATCAGCAGATGAAGGGTCTTTGGAATTTTCTCAGGTTATCCCTGAGAAACAGAAAAATCTCCTTCCCAGAGCTTTTCCTCTCAATGGAGGAAAGCTGGGCACAGGAGCAACCTTGAGCTGAGCAGTCACTAGTTGATTCAGTGCAAATAAAATGGGAGGATAAACAGAGGCAGGTCAGTGCCAGAGGTTCTTGTTTTACAAGAACAAACTTTAATGAACCAAGAGGACTCAGGCCTGGCTAGCTGGACCCCTTCCTTCTCCTTTTTAAATACAAGCTCTGTATTTGCTATTCCCCAGCGGTCCCCAACCCTCCCAAAAGATGCTGGATCTGTGCACATGGGCTGCACTTCTCAGCCTGGGCAGCATCTGGAGCTCTCTGGAGTCTCCCCTTCTGGCTCCACCATGGTCCCATCCTGCTCCAAGGCAAGAAGCCATGGCCTACCAGACCCCTTATTTGCTCTGGTACTTTTGCCAAGTATTGGCCTGCTCCAGACACTGAAGCTCATCATGGAGCTCATTTCCTCTGCTCCTGCTGGGAAAGACACAGACAGGTGAGCTCTGCTAGCACTGCTTGATCCTGGGCACTTGTCATCTGGGGTCCAGTGGTCCCCTTCCCCTTGCTCCATCTAGGACATTTTCAGCATCCTCCATTGCTTTCTGATTGTCTCAGCCACTTTTCCTTGTTGTTCTTGTTAAAGGAAGATCTCAATAAGTAGTTCACTAACTCAGCCATTTGAGAATCATCATTAATTTAATATCCTTCCTCATTTATTAATGGGCCTACTTTGTCTTGACTCTCTAGTATTTCCTTTTCCCCTTGATATATTTGTAAAAGCCCTTCCTACTCCCCTTAGCTGCATGGCTACCACTAATGTTTGCTTTTCCTGCTGTCTTTAACCTTTCTCTTCAACCTTAAATGACTTGAGCTCCTCTGGATTCTCTCAGCTCCAATTCAGGGCTTTTCTCCTCCAGCCCAGATCTGTCCTGCTGTGGCACAGTCCCCGGGGGGGAAGCCATCCCCTGCATGATCCTCTGACAGCACCTGGCTGGATTCTGAGGGAGCTCCAGGACTTGTTCTTGCCCTGGCAGAGTTTCCTGGTGGAATTGGCAGGACAGGATATCTGCTCATTGCATTGCGAGAGCTTCTCAGAGAGACCATCCAAACTGAAACAGAGCAGGCACCTCTGAACCCTGCCCCACACACCCATCACCTCTCCCTGCCCTCGTCCACACTGCACCCTGTGCAGTTCAGCTGGACCCTGGGGTGGGTGGCTACCCACCCCCCATTTGACCCACAGCACAGTGTGAGCCCAGCTATGGTTTTTGCAGCATTGCAGTGAGTCTGGCTGGTCCTTGCCATGATGCCTGTAGCTAGTAATCATCCTCATGCACTGTGTTCACCAGGTTCTGGCCATGCACCAGCCAAGGAGGACAGTCGCCAAGTTCAGCCCCCACTGCGCTGCTGCTTCCTCACTCCTTGCCTCAGCAGCTTCTGTAAATGAGGAGATCCAGGATCCACTGCCGGGCAAGAGGAGCCTGAAGACTTGATCATTCAAGCCCTATGGGAGGAAAAGGTGTGGGCAAAGTGAGCAGGCAAAAAGCTACAGGCAGGGCTGTGGAGCAGGTGGGAGCCCAGAGCACATCCTGTAAGGAGGGTCAGCTCTGCTGTGCTGTTGCCTGGGTGATAGGAAGCAGAGGGTTGGGGATGTGTCTGTTTACATAAGAATTGTTGATTAATGAACATACAGGCAAGATAATGAACTAAGGACCTGGAGGTGCCTGAGTTATCTCTCCATCACAAGGCAGGCAGTTGAGTGACTTGTCTGCAGAGCCTTCCTGGTGCACCTCACTGCACCCCAACCTGCATTTCCTGACAAAGACAAGTCCAAGACAGCATGCATCAGTGTGGGGACCTAAATCCACGGGAGAAGAGAGCCCCCATGTGATGGACTTCACCGACCCATGCCCCTGTGGAGCCACACTGAGCTGTCCAGGCAGCAACAGTACCGGGATGTTCCTACTGGAAACTGCTGAGAGAACAAATGCATCCCGAGCTCCCTTCCAGCAAACTCAGGAGAGCACAGGCCTCCTTGCTTGCTACCAGTGCTGATGGAGTTGCCCAGGCTTTGTGTAGTGGAGCCTGGACATCTCTCAGGTGTCCTGTATGGGTGTTGGATAGCCAGGTGGGAACCCCAAACGTGTCTTGCTACCCGTCACCCTTCTAGGTCATTATCTCTATCTGGATATTCCATGAGATTATCTGGGTTCTACTCACCACCTTTCCAGGTCATCACCTCTGTCTGGATCTGCCATGAGGTGTTTTGAGTCCTACTTTGCACCTTACTAAGTCACTCTCTCCTTCTGGGTCTACCCAGCTAAAGTTTGATCCCGTAGTCTGCCAAGAGCAAGATGTGTCATCCTCTGCTTAACTGGACTGCTGAATCAGTTGGTCATAGCTCTGGTGACCAGAAACAAATCATGTGAATGGGCTTCCCAGGGTTCTGGTGTTTGTTAATTTCTAGCAGGTGTTTCTTGTTAGTCCCACCGCGATGACTGCATGTGAGAACACCTTTGCAGACGGTAAGGACGGGGAAGCAAGGTCCACTCCCTGAGCTGGAAGGAAGGCAGGTGAGTAGGCTACAAAGGTCTGCATGCCCATGACAACCTCTTCCAAAGTGACCAGCCTCCATGTGGGGAAGACTATGGATCCAGCAGCATCCCAGGCCATGGAGAAGATGAGAAATGTTCCCAAAAGCTGCATGCTGATAAAATACTGCCATGGGGGAGAGTTGGATCACCTACCTCAGGTACGTCATGGTACAGAACAGAGGTGAGACTGCAGGAGTAAGTGACCACCTAGCACCCTGGTCAGCATCATGGATGCCTGGTGCCTCCTGGGGTCCTCCCTGGATACAGGTCCTGAGGCCACATGGAAGCTCACAGGCAGAGCCCACCACAGGGGAAACCTGGTAACACAAACTTAAGGCCACGGGGCAGCTGCCCACATTTGAGTGATCAGTAAGGACTTGGGACAGGCTTGGGACACATGCGGGCAGCACAGCAAGGGCAAGTGTGACAGGGGCATGAGAAGGGCAGCACGCAGGGGTATCAGGGGTGGCAGGTTGTGTGCATCACCAGTTCCCAAATTGCTATTCCAAGTCTTATTCCCAGCTTACATATCAAAGCTCCAGTGCCCTGTATTTCCATGGAAAACCCCTGTCCTCTCAGAGCTGAAATATCTCTTCAAACCTGAAAAAATACTGTATGTTCTCAAGTAGGAACCAGTGTGTTTGCTAGGGTGTCAGGAGAAGAGGGGGTACACTGGAAAGTGGAGAGGGGCAGGGAGCAGAGATGCTGTTCTGGGAAAGTGGGACAGGGTGGAGGGAAGGGATGCAGTGGGCTGGGCAGTGGGAGATGCAGAGGAGAAGGGAAAGGGCTGGTGGCAGCACCAGAGCAGTGGATCTGAGAGCAGCTCACATGTAGGAGCTGCAGCCCAAAACGGTACTGGGGGCCTGTCACCCAGCCCTGGGTGCAGTGCTGGGGGGGTTTCCATGGCACTTTCTGGCTGCTGCTCTGCCTGCTCTGAAAGCTGTGATTAAGCACAGGCAGACCTACAATTACCATGGGGCTGCTGCCGCCGGGCACTCCAGCTCTGTGGGGGTGCTGGGGGCCCTGCCTCTGCACCTGCCTGCCTGCAGCATGCCAAGGGATCTGAGCTGCTGCTGTGCTGCCTACAGTGCCCCAGGCAGGGCACAGATCAGTCTCCATGTCCCCAGGCAGGGCAGGGATCATGTCCCATATGCCCCAGGCAAGGCACAGATCAGTGGCCCCATGGCCCCAGGAAGGACAGGGATAAGTGCCCCCAGGCAGGGCAAGGATCAGTGTCCCCATGGCCCCAGGAAGGACAGGGATCAGTGTCCCAATATTGCCAGACAGGTCAGGGATCAGTGCCCCCATGTTCTCAGGCAGGGCAGGGATCCATGTGCCTACACCCTTAGGCATGGCAGGGATCAGTGTCCCAATGTCCCCAAGCAGGACAACAATCAGCATCTCTCCATGTCCCCAGACAGGGATCAGTGTCCCCATGGACCCCCAGGCCATGTAGAGGCCAGGGGCAGAGCAGGGAGGAGACAGGGGTGTCTGTCCCCCTGGACCCTCTCCTTGCTCAATCCCCACAGCCTCCAATGCTCCCCATGTTACTCTCCGCATGCCACATCCCTCTGGGGTGACCCCCCTCCGTCACACCCAGGCAGGAGGCAGGTCCCCAAGGAGGGAGGACACTAGAGCAGCCTCCTGCACAACTGGAGCAGAGTAAATGCTGTAACTTTGAACATGTCCGGAAATAATGACTTTAAAAATGCATCATTCTGCAAACTAATTAAGGCGCACGCCCGCATCCCCAGCAGCAGGGGAAGTGAATTGTGAGTAACTCTCACAGACCTGGAAGCCCGCTTGATCTTTACAAATTGTGCGCAGCGAGTGCTCCTGAATATTTAACCCCGATGGCTCCCCTGGTGCTAGGGAGGCTGTGGGAGGGCATGGAGGAGAACCTGGAAAAGGGAATGTGAGGAACCTGGCAGAGTTCCTCACCCTCTTCCCCAAGTGGGCACCTGAATGTCGGCAGCTGTGCTGGGCTGGCAGGATGGGTGCTGAGTGCCCTGACCCACAGCCATGCCTGCATGGAGGACACTGGTTCCTGGGCCTGGATGACACTTTGATTTGGGCTGGGATTTCCTTCCCAAGCCTGTTCAGATCCTGTTTTGGCAGCACTGGGATGGGAGCAGGCACAGGAATTTCGCTCCATCCCTGGTCACACCTGTGCTGGGAGCCAGGGCTCTGCCAGGTCCATCCCTGGTGACAGGAAAGGAGTCACCATGTCCCTGGGGGCACCAGTGGCATTGCCACACAACCAGGCAATGCCATATTGGGTCATCTTTAATTCCCAGCTGCAGGCAGGCCAGGAGTGCAGAGCCAGGGTTTGGCATGGGCAGTGGCTTTGTCCCCTGGTAACCCATGCCACATCTCACGGTACCCCATGGTGCTACATCCCATAGTAACGCACAGTGCCCCATGGTCCTGCATGATGCCCCACATGGTGCCCCACATCCCAGGGACCCCCACAGTGCTGCACCCCACTGCTGTGCTGTGCCCGGTGTCTGCCCATGGCAGGTTTGCCTGCAGCAAGGCTCAGCCTCCCACACCCACCCCAGAGGGCTCATCCCCAGCAATGCCCCAGCCCATCATGAGATTAATTCTCAAGAAGGGGCCGTAATTACCTTCCATCTCCCCCTTCATAAATATGTAGAAATAAAAGCAGCGCACTCTGCCGAGCCCACCAACACTCGGCAGTGACCTTTCCGAAACAATATGTGCTGTGAGGCACATTTGCGCGCCAGGCAAGCGTTGCCATGGCAAAGTGGGAGCGCAGCAAACATACCGCAATTACGGGGGGAAAAGCTCCCCAGCAGCACTGCGATGTTCACCGCGGAGCTGCACGCCTGCCTTTATTGATATGGCCTTTTGCGCAATGTAAATGTCGCTGGGGTCTCACCTGCCTCGTGCTCCCCACTGGGTACCATCTCCCACGGGGCCAGAGGATGTGGGAGGTGGATGCTCAGCTGGGTGGTGGCCCTGGATGAGGGACAGCATCCTTGTCCTGCCTGGCAGGGTCACCTGCAGCCCCTCTCCTGCATCGCTCAGCTCCATCCCCATCCTGCCCAGCCTGCAGCTCCCAGCTGGCTGCAGAAGCCGGTCCCCATCCCCAGTGTCAACTCAGGGCAGCTGTCATTCCTGGTCCCTTGTCCATTCTCTCTGCTGGGGACACTTGCTTTCTCCATACAGTGTGGCTCAGCTGCAGATAAGGGAAGCATCCACACCCCCATTCCCACATATAAACCCTCAACCCCTCCTTCCCACCACCCCTACCCTCTCCTCCACCCATCCTGGAAATCACCCCGCTTTGCAGGGCACCCCAACCTGCTCAGGTGCCAGCACAGAGGTCCCACAAGCCCTCATCCCCTGCTTGCCACCTCCCCAGGTGCCAGAGGGTTTTGCAGGCGTGGCGGCGGGTGCAGAGTCCCCGCTGATGAAGCACGAGCAGGTGGCTGCCGGCACCGCACAGCACAAAATCAATCGACCGCGCTCACTCCCAGAGACGGATTTATACAGAGAACAAAAGGTCTAAAAATGTGCCAACACTCCCAGTCTGATGGGAAAGCTCTTCGTGCACTGCCAGCAGAGATGCTTGCTGGAGCTCCGTAGTCGGTCGGAAGGGCACAGTGTAGCGTGTCCCCCTCCCTCTGCCTCCCCAGCACGCCCTGACATGCAGCTGCTCCAGCCTGCCCTTTCTGCCCTGCACACCCTCCTGCTCAGGTTGACGTCTCCCCAGGGCACCTTCGCCTCCTTTGGGGCTGCTCCTATGGGTGCTCCTGGGGGCAAGCAGGCACACCCTGGAGTCCCCTGCCAGGACTGGGGGCTGGCCAAGCTGATCTGGGGAGGGGGATTTCAAGGCTTCACTCCCCCTCAGCAGTGCTGGTGCAGGATTGGGATGCTCTGTAACCCTTCTGCCATGTAGGAAATTTCCTTTTCTTGCCAAATCCTGCTGCTGTAGCCCAGGCGCAGAGCAGGCAGTAGTGATGCTGTGTAACACTGGGCAGGGTTAAGCAGCTAATGGTTTGCAGAGGCATGATGACCCCAGCTGCATCCTGCCCCATGTCCACCCACTTCATCCCCGTATAGACAGGACAGCACTGGGCCTGCCATCATCCCATCCCCAGGAGACGTGTCCAGAGACGGGGACCACCAGGGCCAGAGCTTGGAGCTGCCACCACCATGCACTGTGCCGTGCCGCTGCTCAGCTCCAAGCCCCCAGGACACCAGTTGTCGTCTTGCCTCAGGCAGAACAGCTCCTGTGCGGCTCTGTGTCCCCAACATTACGTTCGACGCGTGGCTGGCAGGATCTTTTCAGATGCTTTTCAGTCATCCTGTAACATCATCACGCTCTGCTGCTCCAGGTGCTTACGGGGTTCTCACCAAAGCGTCACTGCTGCTCTTTTAAAGAAGCCAATGGCAAGTGCATGGGGCTGGCGCTGCCTGCACATGGGCATGGGGGGCCAGGGGGATCCCTGCCACCTGTACAGGGTGCCCATGTGGCCGGGATTGTCACAGTATGTGTGGGCATCACCGTGGGTCTGGTGGCATCGCTATGTGTATGTCCCTGCGTATGCACATCACTGGTTCAGGGGTCTGACACTGGGTGTGGCTCCATGTGCCACTGTGTCACCATGAGTGCGGCACAAGGCAAGTGCCACCCCATGCCGGTGGGTGCTACAGGATTACTCCTATTAGCTATTTATTTAACCTTGTTTTGGGGGCGGGTGAATTCCCTTTGCAGTGATGTGCAGCTTTATTGCCACCAACCCATAAATCAGTGAGTTCCGCTCCTCTCCGATGCCAGCAGACTGCAATTAGCAGCTCTCCTGCTGCATTCCTGAACCTGCGCAGGATGCCCTCCGTGCCCCAGGGTGGGCATCAGGGCAGGCAGGATCTTCCTGCACCCCAGGGGAGGCTGGAAGGAGGTACTGGGAAAACCCCCCCAAAATCTATGGGCTTGGGTTGGAGGGGTGAGGCTGGGAAGAGCAGGAGAGTTAGAGAAGCCATGGCCACCCATGGGGCAGAGGGTGGGTATGAGGCAGCCCCAAGTGCTCCTTATGTCCTACCCAGCTCTGTCCCCAGGTACAGAAAATGCACCTGGAACAAATTGGAGGGGGGGCAGGGATGGGACCCTCCATTTGTGTGTTCTGACCTGAAGTGAGAGCAAAGGAGATTTTCCCCACTGTGAAGAGCAATACTGAGGCTCCCAGGGTGGAGGGGGCTGGTTCTCATGTTTGTAGGCAGCACCAGCCCCTCCCAGAGAAGGTGAAGGACTCTGTGCCAGCAGAGCTCCTGGCTGCCAAACAGGGAGGCAGCTGGCCTTTTTCAGCACCCGTCTTTGACAAATCCAGCTTCCCAGCAAGCCCCATCTTTCTTCTTGCTAAAGTTGGAGACAGTTTCAGCAGAAACACCTCTGTCAGAGAGATGGAGCTAAAGGGGAGCTTGGGGATGTGGCTGACCAGCCAAGAAGTTGCCTGGGACAAAGCAGAGCCAAAGCCACAACAAGCAGGAGACACCTGTTCCCACCGTGTCAGTATGTTTTTGGTGGCTCTGCAAGGACCCTCAGGCTTTGCAAAGACAGAGATGAGGCTCTCATGGATAGCATTCAAGTTCAGCAAAATTATCCCTGCACCTCCAGGAGAGGGAAGGTGGATTTCGTGATGCAAGGACATGGCTTCCAGTCAGCCCAGCAGCAGGGAGGTGTGAGCAGTCAGTCCCCAGCACATGGAGGGGCATACAAGGCACATTCAGGCTCTGCTGCACCTGGGGTGATGCACCCAGAATACCCTCATCAGACCCCATCACTGTTCTTGAGGTGGATGGCAGCGGCTGGGGTACTCCTGGCAGCAAATCTCCTCTTCATGGCATCCCAAGGACAAGGGTGGCTGCTACTGCACGGCACAGCCGGCAGCACACGGGCCATGCCAAGGCAGAGAGCAGCAGACGGCGGGCAGGGAGTGGTGCCTTGCTCATGGCCCGGGACTGCCCCCGCGCTGCCTTTGGAGGGAGCGGGAAGTGGCTCTGTTTCCAGCTCAGCAACCCATGGCGAGCTCCCATTTTCCACTTTGTTAGCCTTGCTGCTGGAACGGCAGCTGCGCTGACAGCGTGGGGCAGGGCTTCCCCAGCCATCCAGCACATGGCTGTGTGTTTCCCAGCCCACTGCGGAGCCCGGGGCCAATTGCTGCCACTGTGAGACGAGGGCAGGAGGGGACCATGGCATGGCGAGCCCTGAGATGTGCCAGGGGTGCTCCTCTGTGGATATGGGCACATCCAGTCAGGCATCACTCCAAGGATGGAAGAAGCCTCTGGTCTGCACCACGGCATCCTCTTCACCCTGTACCAGGAGGCTGAGCGGTGCAGGGAACAAGGACAAGGGCTCGGTGAGAGGTAGCATGGCTTGTCCCAGCCACAAGACTTTCCCCATCACAGACATGGGTGCAACAGGGCTGATCTCAGTGCCTGCCAAGCACTGAGCAGAGAGAGGAGCAAACTGCAGTGAGCAGGGGCTGGTGATCCCGTCAGACTTCAAAGGGGAGCAGGTGTAAATATTTCACCAGGCCCCGCACAGAGCGAAGAGGCAGCGGCAATTAGAGCTGGGCACGTCCTCTCAGAGCAAGCAGGGGAGGAAGATCAAAGCTGCCCGGCAGGAGAGTGGCTAGGAGTTCACCTGGGCAACAAACCTGCTGCCCTCCCCGGGGAAAGCTGTGCTGGGCACAGCCTGTGTCCTTCTGCAGCCCACCTGTCCAGGGGCTGGCACTGCCTGCGCACAGCTAGGTACCCTGAGGAGCTGCAACCCGTGTCCCCAGCACCCCTGGGAGCTACTGCCAAGCTGAACACCCACAGGTGGATGTGGGGCTGCCTGTCCCTTTGCAGCAGCGTGCTGTAGGGTGTCCTTCCTGTGACAGCTGGGCAAAAGGCTCACATCCACCTCCTGTCCTGCCCTGCTTTGCACCCACCATCACAGCCTGGGGGGTGGCAGGACCCACAGGCATGGGCAGGGTCCTTGCAGTGTGAATCAACCTCAAGCCCTGCGAAGGGGTGCTGCGGGGTGCAGGGTGGCTCGGGGCACTGTGGATCTGGGAACAGCAGCACCACTGCCTGATGTTCATGTTCATGGGGCAGAGTCCAGTTGAGGCCTGTATCTAGTGCAGTGCCTCAGGGGTCAGTACTGGGGCCAGTGTTATTCAATATATTCATCAATGATTTGAACAAGGAAATAGAGTGACTGTCAGCAAGTTTGCTGGTGACACCAAGCTGGGAGGAGTGGCTGACACTGGAAGCTGTGCTGACATCCAGAGACCTGGACAGGCTGAAGAGTTGGGCGGGGAAAAGTTTAATGAAATAGAACAAGGGAAAGTGTAGAGTCTTGAATCTGGGCAGGAACAACCCCAGGTTCCAGTATAAGTTGAGGAATGACCTATTAGAGAGCAGTGTAGGGGAAAGGGACCTGGGGGTCCTGGGGACAGCAGGGTGACCATGAGCCAGCACTGGGCCCTTGTGGCCAGGAAGGCCAATGGTACCTGGGGTGGGTTAGAAGGGGGTGGTCAGTAGGTCAGAGAGGTTCTCCTGCCCCTCTACTCTGCCCTGGGGAGACCACACCTGGAATATAGTGTCCAGTTGTGGCCCCTCAGTTCCAGCAGGACAGGGAACTGCTGGAGAGAGTCCAGCGCAGCCACCAAGATGCTGAAGGGAGTGGAGCATCTCCCGTGTGAGGAAAGGCTGAGGGAGCTGGGGCTCTGGAGCTGGACAAGAGGAGACTGAGGGGTGACTCATTCATGTTTATAAATATATAAAGGGTGAGTGTCAGGAGGATGGAGCCAGGCTCTTCTCGGTGACAACCAGTGGTAGGACAAGGGGTAATGGGTACAAACTGGAACACAAGAGATTCCACCTAAATTTCAGGAGAATCTTTTTCTCAGTGAGGGTAACAGAGCACTGGAAGAGGCTGCCCAGGGGTGTTGTGGAGTCTCCTTCTCTGCAGACATTCAAAACCTTCCTGTGTAACCTCATCTGGGTGTTCCTGCTCTGGCAGGGAGATTGGACTAGATGATCTTTTGAGGTCCCTTCCAATCCCTGACATTCTGTGATTCTGTGATTCTGTGATTCTGTGATTCCCCAAATTAAATGGAATAATTTATTTGCATTGGCTTCAAAAAGGCCTTTGCTGGAAGTGCTGTGAAGCATGCTGGGCCCTGCTACCACTCTGATTACTGGCACGGCTGGCACAGACAGGAGTGTGTCACCAGGAGACAGTCTCTTGGCCTTGGGACACTGAGGGACTGTCCCCAGAAGCGCAATGGGGCTCAGTGGAGACATGGGGCTGCTCCCAGCTCACTATCCCCCAGGCCAGCCCTAGGTGGAGGGACAGTGGGGGAAGGACTGTGTAACCCACTGTGGACTGTGTGCCAGCAGCTGGCTCTGCCCAGTCCCACAACCACGTAGGGCTGGGCAGATTAACCAGCTGCCCAGTGCTTTAACTTTCAGTGTTCCCACTATCATTACAAAGCTGCTGGTTCTCTCACCTTCTTGGCTGTGAGGAGAGAGGCTCAGCAGGTCCCAGAAATGCCCTGAGTCATGTTGAGCTGCATCGGCATCCAGCACTGCTAAATGGTCCCACCACCACCAATGCAGCACCATCGCTGGGATGTGCAGTCACATCCCTGGTGGCACCTTTGCTCAGTGGCCCCTGGCATGCACGAGCTCTCCAACGGGGCTGCTGAGCACCCTCAGCCCTTTATGCCACCACCCTTGCCCTGTCCTTCTGCTCCTGCAGTTCTCATGTGGCCTGTGGCATCTTACATGATGAAGCCAGGATGCGGTTGGTACTGGGAGGCTGGGTGGGCAGGGTCTGGCGGGGACAGTGGCAGGATGAGACAGGCTGTGTCTGCGTGTGTGCAGTGGGGTGTGTGTCAGCACCGGGCCAGGCAGCAGCACAGGGGGACAGCAGAACCCCATGGGCAGGGGGTGCCATGCTGGGAACCTGCTTCTGGGGCTTCTCTCTCTCCCAGGGGTGAGTTACAGCAGTCCCCAGTAGCTGAATGCAACCCCTGAGTTACAGCCCCCTTGGGTTTGGGATCACTTGAAAGCTCTTCTTTAAAACATGCTCCAGCTCTAGGGATGCTGCTGAGATGGTCAGAGCAGAGCTGGGGTCCCCATTGAGGCACCCAGCCCCTCCTGGGGCACCCACGCTCCCCAGGACACATACCCGTGCTACGGGGGGTCCCGTGTGACAGGGACCACAAGTGAGCAGGGGAAACAATCTGCAACGTGCCACAGTCCCAGGGGAAAGACTCCCCCCACCTCAGGGAACTGGGACCAGGGTGGTGGGTACACAAGGGGGGCCACCAGCACCCTGCCCTGCAGCACAGGGAGGGGATGCTGCGTCTGGAGAATTAGCCTACAAGCAGAGCCATGAAGCTAGAGGCAGGTTTTTCATCACCAACCCAGCAACACACACCATGCTGAGCGATAGGGTCTCGCAGCCTTCCTCCTTGCCCCGAACAGGTTTCACTTGCCGACACAGCTGCCACGTCCAGATGTTGCCGATATTGAGGGAGGCAGGCTGCTCAGTCCACAGCTGCTCCCTGCTTCGCTTGCAATTGCTTTGGAAATATTGTGTGTGCTCAGCTCTTTAGAGCTAATCTCCCTCCTCCATCCTGCAGCCGGGGCTGGGGGAGCTGCCCACACCAGCCCGGCTGGTGGGGACATTGGGAAAGGGGAGGGGACACCACCAGCAGCCCCAGCGTGAGGCAGGGCCAGGGCGGATACGATGCTGCAGCAAGGGGTGGGATGGGTACCACCCCAGCGATTCCTTCTCACTTGATTGGGGCCATTAATCCTGCGCTCTCCACCGACCTGACAGAGTCTGTAAGTGTCAGCGTGTGAGCGATCCGCTCATTCGGCACCATCCATCAGGCCCCTGGCAAACGCCATGTGACACCCCATCCCTGATTTATCTGAGGCCAATGGAGTCATGAAAAACAGCTGGTAAATCCTTCCCCATCAGCTGGCTGATTATTAATGCAGCCAAGTGTGGAGGCAGCTAGCAATGTGGAGAGATGGGCCCAGCCAGGGCCGGTGAAAGGCAGCATATGGGCCAGTCCGGCTGCCCCTGTGGCGAGGTCTCTGCCTGCAGGATCCTCCCCACTCCCTGCTATGGTAGGAGCAATGATCTACCTGCCTCTCATGCATGCAGGCCGCAATGCAGCGGCTGCAGAAGTGCCCTGTGCTCCTGCCTGCACCCCGAGCTCCCAGCTTGACTGTGCAAGGCACCCTTTATCCTGGGATGTCCAAGCTGGGGGACTCAGCACCCTCAGAAAGAACAAATTGTGCTGATCCTGCTGAGTAATATAACCTCTTGATGTGGCAACCAGCACAGAGGGTACGGGGCTCTTCCAGGGTGAAGGCAGGCGCATGGCATTCTGCAATGCAGGGGCAGGGGTTTGCCCGAAGGAAAGAGGATGAAGCCGGGATCAGCACTATGGGCAGTCCTGTGGTGAAGGTGCAGAGCCCAGGGCTGGCCCAGTGACACTGGCTACAGAGCCTGGGCTGTGGCACAGGGACACACACAGCCCCCACACACGGGTGCAGGATGCACCAGTCCCTGCCAGTCCCCTGCATCCCCCTGTGCCACCCCACGGAGGCTGCATGGTCCAGGGGCACCTGAATCTGGTAGGCACCAGCACCATGGACCCCTCCGAGATGCAGCACCCACATGCACCCTTGCACACCTCGTGGGGCTGTACCCCCAAGCACATTCCTCCCCGCTCTCCCAGCGCCACGAAAAAACAACGCCCAGGGCCAGGCAGCCACTCAACAGATTTTAAAACCCTGGTCACCCTGTTCCACCGCACACTCCAGGGCCCAGCAGGCTTCTCGTGCCCTGCAAGGCTGCTGTGCCCTCTGCATTGACGTAATGGCTCGGGGGAAAAAAAATAAAAAATAAAAAAATTGTGTGAGTGGGCTGAAAGGAAGCTAGAAGCAGCATTTTTGTGGTTGTGTGCCGAGCAGGTGCAGCTGACAATTAGCTATCTCTTCCCAGCCTCTTCATTTAGTTCCTCAAGGTTATTTTGAAAATTGAATATTCAATTAATGAAAGAGTGGCTTTGCAGGGCTCTCCGTGCTCCCTTCCCTGAGGTGGAGGCGCCCTCAGGGCCACATCAGGAGAGGAGCAAAGGAGGAAGAAACGTACCCTCCTCCCCATCATGGCCTCCTCCCCTTGGCCCCCCTCCCCAGCCACGTTTTGAGCACTCCAAGCCCCAGATTCGCACTGAGAACTTAAAGCGGCAGAAGTCATCGTGGTGGAAAGTAGGTGACGTTGAGCCATGTTCAAGGCTGTCGCAGAGGATGTCATGCTCCCGTCACCAGCGAGCCTCCCCTTTGAAACCCAGTCTGCAAAAATCTCTGCACCCAGCCGTCCGCTGGCACCAGCACAGCCCACCCGGACCCCAAAACCATGGGGCTGCATTGGAGGGAATGGGGGCAGCTCCTCCCCTCCCTCCAGCACATCCTCTCACCCTCCATTTTCTGTTCCATTTTCTTTTCTGCCACTTAAAATACTGCACAATGATGAGCCCAGATTGCTTGGAAACGCTGATGCTGCTCCACTGGTTCCTGTTCTCAGGTCCCTGCTGGTGCCCAAAGTGATGCAGCACGCACATCCAGCCAGCAAACACCCTGCTGGCCAAAATGTTCATGTGGGGTGACCCAGGGGCACCCTCCAAACCCACTGATGGGGCAGAAGGTCCTTTTTCTGCAGGGACCTAGGACTGCTCCTCTTGCCCCCGCTGCAGGACCAGGGCAGGCTCTGCTCCCCTAAAAAAGCCTCAAATTAGACCCCGTGCCCCACTGGGGTCTGCCAGTCACAGCCAGGCACCACGCCAGGAGAAAGACCCTTGACTTTCATCTCAAGCATGGCTGGCTGCCAGGCTGGGGACAGGCACCCCCTGACTGGGCACAGCTCTGTGGGATCTGAAAATAATGGCCTGATGCCACATCATTCCCAGTTTCTGTTAAATGCAGAGCCCTGCACTGCTAGTAGGCAATCAGCACCATGCTCAGATAGGAGGTCCCCACTTTTGACCTTCCTCATTGCTGGATTTGGAAAATAAGCCCCAAAGCCCAACCAAAGAGGGGAGAACTGAGCTCTCCCCCAGCCCAGGCTGGGCCAGAGGGGAAACTGAGTCACGGAGAGGAGCTGCAGCAAACAGGCAGCACATCCCCCAGAGAAGTGGCTTCAGCAGATTGCCAAGGTGGCCGGAGCAGGTGGCAGCAGCGTGGAGACACCTCTCCACTGTGATGGACGAGCACTGGCTCAGACCTCTGCTTCCTCAGCTCTTTGCGGAATAGGGATGATGGGAGAGGGCTGAGAGATTTATAATGAAATATCACTCGGTGTGTGTCAAATGGGTCCCAGAACTGCTGTGTGGACCCTTTGCAAGGAGGAAAGGTGCTCAGCAAGTTCAGGAGCCTCATTCTTCCCTTCGCTGACCTGCAGGTGTTCTCCTGCAAGGTGCCCCCCAGCAAGGACCCTGTAGTTGTGTGACATCTGGCCCTGGGGACAGCAGATGGCCCCATGCCAAGAGCTGTATCCCTTCTGCAAGCCAGGCAGAGTTAGCTTATGGCAGCATGGCAATGCCCAGCCCCTCCAGCACCGCTTTCTCTGAGCCACTCAGCTCATCCCAGCCGGGAGCACTCACTGAGAAAGGAAGATTTTGTTTGGGAGACAGTGCTGCCAGTCACAGACTCATAAAATCATCTTGGTTGGAAAAGACCAAGATCATGAAGTCCAACTGTTACCACATCCCTGGCACCAACTCATGCCCCTGAGAACTTCATCTCCGCATCTGTCCAGCCCTCCAGGGATGGTGACTCCAGCACTGCCCTGGGCAGCCTGTTCCAATGCCCCACAGCCCTTTGGGGAAGAAATTGTTCCCAAGATCCAACCTCAGTCTTCACTGGTGCAACTCAAGGCCATTTCCTCTCATCCTATTGTTTGTTCCTTGGGAGCAGAGCCCGACCCCCCTGGCTCCAAGCTCCTTTCAGGCAGTTCAGAGATCAGAAGGTCTCCCCTCAGCTCCTGTTCTCCAGCTGAACCCCCCAGGTCCCTCAGCCACTCCCATCACACTTGTGCTCCAGCCTCTCACCAGCTCCATTCCCTTCTCTGAACTCACTCCAGCACCTCAAGAGCTTTCTTGTCATGAGGGGCCCAAAATTGACTCCAGAATTCCAAGGTTTGGCTTCACCAGTGCCCATTCCAAGGAAATGGTCACTACACTGGTCCTTTTGGCCACACTACTGCTGATCTGACTTCTTCCCACCCCCTCTTCTACGCCAAACCACACAGGACCACAAATCCAGGAGATATTTTAGGTTACCAAGGGGTATACTGCCTGGATTAGGGATGACATATGCCACGATGACGCTCTGCACTGGATCGGGCCAGCCTCCCAGCTCACGGTTCATCCCGGAGCTCCCCTCCTCTCCCTCATTCCCCCCCTCACTATCTCCCGTTCCCAAAGCCTCACTTACATCTTCCTTATTATCCTCCTCCCTGCACTATCTGGGTCACCCTCCCCTGCCATTACCCCAGATAATTGCGAGCTGAGCGGGGGCCACAGACAGCAATCCGGCAGGCAGCACCTGCGCCACTGCCCGTGCACCAGCCAATGCACTGCCTCGGTGGACATCGCCCTGCCTTCCTCACCCTCTCCTCCTTGGGTCCCTCAAGCTGACCTGGTCCCTTGGCTCTTGTGGAAGGCAGGTAAGCTGGCAGGGTTGCAGGCAGGAGGGATAGCCTGAATCACTGGGCATAATCACTCTGAAAAGGGTTGGGGTTGTCACCCTTGCACTGCCCATGAAGCAAGGGGCATTTGCTAAGTGAGGAAAAGCCTTGGGAGATATTTTGGGGAATGGTTCTCCCTGAAAAGCTCCTGTTTCTGGATGAGAAATAGCCGAGTCCAAAGGCAGGGGGGGTCTCAGCCTGGCGCTGTCTGTGTCGGTCTCCTGAAGTCCTGCTCACAGGCACAAGCAGATTCAAGCCTCACCCAGAAAAAATATTAAATAGCACCATCTGGCAACCCAGCAAACTCTTCCCCCTCCTGTCAGTGGGGAGGGGGTAATTCAGGGCAGGAACCAGGCCACACCAAGGAGCGGGCCACCAGCCTTTTGCACAGCGGTGGTTGGGCATCCTCCTGCCTACAGCCTGGCTCCATGTTCCTGAGTGGTGGGAAAAGAAGACCCCCCCATCATGGCCAGGCCAGGATCTGGAGTCCCCAAAGGCTGACATGGTCCTATTCGGTCCCAGCATGTCCTGAGCAGCAGAGCTGGACGCCGCTCCTCCCACAGGGACAAAGCCAGCTTTTTTTGCACATAATGATACCTCCAAAAGTGGCCCAGCCTCCTCCCAGAGCTGGTTTTAGCTCAGCTAACCCCACAGAGAAATTAGAGCTGGGCTGCCCAGAGACCCCATCCCACTTCCCTCTCCTGCCCGGCTGTGATGCCTCAAATCCTGGGCAAGGGAGAAGGTGGAACAACCTGCATCCTGGCTTCTCCGAGCAGGGAATGGGACAGGACACTGGGATTTTGGTCACTCCTCTACAAGTTTAGCAGAAATGAAGTTAAACAGAGGATGATAGGAAAAGCATTAAAACCCAGCTGGACCCCAAGGCTTTCCCCCATCAGGGATGGTGCGTCCTATGGGATGGGGCTGCTGCCGCCCCTCTGCCTGACTGTGCTGTATCCCAGCTGCCTGCTCTGCCCTGGAACTGCCTGCACTTCCCTGCCTGTATTTCCTCTGCCTGTGTTCCCCCTGCCTGTGTTACCCCTGCCTGTATTTCCCCAGTGAAGCCGTGGAGAGGAGGTGCCTGCTCCGTGCGATGGCATCAGGGTGGCTGCAGTTCCAGCCTCTGCAGGAACGCAAAACCATCAATTAGGAAATAACCGCCTCGCCTGTCCTTGTTAATCCCCTCCTCTCCGGGCTGTTATTTATTATTTATGTCGAAGGCGCCCCGGGATGCACTGTCGGAGGGATGCCTGACAGGCTCAATCTGTACCATACAATTACATCCTCCTTGCCAGCTGGGGAAGCCCTTTCTCCACTCCCACCACCCCACTATTTTCTGCACCTTCTGCAAGGTCAGAGCCAAGGGTACCAGCCACCCCCACCCCAACCACACCATCCTCATAGGTACAGGGGAACCCTGGGGACACCGCTTTGGCCCCATGCTGAGTGCGTTTCCCATTCACAGTGGTCCTGGGGACACACCAGCCCTTTGGCTGCTGGGCATGGGCAGCTCATCCATTGTCCTCCCTTTACCCCCATCCCAGCCATGGTGCTTTGCCACGGGCACAGCAGCATCCTAGAATGAGCCACAGGATGTGGCTGCCCCATTCATCCCCCCTCACCTGCCTGGAGGGGGGCCCAGGCGAGCTGCTGCAGAGGCATTAGCTGAGCCAGGATTAACACTCACCAGTGAAAAAATAACTCCATCCAAACTGCGTCTGTTCTGGGGGCCTCATGTGCAGCACGAATCGAAGCGTAGGCTCCCCTGGGAGTCCCGGAGATGTGTGTGCTGCAGCCGCGTCAGCTCTTTGCAAGGGCTGCTGATGCCTTGGCTAACAAGCTTCCAGCTGTATGTGTCTTATGCACACCTGAGGATGGAGCCAGCCACCTTCGTCTCCTCCCTGCCCTTCTCCCAGCTGCTGTCCTCTGCCCATTCCCTGCCAGTGCCATCACCTCCTCCAGCCACCCCATCTGGGGACCAGTGCTGGGGCATGGGGGTCAGTAAGGGCATCACTTGGGGACATGCAGGCATGACAGGGACATGTGCTGGGACTCAGAGACTGCGCAAGGATCCTGGGCAAGCACTGGCACTCAGGGATCTGTGGTGACCAAAAAACAGGTTAGGGGACTTGCAGGTTGGTATCTTATAGAGCTATGTGGAGTTTGGGGGCTGCGGGGTCCATAAAGGTGTTGGAGTATCCTGGGGAGCTGCAATGGGGCCTGGGGGCTCATTGCTGAGCCCCACCCCACAGTCCCCCATGTGTACAGACAATATGTGTCCTCCACACCGGGATGCCAGAACAGCTCTGGCATGGGTGCCAGGCACTGTAGGTGCCCAGGGACACCCATCTGTACCTGCAAACCCTTCCCCTCCCAGTGTCCCCAGTGTCTGCAGGGTCCAACCCATCCCCATGCTGTGCACTGATGTTGTATTGCGAGCCAGTGTGTAGGATCAGCTGCATGCTCAACACATGCATGTGTGCAGGTGTGTCTTCCCAAACTCATGTGCGCAGTCACTGCCTCTCTCTTGGGAGACACCCTGGGGAGCTGCTGGTATTCCACAGCTGAGCAAATCCTTAGGTTACCAGCTGCCTGCAGGAGTCTTGGACCCCGAAGGGGTTGTGTGGTATCTGTTGGGGATGTGTAGCAGGGTCTGACACATTGTTTACCTGTTGGAGCTGCTAAGCTCCTGCTCATCAGCCTTTTGGCTCTCCCAGCATTGGCCATTGGTGGGTTGTATCTCCAGGAAAACGCAACACCCTGGAGCACAGGCCATCTGCATGGGCAAAGGCTGCGGCTCCAGCTGCAGTGGGCATTGCCGGCCAGCACTTTAATAACAGCCTGAGGACAAGAGGGATAAAAATAGCCCCCGTTACTGCCTCCCACTCTCCAGTCTGTGGGGAAGTGGCTTCCTGTCACCCCAGCCCAGGTGGTTATTTTTAGGCTGTCACCTCCCTGCTTCTCTCGTGGGTGGCTTTTATAAATAGCTGGTACCTCTGAGCAGCTCCAGTGCCAGGCAGGAGCTCAATGTGCCTGGCAGAGCTGAGCAAGACCCTGCCTCACCTGCCTGGCGGCTGCCCAGCCCTGCCTGCATACTGCCATCAGCCTCTGGGCATGGACAGCGGGGTCAGAGCCCTGATCCCACCACCCACCCCTCCCTGACAGTCCCCAGAGCTTGTGCACAGCTTCCCCCACTGCCTGTGCTCACCTGGGTGCTCCAAACACCGTCCCCCCAACTGGGGTACCCCGTCCTGCAGCTGCTGCCTCTGCATCCTTATGGCTCCTGCCCCAACACCTTCTCCAGCCCTGATCCCCATCCTCTGCTCCTGGGCTCCCCAAACCCCATCCCTGTGCTCCAGCTCCTTGCAAGGTCCAGCCTCTGCTCTCCTGCAGTTCTGTCCCGTCCCCAGGACCTGGAGCATCCTCAGAATCTTCCTCCTCCACTTGTTCTCCAATTTATTTTAGTAGCTCTACCTCGCCAAGTGCCCATTGCCCGGCGTCATTTCCCTGGCACGGTTTTGCCCGGTGTCGGCTCTCTGTGGCCGTAAGTGCTGCAGAGTGGCGGCCGCAGTGCCGTAATTAGCCAGGTACAGCAGGAACGCACTTGCAGCCTGACAGCTCTTCTGGAGTCGAATGGGAGCCAATTAATCTAATTAAAGTGGCCACTGGCTCGTTATCCCTGCACAGTTCACAAGGCTACAAAGGCACCCCATCCTCACTGTGTCCCTGCCCATGAGCTGCTCTGATAGATGCATACGGGTAGGTGCAGAGAGCCCACGTCCTGTTCTGTCCGTGGATACAATGTGCCCAGGGCACTGCCCTGAGGTGAAGAAGGGATCACAAAAGCTGGGTGCCCATGGTGGGGTAACTCTGCTCCATGCATCGGGCAGCCAGAGCTGCTGGCACATGGCTGGGGTGTTGGTGATACCCACAGGAGATGCATGCAGGGGGAAGCCCGCTGAGGATGCTATGGCCATGGGGTTTGCATTGCATGCCGTGAGGCTGCAGTGCCAGCCATGCCATCGGCCCCAGCAGCAGCTGGTGGGGTCTGGCCCCATGCCATGTCCCAGCAAGGAAAATCTTTGTTTCCCAGTGCTGGAGCAGGTCCTGCCGGGTGGCGCGGCTGCATCCTGCAAGCTAATTATGAGGCAGGCTGAGGAGAAGGTCTGTCTGCACAGGTGTCTGTCAGCAGGGCGCTGGCACTCACACTGCCTAATTAGACACCCTGCCAGCCTTTAATGAGAACAAATGAGAGGCCAGCCAGTGCAGGGCTGGGCTGTGGCATCCGGACCCTGTCCCGTGTGCTGGTTCTTGCCCAGTGCCAGATCTGGTGACCACTCTTACTAGGGCATAAGGAGGGGGATACACCAGTTCAGCCCCCTGTACTGGGGAGCCCTGGCATCAGGGCAGGGTTTGTCTGGCCCCACTATGCCCCCCAACCATCCTCTGCCCCACAGGCCACCATGTACCACCCCATCTGCAACCTCCTGGTATCCCCTGACCCATCCCCTTGCTCCTTCACAAAGTCCTTTGTGACCTCCATCACCCTGGGGTGCCTCCAAAGCAAGGTCCTGCCATGCCACCTCCCCCATAGCCCAGCTCATTGCAGAGAGGGAGTTTGATGCCGGGTGGATCTGCTCACATAGGCTGAGCCTCCAGTTATCCCCTCATCAGGTCAACCACTGCCAGCACCCCACGAGACATCCCATGGCATGCAGATTGGCACCTCCATGCCCTCAGCCTGGAAGCACTGACCCAGCTGCACGGCGGGACTCAAAAGCACTTGCTTAGGTGCTTTGAAGTCTGCCCCATGTCGGGCTTCCACATCTCCCTGTAATCTACAGGCAAACAGACCGACTTCCTGGGTCAAGCAGGCAGTGTTCTGCAGCAGCATATCCCTGTGCCTCATGCCCCTGGGCACAGGCAAGAACCCTTGGTGGAGCAGGGAGCAGGAGGGGCAGGGTGGCCAGAACAAGTTGGGAGAACCAGCTGTGCTCCAAAAATGTCAGTGAGGCTTGAGGAGGGGCTGCAGGAGAAGACATCAGGACAAGTGTACCTCCAGAGAGGGACATTCAACCAGCAGGACCTTGGACAAACCTGGAGGCTGCAGCAGGGCCAAGCAAGCTGGAAAGAAGGTGCAGGAGAGATCTGGAAGACAGTACTGGAGCGAGCCCAGCCCTGTTTACAAATTCCCTCTGCAAGCAGGTTTGATACCAGTGGGCACCGGGGCATGATGGAAGGTGTGTGCCCAGCCTGGGAAGCAGGGACGGGAGCCCAGCCAGGCTGGGGTCAGTGAGCCCACACACAGGACCCTGGCTCTGCAGCAGCCCTATGAATACACACACCCACACACTACAGCAACATGCTGGGATGCTGAGGGGGGCGGGAGGCAATTGCTTGAGGCTCCCAGGGGGCAACAGGAAGTAATGAGACAAGACCAAGCATGGGGTAATGCCGTGTGGGAATTAGGAAACATTGTCTGGCAGAGGAGCAATGGAGAGGAAGGCACCTCCCCAGGAGCTCACTCGGGCAGGCTGCCTGCTCTGCAGGGCACAGGCAGGGCTGGGGTGGGGGTGTGGACTCCCCAGGCAGGGGGTGTCTGGGGTAACACAAAGGCTGTGCAGTCTGGAGGGGAAAATGTGCCATTAGGGGCCATGCTTGTCCCACATCCCCACTACACACACACACGTGTGCATGTACATCCCCCCGTGTGAGTGCACACACACATCTCCATCCCCATGTGCAAACTCCCCCTCAACCCTGTGTTCACACCAGTGTGCGCACACCCCTTCATCCCAATATGTCCCCCCCATGCATACGCACCTTCTCTTGTGTCCTACACATACGTGCCTCCATCCCTCCTTGCATGCACGTCTTAGCTCTTGTGCACCTCTGTGCGCACGCCTCCCTTCTCCCCATGTACGTCCCCACCAAAAATCACCCTCAGAGCACCTGGGGCTGAGACTCAGTGTCCCCAGGGCCCTGCCTGCCCTGGGCTGGGGAAGGATAGCCGCATTCATGCCACCGCAGCTCTGCTAGCCCGGCTTCTCCCGGCAGGCTGCCGTCACGACATGGCTTAGAGAGATTTAAGGGAAAGGCGGGACATGCCAGGTCAGAGGCCAAGGCCAACCCCACTGCGCCAGGCAGGGGGTGGTGGGATTTGCTGGAGTGCCGGGCAATTTCCCTTGTTCTCTGCTCTGTTCTGTTATTTTCGCAGCGGGGTCTGAGTGGTTGATGGGCAGGTTGGTATCACCAGCACAGCCCCCTTCTGCTCTGCCAGCAATGCTCACCTGCCTCCCAGCCCGCCTGGCATGTGCCTGCTTGTTCACAGGAGGAGATGGACATAGAGTAAGGGGCTTTGCTGTGAATTTGCAAGCTTTCAGGGGGTGCAGGGTGCACACAGCACCCCCAGTGGTCCAAATTCCATCCAGACACAGACCCACTGCTCCCGTAGCCCTGGCAGTCTGTGCCATGCCCATGCCGGGCACCCCACAGCATAGGCCACAGTGGGAAGGGGTGGAGGCCGTTGCTGGAGAAGAATGGAGGCAGCTGGGGACAGGGATGCTGATCCCCTCCATCCAGCCATGGACCAGATGCTGGGGAGCTGCACAGGGCAGAAAGCGTGGGGTGGGGTGGGTCCTGCAGCCTCAGCACCTCTTCAACTCCCTTCCAGGAAGGCCGGTCCATGGCCTGCAGGGATGATGGAGCAGATGATGCTCTTGGTCTGAGGCAAAAGGCAGAGCAGAGTTGCCATGGAGACCAGCTATGTCATTTTAAGGAGGCATGGAGGCATTCACACCTATCCCTCTTGGATGAACCCCTGCAGTGGGAGGTGAGGGCAGCAGGGTGGGGGTGACCCCCATCCCCTTAAAGCCTCAGTGGGCTGGCTGGTCTCAGCAGTGCCACCCCATGCAGAAGCCCCCAGTGAGGCTGCAGGCAGGGCTGCCTGCCCAGGGCGTGCCCCAGGGCCGGCCTCCCTCGGAGACAGCTAGGAGCAACTGGGGGCACTGGGACACTGCTGCCACCCCAGCCTGAGCATGTGATAGGGAGCAACCTGCAAGGAGCAGAGCTCAACACATGCCCCCTCCCGAATTTTCCTGGGATGGCCCCTGTGCTGCGGCAGCACTGCGAGTGTCAACCCAGGAGCTGGGTTGAGGTTCAGGGTGAAGGCAGTAATGCCTTGGCTTTCTGGATGATTTAAGCTTTAATTAAAATGAGGCTTTAAGTATTAGCAGCCCCCATTTCCCTGAAACCAGCAGGAGTGGGAACACTACTGCTCGGCCTCTTGGCACCCGTGGGCAGCACCAGTGCCTCTTGCTGGAGTCCCCTCCACATCGCCATGGCCCCACCGGCTGCTCATTGGAGGGGGAAACAGGAAAAAAACCCACAAATACGGAGGCAAAAAAAAGGGATACAAAGATTTCCCCCCCCTTCCCCTCTCCGCTGGCCCTGAGGGTGTCCAGGTGTGATCTAGTCTAACCAGATAGCCCTAGGGCCAGGAGTTGCTGTTTGCTGGATGTTTGCTGTAGCCCCCCTTGGCCAGCCATCCCCTGGCCCTTTGCAGGGTCACATGCAGTGCCTGCACCCCGAGTTGAGCAGCTCCGTGATGCTGCCAGCTCTCCCCGAGGCTGTCGCTCTGCTCAGTGCTGTCACCATTCAGAGAGGACTGGAAGGAAAACGGCATTGCTGCACCGGTAAGTGGATGCCCGGGAGGATGTCGGGTGCCAAGGCAGGTGCAAACACTGCAGGCCAGGGTGCCCAGGGCAGGGGTCTGCAGCAATGTGGGGGCATGGCTGTGCACGCTGCCTGCACGGGGGCAACCAAGCCTGCAAGCTGCAAGCAGAAATGATGTCTTGATGGGGTGTGGGGAGAAAGAAGGGCAGTTGGTTTTGGCACGGCTCAACAGGAGATGCTGGCACCATCCTGGGTGTCAGGGTCATGCAGGCAGGGTACAGGGACATGATGTCCTGGCAGATGCTCGCCCAGAACAAGAGAATGTGGAGCTGGGGCACGGGGCTATGCATTTGATATGGTGTGAGGTGTGTGCACACGGTGTGTGTAGTGTCAGCTGTCCGTGCAGTGCAGGTGTGCAGCGAAGGTGTGTGATAGTGTGCATGGGAGATGTGGGTGCACCAAGACACACGGCCGTGCTGCGGTGCGCAGTGTGAGCTGCAGGTGCAGTTTGTGTGTGCGACGGGAGGTTGTGCACGCCTGCAGTGTGGTGTGCATGTAGTGAGCTGAGAGTGTGTGAACTGCAGTCTGCAATGCAAAATGCCGTGGGAGGTGTAAGCAAGGTGTGTGCATGCAGTGCACACTCATGGGGGGAGGTGTGAGCAGTGCAGCAAGGTGCGTGCATGCAGTGCACATTCACTGTAGGAGGCATAAGCAGTGCAGTGCAGTGCAGTGCATGGAGGTGCATGCATGCAGTGCACACTCGCTGTGGGAGGTTTGAGCAGTGCAACGCAGTGCACCATGAGAGGCGCGTGTGTGCACGGACATGGTGAGAGGAGCACAGGGTGCAGTTGTGTGCCAAGGGCAGACTGCAGTGGCCAGGGGTGGCACAGAGCAGGATTCAAGTACTTGCAGCCCAGGGATCCTTGGCTGGATCCCAGTGGACTTGAGCTGCATATCATCTCCCAACACCTTTGGGAGCTCTTCGCCCTGGTCCTTCTCAGCAGTGGCAGCACCGGCTGCCAGAGCCTGGCACACGTCTAGAGCTGCCCGGCCAGGCGGGAGCATCTCCTCCTGCCATGCCTGCCAAGACTCCCACTCCTGAGACTCTACGACAGGAGAAAAGGGAACAAAAATTCACGTTTTCACATTTAGCTTCCTTTGTACTCAGCTAATTAGCGCCTGAGTCTGGTGATGTCATTAAAGCAGCACTAAGTCTTTATTGGGGTAATTTAATTTTCCCTTTCATATCAGGATGATTTCCTTTGTTGGGGTAGGTGCTGAGGAGGGGGAAGGGCTCGTGCAGACAATTGCTATTGTCAGGATAAATAATTCCCCTGTGGATTGACAAGGGGGGAGGTGGGCTGGGGGGCTGGGATCTGTCACTCACCAGGGTGGCAGCAGGAGCCGGCCAGCCCCCGGGGAGCTGGGTGCCTTGGGGTGGCTCAGAGTGCCTGTCCTCAAGCTGCATGGGCTTCCCAGTCAGAGAGACACCTGTCTTGTCCCCTTTCCAACCACTGAAAGCACAGGAACCTCGACATTCAGGAGGTGGGTGGGTAAATTTGGGGGTGTCCCATGCAGCTTCCACACTTCTCCCACCCTGTCACCATCCCTGGTGCCGATGAGAGGAGGGAAGCAGACTGCACAGGGATAAAAGGAGCATTTCTGAGCCACCAGAGACCACAGATATAGCAAGCCACTGCAGAAATACAGGGCTCTGCATGCAGCTGGGACACGCAGGGGAGCAGGGAGCTGCAGGGCTGGCATAGAGCAGGAGGAGCCCTTGCAGGGATGTCCCACCTCAGGGGGGTTGCAAGTGACATCCCCATACTAGGAATGATTGGAACTAAGCTCAGCAAATATCCCACCTCTCCAACCCCTCTCTGGGCTCTGTGCACAATGTGGTGATGCTTGAGCACTCACTGCCATGCCAAACTAGGCACAAGGAGGAGGACTTGGCATGGGGCAGAGACGCAGTTGCTGGGATAACAGAGGGGCAGGAGGATGCTCAGCATTGCCCCTCCCTGGGACACCCTTGGGAACAAGTCTGCAGGCTCTTTCCTAGCTCTGCTTCCCCTGTCCAATGCCTCCTTGGCTCATGGTGCCCCAGGAGGGACCCCAAACACAGGGTGAGAGGCAAAGGAGATATCTCATGTGGTCAGAACTCCTGAGGACCAGCTCCCTCAGTTGTTGCAGAGCGTCACTAGCAGCAGATCCCCATCCCATGCCTGCCTCACCATGCTCACCATCCCCAAGCAACAACAGAAAAGATGGCACATCCCTGGGAAAGCAGTTGGCAGACACATGCCACCGCTCAAGTCCCAGTGCCCCAGGAGCTTGGGCATGACCCATGGTAAGGCTCTGAAGGGGCAATGCAGGGGTGCAGGCTCACCCTGGCATATGGGTACATGTCTTGCCAGGGCAGAGCTGGTGGCAGTGGTGTCCTGGTCCAGCAGACCATCACCAGGGTAGGAGGAGGTGGCTGGTGTGATCCCAAAGCCCTAACTCATCGAATTTAACTCCCCAGACACTTCCAGAGGAAGAGTTCTTCCCTGAAAATGAGGAGGGATTTGCCTGGGAGGAGAGAGCAACTGGAGGGAGCCATTTTCCACCCCCTCCCAGGTCCATCTCCAGAAGGAACGAGGTCCTTATAGCCTTTCTGGAACCCACCCTGTACATCCTACCTTCCTCGAAGCCCTCGGGTGCTGCCACCGGCTTGGGTGTGGACCAGGAGGAGGGGGAGATGGGCTGCAGAGAGGAACGTCACACCCGAAACACAAACACCAGCTTGTTGGTAATTAGCAAACGTTTCAAGAGGAATGATGAGAAACCAGTGACAGGCAGGCGGGTTGCTATTAAAAGCTGCCACGTGTGATCCTTCTCCAAGCCTGCTGGCCCCTCCTTACCTGGCGCAGGGGAAATCAGATGCAAACCTGACATTAATGCAATGTTCAGGGTGAGCATTAATTGCAGCCCTGGCAGGAGCAACGGAGCCAGGGGACGGCGGCGGGGCCAGGGCATGAGGGTGATGGGTGCCTTTGCCTCCCACTGCCGGGAAGGGACCCGCCCAGTGCCTTTGGGTGCTCTTCTCCCCACCATCCTCTCCGACCTTCTCGTGGAGGATGAGAGTCACGAGGCGTGCTGAAGTGAGCACTCGGCACCCCGCGTGTCTCCGCAAGCAGAGGCACTTGCTTAAATGTTAAGGGCTTGTTTGCAACCAGTGGAAGGGAAGCAGGAGCTGAACGCCAGCTTGACGATTGCTCCTCCGTGCCTTCCGGAGCCAAGGGGCTGGGAAAGTGCTCATCCACGCAGGGAAGCATCCTCGAGTGATTCCTCCATGCACTCAGCCCCCAAAATGCCTCTCTTCAGCCTCATGTAGCTTTTATTTTTCTGTCTCAAAGACTTTCCAGAGCATCCCAAACATTACAGGAACATCCCAAGCATTAGAAAAGGTGTGTACGTGGCCAGGGCAGTGTTTGCAAGGTGGCCTCAGGGTTGATGCATGGTGGTGGGATCGGTCCTTGTCTCAGACTTGTAAACCAAACCCAGGAAGAGCCAGGGCACACAGTTCTGGAGCAGGAGGAGCTCAGGCCAACAGTATCCAGGCAGAGATGTGGTGGCCTTGGGCCAGTAAGGTAGAGATTGCAACAGAGCTGGGGCGAGGGTGGATCTGCTCAGCAATACATCTTGCAAGTGACGGGAGCTGGGAGAGTAACCTAGTTCTGGCTTTATGAGATAGGTTCCCCTAATCCCCACTTCATGCGATGAAAGTCAGTAATTGCTGTCTGACTCTGCAGAACAGCAAAGAAGATCAGCTGGAAGGGCCAAGCCCACTAGCAGTAGGGACCACCGCTTTGTGGGCTAGTGAGCATCCCTTGTCCCTGCTCAAGGTGTGTGCAGTGGTGCCTGTGTCCCTTGCCATCATCTCAAGGTGATGACTCTCCTTGCTTCATGATTTCTGCTGGCCTGACCACCATCACACCTCACTCCCAACCTTTCTGCTGTTCAATGGCTCTACCCGAATAGTAACCGGCCTGGAGCTGGCGGTAACCACAAGAGCAGGAGCATGGATGAAGAGTGCACTCATCTGCCTCTCAGCAGGGTCCTCTTGCAAGTGATTTACTGAGCAACAGCAAGGTTTTGCTTTTAATGAGGGCTGGTTTTGCTGAGTGGGGTTTTGCTTGGTCTCCTGCTGCCCCAGGCTTTGCCAAAGAAGGTGAGTCTCTCCAGCAGGCTGAAGACCTGGGAGTGACACAGGCTCCTTCTTAGAGCATCCCTAGGGAGTTTCCAGCCATGGTTCTGCCTTAATCTAGCACTGGGGACAGAGCTGCTCTAAAAAAGAAGTTAGACAAGACACCCCTACCACCAAGTCCCCTCTGTCCTGGCTGTGCAGCTGTGGTCCTCTGTTAGCTGAGAACTCCTGCCATGCAACTCAGGTGGAGGCAGAGTGGAATGTGAGGGTTCCTCCAGCTCTGGGTTGATTTGGATTAGTGGGATCCTTGCAGGGGACATGTCACAGAAAGGCAAAGAGGTGCCTGAGGCCATTGGTGACACCTCTCCCCTGTCACTGCTGAAGAACGGGCCAACCCTCAAAAGTGCAGGTAGCTGTAGCAGTCCCACCACCACCAAGAAAACCCCAGAGTCAGGATGCTTCAGTGTGGCTAGGGACATCACAAGGGATTATTACCCAAAACAGTCAGCCAGGTTCCCTGTGGGGAGACTGACTATAGGGGAACCCCCAAGTCCTAACATGGAGCTGGGGACAGCAGGTCTGGAGCAAAGGACTGTCATGAGGTGATATCAGATCTCCTTGCTGCCAGCCTCTGCTAGATAGATCTGCCCTGGACCTTCTCGGTGGTCTTCCAAGGTTGACAGAGTGCCCCAGTGTGCCCCATGGGTGGTGACATCCTCTTCCCTTGTGTCCCACTCCTGCCTGCTGGACAACTCTTTGGATGCCCTCGCACCCTCCATCTGCTGCTGTTTACCAGCCGTCCACTTTGCCTTCATCACCCTCCTCAGCTTCAAGAGCTCATTTGGTTCATGAACTGGTACCTGGGGAGGCAGTCCTGTGCTTCAGGTTTGGCCAGGTTGTCTTGTCCCTGATTTGGGGTCACCCCTGGGGTTGTGTCCCTGCCTGTCCCCACAGCTGCTGCGCACCCAGGCTGCTGCGGCAGCATTGTGTGGGTCTGTGTCCTCCACTCCGTGCCTGCTTGGGGTGATTTGTGTCTGACAAGCATTCTGGTCATTGTTTAAGGGCTTTTCTTTAGACTACCAAAGTACAGGCAGCTGCCACACTTCTCCCCTCCTTAATGTATTGTCTGGCTTGTCTGTCTTCCCTTGAGGCTGAAAACACCCTCTGCCCAGGCAGCATCTCTGAGCTCTCCTCCTGCCCGGGGTCAGTGCTCCCATCAAACACGTTTGTGAGCTGCTCTGGTTTTCTCAGCTTTATTTCTGCAGGAAGAAAGCCTCACACTTGTTTTCCCATCTATACGCTCCATGTTCAGCCCTGTTTTGCCACCAGTTTTCAGTCCTGGGGCATGTGCAGGGTTCCCCTGCTCTTGGACTACGGCCACCCTGCCACGAGGAGCTCACCAAGCTCTGTTCCTGGTGTGGAGGGGCCAGCTTTACTCTGCCGCAGTGTGGGACCAAGCCAGGAGAGCTGGACCAGAAACCCCGGAGAATCCACGATGTTTGCCCTGGCCCAGGAGATGCTGGGTTGCGTGACACCAGTGACACCAGAGAGGCTGAGCTGGCAGTGATGCTGCTGGAAGAGGCAGAGAGAACTGAGGGGTCCTGCAATGGAGAAAGGGGTGAGGAAGATAGGGAGGGGTCCCCAGCCTGGTGTTGTGCAGCTCCTGCCCAGGGTGGTGTGTCCCCCCCCGCCAGTTGCTGCAGAGGGGCGCTGAGTGCACACAGGCGAGGAAAGGCGGGGAAGAGGGGGGGAAAGATCTTTTCATCTAAAAGGTTACATTTGTCCTACTTCCTCCCATCTCCAGCAATTAACTTGAAGGGAGACATCACTGCTAATTGAGCAGTGAAGATCAGGAGCAACAATTACGCCTTTTGACAAGAGACAGCACAAGAGGGACTGCTCCGAGGCTGAGAATGGTAGGGAACAGTTTCTATGGCAATATAACTTTCCTCTCTTCCTCTCCAGCCATAGAAATGATAAAAATGTAGATTTCTCCCTGATTAATGATTTAATGAAAATAAAGAAAATTCTAAAAAAAAAAAAAGAAAGAAAAAGTAAAAAGAGGGGGGGTGAAAAAAAATCAATAGGACGCAATGTTTAGCATGAGTCTGCGGCTGCAGGGAGAATCGATGTCCTTCTCCAGGCTGGACGCGGTGAAATCTATTACAGCAACGTGCCGAGGACTCAAAGCGGCCCTGCCGTTTGGTAATTAGGCAGCGGACTCACACGGGGGAAACGTGAGGGCTATATTCAGATCTCTGATCAAAGGAGCTGCCCATCAAAGAACTCCTCGCACTGGCTTCTCCAAGAAACCTTCGTCTCTCCTGCCTTCCTTCCTCCTGCCTGCCTTCCCCCAGCCTTCCACACCCCTCCCTGAAATCATTATTTTTAATTTTAATTATTCAGCTCGTTCCCTTTGCGAGGCGGCCAGGAAAGGCTGCTGGGGCGTCTGCCAGCCCAGCAAACAGTGATCTCCCGTGAAGGGAGGTGAAGGCATGACCAGCCACAGAGGTGGCCCCAAGCTGGTGGTGGGGTTACAGTGGCCCAGCAGCTGTCCCACAGCTGAGAGCAGGCATGCTCAGGTGCCAAAGCCCTTTCTTCTCCCTCCTCACCAAGTTAGCACAAGCATCCTCTGGTTTGCAACACATTCTGCAGCCCCTTTACTCCCCACTCAAACAAGCAAGTTTGGGGTGGTTGTTTTTTTCCTGCAAGGGGCTGTTGCTTTAGGATGCAGGGAGATGGCTGGGGTGGGACTGGCCACAGTCCCTCTGCCAAAACAATGCAGCAGGTTCAGGTCAGCTGTGTGCATGTTCATCAAAGCAAAATGCAGCTGACTTCAGCCAGAAGAACCTGTCTCTGCGAAAGACCCCAGACAGCGGGGAGCAAGCAGGGTGCTGCAGCCCCTTGGCTCCTGTGGCGGCTCCTCCCGAGCCCAACCTGGGGTGCCTCCTGCAAAGGTTACCTCCATGCCTCCCAGCTGCCCCTCAGGGGTGCCCTGTCCCCATAGCAGAATCCCAGCATCCCTGGAGGCAGCAGCCCTGCATCTGACTGTCCTGCCCATTCCTGCCCACACCAGGAGCCAGCAGTGCCCTGGAATGCCCATCTCTAGCCCTGGAACTCTGCAGGGACAGAGAACAGGCACACAGAGGGACTTTCCCACCTCCTCAGTTCCTATTTTATTACCGAACTGAAGCATAAAACACACATAAACAAATCTAACGGCGAGAAATGGGTTGCTATCAAATCAACAAATTAATCTAATTATAGGGCTGATTAAATCGTATCAGATAAAGCAACGACTCCTTCCCGGTGCTCAGCAGCCGCGCGGCAAGGCAGGCAGCCCTGCTCGCTCTGCTGTTGGGTCCAGCTGAGCCATGGCACAGGCAGGGTTCAATCCCTTGGGCCCCCCAGGCCTGGCAGCACCCTGACAGCCCCGGCACAGTGGGGAGTACCAAGCCCCCGAGCCCCAGTGATGCACAGGATGGTACAGCCGTCTGCTGTGCAAATCTGAATGGCAAATGTAGATGCAAAGTACATGATTCCTCAGGATTAAAGATGCAGCTCTAGCCTGCGAAATGTATGCAGGAGCCGTCTTTGGAGCAAGATTGCTTAAACCTAAGCCTGCTTTAGGTATTTGAGGAACAATTTTATCGGTGCTGTTTGCAGAGCTTTGTGGGGTCCGTTTCCACCTCTCTGTGCACCTGCACACACCAGCACCCGTGTGCACATGGGAATGCACTTGTGCACCAGCACCCAGGGGTAATGCCCTCCCTCCCAGCCAGCTGCTGGCAAGAAAACGCATCCTGTGAGAGAGGCAAAAGCTCTTTATCGACTAGTGACACCAGTGGTGAGGGCTGCGGGTGTGGGACCACTGGCAGATTTTGTACAGCAAGGCGCTGGGCAGCTGCAGACCTTGGCTGGAGGCTTTGAGGCTCTGAGGGTCACACAATGATCTGGTTCCTCCATTACTGCAGGTGTTGAACTTCAGATCCTTCCTCTTGCATGACTCCAGATGAGAAGGTGGAGAAAGCACTGGTGTGTCCACCTGGTTGGGGACGTTCAGGCTCCCAACAAGCTCCCACACATCAGTACATCTCAGTGAAGAAGGAAAATCCTTTTAAAGTGAGTGTTGGCCCTGGTTTCACCTGCCTTCAGAGGGTGACAGAGGTTTTGCTGCTGCTGGCAAGTTGTTTTCCTCCTGTCAGGACACCCTTTGCTCCCAGCCATGGGTTAGTTGAGCTCTTGATTCTCCTTTTCTTACATTTGTCTTAGCTGAGTTGTTCTGTTCCAGGAACAAAGCAGTTGAGCAACAATATTTTGTCTCCTAATGGAAGATTATACCACAGTGCTGTCAAGCTCAGCAGAAGACGAGAAGCTCAAGAGCCCTGGTGTGGTGCAGAGCTCTTAGCTCTCTCAGGGCTCCTGGCGGGTTCTGCTTTGTCCCCCAGCTTTTCAGGGGATGCTCCGCTGGTGCTCTTCTCCTTCACTCCCCAGTTCAGTCCATCCTGGTCAGCATTTGGAGGCCAAGAAAATACACAGCAGTGGGTAAAGTGTCGTATTTGTCAGAGCACAGGGCAGGATGGTGTGGCTGAGACTGGCAAGCGACACGTGGTGCCACATGTGCAGAGCTGGCAGGGAGCATCCAGCCAGGACAAAACTATGAAGCAGGCACTTAGGAAGAATAAAGATGCGGCTATGCTGGGCCCAGCTGGGGCAATCAGCCCAGCAGAGATTACAGCAAACCCTCCTTTCGTGTTCAAAGACCCCTTTCCGCTGCCTGCCCCCAGCACGCAATGGCTTGGCAGCACCACAAGGACTGGGGTACCAGTCCTGGTGGGGACCAGCTGGGGTGGACAAGTGGGGTTCAAAGCGATGCCTTCCCAGGCAATGAGCTCAGCTTCAGTCACTCTCACTACTATTTTTTGATTAATCAATCCTTAATCTGTCCTCCCCCCTTGTAAAAACACATAAATAATGTGAGCACCAGCTCAGGTATACTGAGCTGCCAAGCCCTGCACCCTTGAGCAGTGCCTGCCCAGCAATGTCGCTCAGGGAACAACATCACAGCGATTTCACATGTATTTGGTAGCAGTGAGTTCTGTGGTACCCTGAACCCTGCCATGAGCCTGAGTGACACAGATATGGGGGTGCTGGGGACAACCCTGGAGTCGTCCTGGAGTGGGGTTTAAGCTGCTGGTGCCAGGGTGGGCAGGTATGGGGATGGTGCAGGGGGTTCTGGGCAGGGTTCCTCCCTGCAGCTTTGCCAGGGGAGCACAGCTGGGACAGGGGGCATAAACCAGCCACCAAAATGTGCTGCCAGTGCCCCCAGTGCCACACCCACCCTCTTCTTGGAGTGTGTATGTGCATGGTCTCAGGTTGCACCAGAGTAGGTTCAAATTGGACATTAGGAAACATTTCTTCATGGGAAGGGTTGTGAAGCATTGGAACAGGCTGCCCAGGGCAATGGTGGAGCCACCATCCCTGGAGGGGTTGAACAGATGTGTAGACGAGGCTCTTAGGGACATGATTCAGTGCTAGATTTAGGTAGTGGTTGGACTCCATGATCTTAAGGGTCTCATCCAAGCAAAATGATTCTCTAGCTCTATGACTCTGCATGTATGCACGCATATGCATGTCTGTGCAGAGGTGCACGCATATATACACACATGCATACGCATGCACATATGGATGTGCATCCATGCCCATAAGTGCCCACGTGTGGGTTGGTTGGGGGGAGGCTTTGTTGAGAGAAATCATTTCCCAGGCTGTGCTGATGCAGTTTAGCAATCAGAATAACTTTGCTGATGAATATTTAAGACGAGCGCTGAATATTTAAAGCATTCAATTATTTTAATGGCTTCTAAGTGTGACAGCGGGAGGGGACAGGGGGGATAGCTGCCCCCAGGTCCAGCACAGGGCTGCGGCAGGGAGGGCAGGCGAGGATGCTGCAAGGCAGCCCCTGTTCTGTGTGGGGTGGGGAGAAGCGTGTTGTCCCCAGTAGGGTGGTGGCATCTCTGTCACTGCTGGGGAGCTGCCGGCTGCTGGTGCAAGCCCTGTGGAGCTCAGCCGGGTGGGCACAGCCCCAGCGAGCAGGAGGAGAATGGTGCCTGGCCATCCTGGCAAGCTGAGTGCTGTCCTAGTGCCCTAATTCCTGCATGAGCAGTCTCGGCATGTGCCAGCACAGCATGATGCCAACCCCCTGCTCTGTGCCACCAGTAACGCTGCTGAGCTGTTCCTGTCCCTGTCCCTGCACCATCACAGCGGTGGGAGCACCTGTGTGCCCCTGCACCAGTGCCACCACCTACACTTGGACACGCCAGGCTTGCAGACACTCCCTGGGGTGTGAAGGGCACAGGAACATGCAACTGGGAGGCCCCAGACCCACAGTGGGGATGGCAGCAGGGAGCATAAAGGAGCACTTTCCCAGTGCATGCTCCTGCAGCCATAAATATTCATATTCTTATACTAATTTTCCATGTACTTTTCTGTCACATCCAATTTTATTTTAATTTCCCTTTATAAACCTCCACAGTTAATGCACTCTGTGCTCCCATGATTACCCCAATCAGCCAGCGCTTTAAACACAATCCCTGCAGGCAGCTCCTGTTGGAAGCTCTAGGATCACTGAGCATCCCCGCCCAAGCTGTGCACACTTGGCAGACCCACTGGCCAGGGCTGCTGCAGAGCTCCTTTGCCAGCCTGCAGTGGGCACAGCTCCTGGCGTGGTGGACACGGTCTCTGTGCTGAGCTGGGCTTCCTGCAGTGGCTAGACCAAAGGACATAGCCAGAGTTTTGCCTCTTTCCAGCAACCATTGTCGTGTCCGTGTCCTGTAGCACATGTGTCACACAAACTTGTGTCTTGCATGAGGACACAGCTGTCCCAGTACTGGTGTTTCCCTGGGCAGGCAGTTTGACAGATCTCCGCTCTGGGCACCCTCCTGTGCTGCACCCATCCAGCAGTGACACTCTCCTGTGGGCAAAGTCTGGCTCCAGGAGCTCCTCCAGAAGAGGAGCAGAGGGGTGCGCAGGATCGCTGCGCCAGGGCTGTGCCACTCCAGCCGGTGAGCTAAGGCTGTGCCAAGGCTATGCCAGGACTGTGCCACACTGGCTGCCTGGGCTCAGCAGTGGCAGCCCTGCCGGGATGTGCTGCACCATGCTGTGCCATGCCAAGCAGTCTGCCTAGGCTCGGTGATGCCAGCCCTACAGTGTTGTGCAATGTATCAAGAACACTGTGGCCAGCTGGACTAGGGAAGTGATCGTTCCACTGTGCTCAGTGCTGGTGAAACCCCACCTTGAATCCTGTGTTCAGTTTTGGGCCTTTCACTATAGGAAAGACCTTGAGGTTCTGGAGAGGAGATGACGAAGCTGGTGAAGGGGCTGGAGCACAAGTCTTATGAGGTAACTGGGGCTGTTTACCCTCGAGAAAAGGAGACTGAGGGGAGACCTTATCACTGTCTACAACTACCTGAAAGGAGGTTGTAGCATGGAGGGTGTTGGTCTCTTCTCCCAAGTAACAAGTGGAAATGAACAAGAGGAAATGGCCTCAAGTTGCACCAGGGGAGGTTCAGTTTGGATATTAGAAAAAATTCTTCCTGGACAGGGCTGTCAGGCATTGGAACAGGCTGCCCAGGACAGTGGTAGAGTCACATCCCTGGAGGGGTTTAAAAGGCTTATAGACAAGGTTCTTAGGGACATGGCTTAGTGCTAGAGCTAGATTGTGGTTTGAGTTAATGATCCTGAGGATGTCTTCCAACCAAAATAATTCCACGATTCTACAATTCTGTGTGCCATGCTGTGAAGCCTGCCCAGGCTCAGCAGCACAACCCTGCAGCACTGTGCCACGCCGTGCTGTGCCATGCCGTGCTGTGCCATGCTGTGCTGTGCCATGCCACGCAGACTGCTCATGTTCAGCAGCACCATCCCTGAAGCACTGCGCTCTGCCACACTGTGCCATGCTGTGCCGAGCAGGCTGCTCAGGCTTGACAGTGCCATACCTTCAGGGCTGTGCTGTGCTGTGTCATGTCAGCTGCCCAGTCTCGGAGGAGCTGTGCACACCAGGGAAGTACCACATGTGTGTGTATCAATGCCAGACTCTGTCCTGGAGGGTGATAAAACCAGTGTCTGAGCTGTAGCCTGTCTGCTGCACAACTCAGGCAACCCTGGCCATGTCCTGCTTGCAGCGTCCAGCACGCTTCTTCCTGTCTGCCACCAACATCCTGGCATGACTCAGTGCCAGCACACCGCTGATCCCACAGCACTGCAGGGCCCCAGCAACCCTGGAGGTACCAGAGCTGGCCAGGCAGTGCCAGCAGTTGTGCCACGGCTGAACAGCTGGTACTACACATGTGACTGCACATCCTTGCACATACCCATGTGTGTGTGCACAGAGATGTCTGTGTGCAGGCACCTCTTGGTCCCTCACTGGGGACCTTGAGCCAGACTGTGACCTGGACACATAGTGGGCATTAGGCTGGGGGATGGCACACATCCCTAGTGGGACAGAACATCTCCCTGAGCTGAGCAGGACATGTTCCCAGCAGAGCAGGATGTGTTCCTACTGGGGCAGAACATGTCCCCCCTGGGGAAGGACATCTCCAGCAGGACAGGAGGTGACCCCAGCAGGGCAAGTTGTGTCCCTGGTGGGGCAGGATATGTCCCCAGCAGGACAGGACATGTCCCCAGTGTGCCAGGTTGTGTCCCCAGCACGGCAGGATGTGTCCCCAGCAGGACAGACTATCTGCCCCTGTCCCAGGGGCAGCCCCAGAGTGGGGTCACACAGCATGAGGTGACAGGAAGGTCCAGGGCTGCCCGGACACAGAGCACCGCTGGCAGAAGGAGACAGCACACTGATGGGAATTTGTTCCTCACCATCCACAGGGACGTGAATTAAAGAGGCTGGGGGAGTCTGTGCTGATCTCCTCCTGGGGGTCTCTGGAAAGTCTCCCCTGGGCAGGGGCAGGGTGGCTGCCGTGCTCCTGCCAGCCGTGGGAAGTCACTCAGGCTCCACTCGCTCACTTCAGAAGACCTCTTGATAAACATTTATAAACATTTGTAGTATTTTAAATTTCCCCTCAATAATTTATGAATAGTTATTTTATATACTTTAAAGAGGGTAATAATGTAAAATTTATAAGGCGGGAGCGCTCAGAGTGGCAGCGCGGCGTCGCAGGGCTGGGAGCGGGAGGCACAGCCTTCCCCACCTCTCCGTGATTGAAACTTTAAAGGCTGCAGCAGTGGGGTAAAACGGGGCGTCATGGGGACATGGAGGGGACGAGGGGGCACGTGAGCAAAGGGGACATGGGGGACACGCGCGGCCGGGTGGGGTGGCTGTGCTGAGGCTGGACTGCAGGGTGGTAGAAAGAGGGAGGGATGGAACAGAGAGGAATTTGGGGATGGAGGGGGATAAGTGATGGGGATGAAGTGGAAGAAGGGGAGCATGTGAGATGAACGAAAGGATGAGCAGAAGAAGGGAGGGAGGGAGGAGGGATGTGTGCAAGGGAGTGATAACCACAGCGGGAGGCAGTGGGAGCAAGGGATGGGGAGAAGGAGGGATGGAGGGAGCTCCGGGGAGGGTTGAGAAGCAGCTGGGAGCCGGAGATAAAGAGGGAGGAGAAGGATGCCCAGCACGGAGTGCGGGAAGGTGTCAGGCAGATGGACGGATGGATGGATGAGGGGGTGGACGGATGGATGGATGGATGGGGGATGAGTGGAGCAGGAGGGAGGGAACAGGGAGAGGTGTCTGCAGGGAGGTGGGGGTGCACTGGCATGCCTGGGTCTGCAGCGTGCAGGGCGAGCAAGGTTTGGGGTGCAGATGGGGTGCAGGACAGTGTGAGGAGTGCCTGGAGTTACGGGGGTGGGAAGAGGTGCGTTGGGGGGCTGTGGAAGTGTGATTGTGCCTGGGAGGTAGCCCTGAGTGTGCACCAGGATGTGTGTGTGCAAGCCACGAGCGGGAGAGTGTGTGGGCAGGGTGTGAGCACACATGCAAGGTGTGGAGGTGCAAGGTGGGTGTAAGAGCACACGCAGGCTGCGACTCCACTCCAGAGAGGTGAGTGTGCATGCAAGATGAAAGTGTGCGCAGCATGCAGGGCCAGAGTGCGCAGTGTGTGGGAGCAGGGTGGGAGTGCTCATGTAGGGGTGAGCATGCCTGTGCTGCAAGTGTGCACAGGGCAGGAGTGCACGTGCGGAGTGCTAGTGCACACACAGAGCTGAAAGCAAAAGGGTGACTGTGCTGCGTAAAGGTACCCTCCCCACTTTTGCCCAAGCTCCCAGTGGTTCTTCTGGGAGAACCCCCACATCAAGGCACCCCCAGTGCCAGCCCCTGCCCTTGGGGACAGCCCTTCCCCAGCTCCCCAGGGAGGTGCAGGATCAACGGTCTATGCCAGACTCCCAGGAGTGCCCTGAGCTCCATGAGGACACATAGCTGGTGGCCCGTCCCACACAGGCCACACCAGCAGGGCCCAACTCAAAGGGACTCCCCCCTAAATCCTGCCCAAATTACCAAGGCACCTTAAATGCCCAAGCAAAATCTGTGAGGAGCTGGCAGCTGCAGAGAGGGACCTGCCACAAAATGATAATATCTGCCATGCTATATATAGCGCTGCCTTTACATACATATACAGATATATACTTATTTATGCTGCTTCAAGGAGGATGTCAGGGAGAAGGGGAACACACAGGTAGGGCATGTGTAGGACTGGGGGGGTGAAGCGTGGGAGGCATGCAAGGTGTGAGCACATGCAGGGGGCACGAGTCCATGTGCAAGTGTGTGCGGGGTGTGAGCATGCAAGGTGTGAGTGTGCAAAGTGTGAGTGCGTGTGCAAGGTGTGAATGTGAAAGGTGTGAGTGCCTGTGCAGGCTGTGAGCTTATGCATAAAGTAGGATGTGTGTGCAGGGTGTGAGCACCCATGCGAGGGGTGCAAGCTCTGCATGTAGGGCACAAGCATGCTCATGCAAGGCAGGAGTGTGAATTCAAGACGTGTTTTTGCAGGTGGCAAGCGTGTGTGCAAAGCACAAGTAGGTGCAGAGGGGCTCGGAGGTGCTGTGTCTCCAACTGGAACAGCAATGCCACTGCAGGGCACCCATTGGGGTGCAGGGTCGGGGCACAAGCAATACTTGGGGCAACACAGGGTATGAAGGGAGTAGGGGATCGGGCATCCCAGGCTCCCTGCAGCCAGGAGCAGAGAAGGTGCCGGAGCTCTGTCAGCGGAGGGAGGATTTCTTTATTTTGATGATAATTTCCCGGTGTTTGGGGCTGTCAGGTTCCTGGTTAGCAGCTCCCCCTCCGCGGAGCTGCTCCATGTAGTTGACACTGCAATTGTTTTCTGAAGAGAACACGCGACTCTCTTCTTATGTATTCCCTTTCCCGGTGTTTGTATTTGCTTCAAAGTCTCCTCATCACCCTGTTTGGTGACAAAAACTCATGTCTGGAGATCAGGGTAATGTGTTGCTTTTCAAAGCCTGTGGAGGAGGGGGCTGGTAGACACGGGTTTGCTGCATTATTTACTTCCCCGCAGCGCTCTGCCTCCCTGGCAGTCCTGCTTGTTCCCCCATGGGTCTGGGGGACCCACCCTGACAGCTGGGAACCCCTCCAGGTGCTCAACCTCCCAGTCCATGCTCTGGGGTGGTTGGGGGCACCCAGGTACAGCAGCACCCAGGAGGAGTGTAGGGGCTGAGGGCTACCCATGCCGTGCCGAGCAGACAGGGTGTCCTGTTCAGCCAGAGAGCAGAGTGGGTACCCCCATCTTTGTGGTGTCACACAGCTCTGCAGCACATGGCATGTTGACAAGGTAGCCCATCCTTCTCCTGCATGCCAGCTGGGCCCTCGGGGGTCAGTAGGTCTGCAGCCCAGGCTCCCCCTTGCATAGCAGCACTCGCTAACTGACTATATCTCTGTCCTGTGATCACCTTGGCTGGTGGCCTGTCCCAACCAGTGGGACTCCTGCAGATGTGTCCCCGCAGCTGGTAAGAAAACTGGGGCAAGAAGTGGGTTGCAGGAGATGGGGGGGCATGCAGGAGTGGTGTGTGCCACTCCAAGCTCAGCGCCAGTGCTCAGCACACACATAAGGAGGCTTATAGTGCATGTGGCTGGGTGTGCACAGCTGGGTGTGCACACTGAGCACAACTGAGTGTGAATCGTAGCACCCGCTCGCTCAGACCAGGGACGGGTGCTGGGGAATGGTGCTGGCAGGTGCGCCGGCACAGCCTCCCCCTCCACGTGTGTGCAATGCCACGAGCAGAGGCAGTTCTCTATCTAATTGATCAATTAATTATCTCCGGCATTCAGCTGCATATTGGTTTTAGATGAAGGGATAGGCTAACAAGCAGATTAGACGTGTGTGTCTTCAAGAGAGTGAGCGAGTGAGATGTGGGAGGAAGGAAAAGAGATAGGAGATATGCGAATGTGGAATAAGGGCCCCTTGCTCTTGCAAAGGCTGGAGCCAGGAGCTGGAGCTGGCGCCGGGGACAAAACTGCAGCAATGCGGAGGCACCGTGTGGGGGATGCTCCAGAAACGGTGATGCCGAGACAGAGGATGCTCCAGAAATATTGGTGCTGGGGAGGGAGGATGCTCTAGAAGTGGTGGACTAAAGCAGGAGGATGGTCCAGAAATGGTGGAACTGAGGCAGGAGGATGGTCCAGAACAAGCACCGTAGCAGGAGGATGATACACAGCAAGGATGCTCCACTAGCAGTGCCGAGAGCCCAGTGTGCACCATGGTCTGCAGCCCTGGCCAGGTTCATCCTTTTGCCATCCCCTTCTGCCCACAATGGCCGGGGACAGTCAGGGGAAACTCCTGGGTGCCACCAGTCATCAAGGACCATGGGTCTGGGCAGGTGGCATGACCATGCACATTGGGCAGCATGGGCAATGAGAGTGCATCTCCCGGAGCCTTCGTTTTATAGGATAATCAGCACCCCAAAACTGCTGGGATCAGGCAGACCCATGGAGATTTTCACTGAAGTTCATGGGAGACGATGGCATCAGTGTCAGCCCCTGCTTGCCCCAAACATCCCCTTGTGGTGCCCCCAGGGATGTCCCCTGGGGGCAGCCGCGGGTGTCAGCCATCCTGCCTGGTACCGGAGCTCATTAGTGCGACAGGCTGTCATTCAGGCTGTAGCCAGCCCTCGGGGCACTCCTGTAGCTGGAGGGTCTCCCGCTAGCATGGGGCAGGTGATAGAGGCTTTGTGTCCCTCCAGCACATTTTGCAGCCCATGGGGACAGTGGGGAGAGCTGCAGACTGCCACCGAGCATGGTGTCACCCTGTAGATTGTGGGGGGCCAGGGAGCCTGCAGACAGGCAGAGTGTGTGGGCAGGAGGAGGGAGCAGCACCCACTGCCGTCCCTGCCTTTCACCCCAAGACCATAGCCCCGAGAGCCTTGTTCCCTGCCAGTCTGTGTCAGCGCTGATCCCCACCTGTCAGCGCAGGATATGACAGCCCATTAATGACCATGGTGGAGCAGGATGGCTCTGCGCACAGGGGAGGGATAATTGTTTGACTTTCTTTACTTCCCATCCTGCTGTCACTTGCTCTTTGGAGCCCTGTCAACCATGTGGCATCCTACAGCCCCCTCCTGCCGCACAAACAAGCACCGCACGGCTTGATGCGCACACACGCTGTATCCTGCAAGCACTGAGCTCTCACACATGGCAGCTCACAAGCATGTGTGCACACACCATGTGCACAAATGCCCTTAGCCTGTGTGCACACAGCAGTGATGTACATGCACGTACACGTGCAAATGCGGTTTATATGCTGCATGCATGTCTCTGCAAACACATGTACAACATATACACGCACACAAGCTTTTTTTCTGGGGACATTCAGCATTAGGAAAAACACCCACGTGCTGGAACACACGCCTGTTCAGCATGTACACACACGTGAACACACACCCATGCATATAAAACTCTGGGAGATGTATATACAGGCACACACGACCCATATGCAGCACCGAGGTACAGAAATACACCCACACCTACATCCTCCGTGCATCTGCAGACACGGAGCACACACATGCCCTTGCCTGGGCACACAAGGCGCAAGCATGTCCCAGTGGCTTTGCCAGTCAGGGACTCTGGTTTGTCTTGTCTGAGCTCCAGCCACCCTGCTCAGCCTGGCACAGGTACAACTGTGACCCCAAAACCTGCCTGGGGAATGTAGGGTTTACCCCAAACATGCACACTGTGTGCACTGAGTGTGCATAAGTGTGCCCAGGTGCTTGCCCAGCCACCTCCATGCTCCCAGGGCTGGGCTCCCACCACGTCCCACAGCACAGGAGGAGCAGACAGAAGGTGAGTGGGGTTGGGATGGGGCTGCAGGGCAGGCGATGCACTGCCAAGGAGGAGGAGGAAGGAGGCAACGCCAGCAGAGGTTGCGGTCACCGGGCAGCCATGAGATGGGTGAGCTGGCAGTGACAATGCCATACAGGGACAGCTCATTGCATCTGTTGGGGCCCCCGAGGGCAGAGAGCGTTTCCCTCGTTAACCAGGATGTGCTGGCCGCTCAGGCTGCCTGCCTGATGCCCACAGCGCTTCTCCACCCCGCTGTGCCCGCCGCCTGCCTCGCCATAATTAAAGATCCAACGACCTTTGCCGGCTGCCTGAGACGCTGTAACAAATGAACGGTAAGTGCCAGATTACAGCGCGGCTCAGCAGCCCCGCAAATCCCTTTAATGAGACATTTAGGCAGGGCCAGCGGGGTGCCTGACTGCTGGGGTGGGCTGGTGCAGGCAGTGACAGAACCTTGGCCATCACCTGGGGACAAATTCACCAATGGCTCCCAGCCTTGACCCCAACCTTGTCCTGCCAGGCAAGGGTCCCCAGGCCACCAGCCCTGCATGCAACCTCATAGCAAGTCCTGGTTACAGGGGTCACCATGGTTCCAGCTCCTCCAGCTCCCCCTTTGCACCTACATATGTCCTGTGGGAGCAAAGCTGCAAGTGGCAGCAGGGAGAGGGCTAATGGCACCATGACCAGCTTCCCATGGGGACACAGGGTCCCCAGCCACCAAGCCTGGGGATGGGCACCACAAGCCCAGCCCAGGGTTGCTGGGAGGTTTATGCCTTCTGATTGTAATATCAAAAAAAAAGAAAAGAAAAGAAAAAAAAAAAAAAAAGAAAAAGCCCAAATGACTGATGGGGCCGTAAGGACGCAAATCAATAGTTGACATCGCGAACGATGTCTCCACTTGTATTAGTGCCAAATTAAGCTGTTTACTCAAACTTTCCCCGCACAAGGAGAAGCGGGGCCAGCACGGGGAGCCAAAGATGGATGGCATGCTCAGGGGCCTGAAGGTGTGATTTTTCTTGCTGTGACAGACAGTTTGCAACAACAATGACCTTCTCCTCTTTGCCTTTGGCTTTGGAAGGTGGAGGTGTGATGAGGGGACTCAGAGGGCACCTGGGCAGTGGGACCCCATCCAGGCACACTGACTGCTGGGGCTTGGGGCTCACCTGAGCATCCTCCCAGACAGAGAGCCCCATGCCCCTGTTCCCCTCCTGGGAACACATCAGATGGTGACTGGGGACGAGGTGGTCCCAGACTCCTCTGTGACATGTTGCAGGCACCAGGTGAATCAGGAAACAGGGTCACATCCCAGTTGGACTCCCTCTCTGACAATGCTGAGCTGACTGATGTGCCCAGCTTATCTGCACTGTCCTGGCATGTCCCTGCCCAGGGGTTACGTCCAGTGTCCCTGGGTGACTCTGAATGGTGATATTTATCCCTGGTATCCCTGGATGGTCCTGCCCTGGGACATTTATCCCTGGTGTCCCTGCCCCCAGTGTTGCTCTTCAGCGTCCCCATGCCAGGTCCAGTGTCCATGACATCAGGTGATTCACTGTTCCCATTTTGCTTTGGTTCATGACTACTGCTCACCATGCCCAAGAGCTCCGCATCCCCCAGCCACCTGAGTCCCTCCCCACAGCCGCGACACCTTCCCCTCTCCCCACCTGCTGGTGAGTTGTTGGCCAAGTACACAATTCCAGTAAAATTTGGGGGAAGACCAGAACAATCAGTGAATTCAGGTCAAACTCAGCCAGTGCAGAAATGAAAGCAGGGATGTAACAGAGGAGAGCAGCAATATTTTTCACTTTAGTCATTCCAACATGGAATTTTCCAAATTGACTTTAATCTCTGACTAGCAGAGCAAAACCCACCAGCTAAGACGGTGCCCTGTGCACTATTGGTGATCAGGAGAATCAGAGTCCGAGGATGCTGGTGCTGGGGACACAGTGTGACAACCGGGTGGTACAGAGACCTGAGAATGGTGGAGCCAAGGATGGTCCCTCGTCCCAGAGTGGCACAGGTGGAGAGAGGGCAGCAGGCAGAGGTGGGGGCTGGCAGCATCCACCTCATGCCTTTTAATAAAACATGAATTAGGTGCCAACACATATTAGATTCACTTCCCCAGTGACAGAAAATCAAAGGCTTCTCCCATCTTTTCTAGAGGCGCGTTCCTGATTGATCTGGAAGAAGCAGCTCAGTGCGAGGGAAGGAGTCTATACACACCGAAACAGCTCTTTAATTTCTTAATTTAATATCTGACACGTAAAGATTCTCATTAAGCCAGTCAATGAAGCCTGGAAATACAATTTTCGTGCAAACTGTCGCTATCATAACTTACATGAAACTTCAGATGGTGCCCTGTAAGCGGTGTGATTAAAACCATTCATCTTCCCTGTCAGTCGCCTGCTCCCGCACCCCCCCAGCTGCCCCCCACCCCATGCCGCTTGTGCCCATGTGGGGCTGGTGGGTGCTGCTGTGGTGATGGGCATCCGGATGATGCTCGATGGCTGCATCCCGAGACGGATCCTGCAGGGGCAACAGGGACAGCGCTGCCCAGGCCAGGCAGGTGGGGGTGTGGACAGCGTGCTGGGCAGCACCCAGCAGGCACAGCCTTCTCAGAGGGTCCCCCAGCCCTGAAATGCCCCCCTGGGGCATGCGCAGGAGGGAGAGCTTCCCAAAGGTGCTAATTAGGCAAATTAATTCCTATTGAGTCACAGTTCTTCTCTGCCTTAGATGAAAAAAAAAAAAAGCTACTTACTTCAGTGCTGATTAAATCCCAAATATCGAGATGAGGATTAGACCTAAGACTATTCCTCGGGGGGGTAACCCCCCACCATGTAGAGCAGGGCTGGGGCTGCTCACAGCAAGGACCCGCTTGGCAGCGTGCAGGCAGAACAAGGGAGGAGCTGGCAGAACCAGGGCTTGCACGGGAACACAAGCTACAGCCGTGCTCAATGGACTGTCATTCCTCATGTCCCCTGGCACTGCCAGCACCGGGCAGAGCACTTGTTAGCCGGGCTTGTTCCTCCTGCATGGGCTGTGAAAGAGGCTGGTAGAGCTGCGCAGGGCGTTAGGATGTTCTGCCATGGTGAAACAAGCCAAGAGAGGGAGTCCAGTAGGGCTTCCATCTTCACCAGGGCCTGAGGATGGATTAAATGATTTCTCAGGCTTTTCTGCCTTTCTCAGCTCTTCATCCCCCTTTCCCTGATCCAGCCTGCTGAGACTTTTCAGCTCCCAGAAACCTCCAAAAATTTCCGAGCAGCTGGAAACTTGGTGCTGGACACCAAGCTGGGCAAAAAAAACCACCTCAGGGCACTCAGAAAATGCTGGCAGATCTGTCTCACAGCCATGAGATGGGTGTTCATCGCACCTGGTGGGAGCAGGGAAATGTTTCCCTGGCAGCATTTGCCACCTAACTTTCTGTCCTGGCAGCTGTTGTCCTACAGAAAAGAGCTGGCGCCAGGGGAGCAGAGAAGGGGACTCATGAACGTCCACAGCTGCCCAGCCCTGATGCAGCCCCACGTGGGACATGAAGCCACGGCACCACACAGTCCCATCGCTGCTGGTGCCTGCAAACAGTGGGTGCCAGACACTGTCCTCCTGGCCCCAAACTTGCAGCTGTCCCCACCCTACCCTCATGCTGGGAGAGGGGCACATCCCTACCCCCAGGCACCCCAGCCAAGGTCCAGCTGCCATTCCTGGTCACCAAAGTGTGCTCTGATGAGGTGAAGGCTGGGCAGAGCCTCCAGCATATTCTGGCATTGCAATTGCCCCAGAGGTGTGTGCAGCTCTGGGTTGGGGGGTAACGTGGCCGAATGGGCACCAGTAGAGTCACCCAGTTCTGCCCCTGCCCCCCCAGGCCACCAGCTTGTATGGTTTGACTCCAGCTTCTCACTGGGGACAAAACCTGCCATGAACAGCATGAGCACCCACCTCAGCCCAGCTGTACCAGCTACAGAGGCACCCCATGGGTCCTGCACCCCAACAGAGAGATCCAGCAGCCGCAAGGGGGCACCTTGTGGTTGTCCCCTGGGGAAGGGCTCTGGGAACATGGGACCCAGTGACTGCTCGTCGTGCTGGCAGAGCAGCTTTCCTTGTCTTTCTTCTACATGTTATCTCGAGACGTCGGAGCTGCCAGCTCCTGCCAGCGCTCGCACAGCCTGACGCTGGTGCAGCTTGAAAGTGTGCGTGGCGTGTTTGATGTCAGGATTACCGGCTGGGTGTATTGTAAATGCTAAAATGAAATAAGAAGATTAGAGAAGAAAAGCGCCGCTCCGCAGCGTGCGCCTGCCGATTGCCTCCCGCTGGATCTGCTGCAGATGGCGGGGGGCGCGGGGACCCAGCCCAGCGGCAGAGGCAGCAATGACACAGAAAGGGTTAAAATGGGCCAAGCATCTTCCACCGTCACTGGTGCTGCCTGCCACCCAGGCATGAGCCCAGTCGGGGCCAGAGGCAGGACGGACCCCTTCTTGACTCCCTGGAGTGCTGGACACCCCGGTTCTCTGGCTCAAGTAAGTATTTCCTGGCTACTCCTGAGGGACATCCCAGTCTGGGTTCTGGGGGTCATCAGCCCTGTCTGCCCAGTCCTGGGGCAGTGCAATGATTTGAGGCTGAGTGGGTGTCTGCAGCTTCGCAGGGAAGCTGGGTGAGTTCTACATCCCTTCCCACTGTGCTGCACCCCTCCCCTGTGGATGGAGGCACAGCCGCCTCCCAGTCTTGGGAGCTGGCTTTTAGGGGAGAAAAGGCCCATACCTCAGAGGCAGGTGATGACCCTCTACAGCAGGGGTGTCCAACGCATTTTCACTGGGGGCCACATCAACCTCATAGTTGCCTTCAAAGGACCGAATGTAATTTTAGGACTGTATAAATGTAACTACTCCTACATTTACACAATCCTAAAATGACGTTTGGTCCTTTGAAGGCAACTGTGAAGCTGATGTGGCCCCCAGTGAAAATGAGTTTGATACCCCTGCTCTACAGGTCTTGGCAGGGGAGCCTCAGAGTCTCCATGGGACAGGTGGGTACTCTTTTCTTGTCTGGAAGGACATCCTTGCCCACTCGAGCCTAGACCCAGCAGAAGGGCAGCTCCACACCCCCTCTGTGCCCTCCTGCTCCCTGTGGCAGCCTCTGCCAGACAGGGAGGGAGTTCAGCAGGCCATGGCCCCATGTCGAGTGTGAAAGCTGGAGAGGATGGAGGGAGAGCCAGCCAGGGGAAAGCACATCACCCCAGGAGCAATGCAGGGTCCCTTACCCAACCCTGCCACGGGAGCATCCCCTCCCCCCAGGGCAGCACCCAGCATCCTGCATCCAGCAGCCAGGTGCATTGTCAGCCCCATCCCATGCTCAGCACTGGCCCCGCTGCCTGCCCAGGCAGGTCTGCCTGCATCCTGGCAGCCCTGGAGCAAGCAGGGCAGCGAGAAGCTGAGCACCAGCTGCCTCCGGGGACTCTTCCTTCCATACAGCAAGGAACCATGAGCAGGCTGGTGACTGGCCCTGTGCCTGGTACCTGCCTCCCCCCTTATCTCTTGCATCTGTTCCCAATCAAAGCATCATTTCAATCCATTCGGGAGAATTATTCTGTGATTCTGTGAAGGTTTTTCTCCCCCTGCTACCAAATGCTATTGTTTTTCTGAGACGCGGCAGCTCGGGAGCAGTGGCACAGCACCTGCCCGTACCAGTTCTGCTCAGACACGTGTGGGTAAGAGCCCCCACTCAGCTCCTGCCTGCCAAGAGCAGAGCTGATTTCATCCTCACAGCAAAGCGCTGGGCTATAGCGGGGAGGATGGAACCCCCTGAGGGAGGCAGCAGCCAGGGGCTCAACCCCCTTTCCGATGCCTGGAGGTTGGCGTCTGCAGTGCTCAGTTCCTGGGTGGCCATCACGTGGGGCTGCTGAATGGGTGCCAGAGACCCATCGCAACACCCACACACATCCCGCATCCCCCAGGCCTTGCTGCAAGCTCTGGGAACCCTCTGGGCCAAGCTTGGCTCCACACGGCCCAGGGTGGGTGCAGACCCCCACTTGCCCCCCATACAATCCTGGATATGGCACAGACAGTCAGATCTGGCTCTTTCCCCTGTGAGACTCACACCACACATTGTCATGGAGCCTCTGTTGCGTCTGCACAATTAATGAGCTTTAATTGCCTGTAAACATATTGCCAGCAGCACCAGAGCCACCATGGGAAGTCAATGGAGTGGGGAAAAGGGAATGGGGAAAGGGAATCGTGGTAACTGTTGCTATGGCTGGACCGGCCACCCCTGAAACATGACAGTGGCCAAGCAGGGCCAGCAGCATTGCCCAGCACCAGCCACAGCCCTGTAGGCAGCAGCGCAAGGGACATGGGGGTCCCAGCGTAGTCCATGTTCCCCTGTCCTTGGTGCCACCAACACCACTGTGACACAGTGCAGAGTCACGTGGGGTTCAGGCATCCCATGGAAAGCCCCTGCATTGGGACGTGGCTGCATTTGGGGTCCCACAGAAGAACTATGCCAGCAGCAGGCTGGGGGCTGGGTGAGATGAGGAGGGGTCCCTGCTCTCCCACTCTGTGTGCCCACCGGGCTGGATGTGCACATCTACGTGGTGCTAATGAAGTTTGCAAAGGTCAGGGCTCTGGGTGCCAGGAGTCAGTTTCTGTAAATGCTATTTTCTAGCTCAGTGCCCTGTAACTTTCCCTGACGGTGGTGCTTAAATAAAACAAACAGCGCATTTTAATCACCCTGCTCTCAGCATGGCTCACTGCCCCTCTGCCCACCGCAAGCCCCATCCCACACCCTTCCCGGGGGTGCAGGGCCGGATGGGCCACCCAAGGGTGTCTGGCACCGCTCCTGGGGGCTGTCCCCATGATGGCACTGCAGCATGGGGACTGAGGTCGTGCCAGTGCAGAAGTGGGACTCCTGTCCCAGTGGGACTCAAGACACTCTGTCTTTAGTTGACATGGCATTGGTGGCACGGTGCAGGCTTGGTGCAGCATCCATGCCCCGTTCACTGCTCAGCCAGTGCTGGGGGAAGTCCCAAAGCGCCCAGATGTGGCCATATGTGCATGTATGCACATGTGTTCACGTGTGTAGGAATATGCATGTGCAAGTCCATGCTTGTACTTGCAGGTTTGTGAGTGCACATGCAAGCATGTAGTCATGTGTCTGTGTATCCAGAGATACATGTGCACATATTGCATACATGTGCATATGTATTTTTTTACGTCTGCATGTGTGCGTGCATGTGCATGAGTGCAGGCATGCCTTTGTGTTTGCATGTGTATAACCATGTGCTCACGTACAGAAATGTGCTTGTCAGGAATGAACAGAGGGATGTATGTGTGTATAAGACTGCAAGCGTTTGCTTGTGCATGCATGTGCACACAGCATCTACATACTCAAGCCCACACATCTCTGTGTGTGTGCACACCATCTCCTCATACCATGCATTTGTAGCAGGTTTCATCGTTGCAATCACAGGGAAGTTTTCCTTAAACCTTGGTGAGGAACCAGGCTGGGCGTGGGAACAACACGCACCCGCGCCGGAGATAAGTTCCTGCCACAAAGTTTTCTTTCCCTGCTAATTTTCTGATTAGCCCCTGTCTGATGCGTCGGCAGCCGCGCTCCACGGAGCTTATTCAAACGCGGCGTAATCTTTCTAAGCAGCAAACAGGGGGCAGGGACGCCTCTCAGCTCCCAGCAGACAGAGCCGTGCGTCGGGAGGTAATAACTCTTCAGGGACTCGCAGCCGAGTGCTGACAAGCCGCCGGGAGAGCTGTGGAAATCCTTTCTGCGGATGAGCCAGGAGGATTCTCCTGCTATCCCCTAAAGCCTGCGTGTCACCTAGTCCAATAAAAGGCATTATCGGGAAGGTGGCATTATGTTCTGGCGTATCTCAGGCCCCCAGCCCAGCCCCAGCTCTGCTGGCTTTGCATGACAACAGGAGACTTAGGGCATGGTGGGTGCTGGGTGCTGCCTGCCAGGGATGCTGCTGGGTGAGGGGGCTGCGCCCTGCTCTCTGTGCGCCCCAGCAGAGGAGGGGTTGGGGAGCATGGCTGTGTCCGCTCTCCATCCTGCAGCTTCAAAGGCTGGAGATCTCCTGCAATGGCAACAGCAGCTGGCACTGACCATACTGAATGTCAGCACACCTGCCTGCTCCCCCATCTGCCTTCCAGGCGGTGCGAGGTGAAGAGCTGAGGAGTTTGGGGGGCTCAGACAAGCTGGGTGGACCCAGCATCTTTGGTGTGTTGATGCCTTGGTCCCATCCTTGTCCATCAGTCAGCCAGGGGTGAGTGGGTCACCCTGGGGGCATCCTGCCAGCCACAGGAGTACCAGGCACCTGGTAAGGCTCCACGGAGAGTGTCCCCAGGGCTGGGGAGAGCATCTGGAAGGGAGTGCAGCAAGGCTGTGCTGGGGGTACTGTGCCACAGAGAGGAGGATGGACCTCAGAGTGCAGGAGGTCACCCTGGGGCGGTCCTGGCTGTTCTTGTCGTGGAATCATGAAATCATTGAATCATTGAATGGTTTGAGTTGGAAAAGACATGAAGGATCACCTAGTTTCAACCCTCCTGCCATGGGCAGGACATCTTCCAGGTTGCTCAAAGCCCCATCCAGCCTGGCCATGAACACTTCCAAGGATGGGACATCCATAGCTTCTCTGAGCAGCCTGTTCCAGTGTCTCACCACCCTCATGGTGAAAATTTCTTCCTTATATCTAATCTAAATATCCTCTCAGTTTAAAGCCATCACCCCTTGTCCTGTCACTACATGCCTTTGTACAAAGTCCCTCTCCAGCTCTCTTGTAGATCCCCTGTAGGTACTGGAAGGCTTTTACAAGAGCCATTCGCTGCCCAGCCTGTATTTGTGATTGCCCTAACTCATGTGCAGGACCTTACACCTGGCCTTGTTGAATTTCATGAGGTTGGCATGGGCCCACCTCTCCAGCCTATCCAGGTCCCTCTAGATGGATCAACCACCACCACTCAGTTTGGTGTCATCGGTAAACGTGCTGAGGGTGCCCTCAATCCCACTATCCGTGTTACCTACGAAGATGTTAAACATGTTAAAGATGTTAAATAATGCCAGTCCCAATACTGACCCCTGAGCAGTGCTACTTGTCACTGGTCTCCACCAGGTCATCAAGCCTTTGACTGCAACTATTTGAGTGTGACCATACAGCCAATTCTTTATTCACTGAGTTGTCCATGTCTCTCCAATTTAAATACAAGGATGTCACATGGCACAGTGTCAAGTTCTTTGCACAAGCCCAGGCAGATGACATCAGTTGCTCTTCACCTATCCAGTGCTGTAACTCCATCATAGAAAGCCACCGAATTTGTCAGGCACGATTTATCCTGAGTGAGGCCATGTTGGCATTCACCAGTGACCTCCTTATTTTCCATGTGCTTTAGCACAGCATCCCATGGATCCTGCCTGGTCCTGCACCCCAGAGGAGGGTGCAGGGGACTGCACTGGAGGGGACACCACCCCTGAGCTGGCAGGGGGCATCCCTGCTGCCACCCGCCCTGGCACAGCCCCAGGTTGAGGGGGACTGGCTGTGCGCCTGTGTGGGACCCACGTCTGCTCTGACTGGCTAATTTACTGTGCCGCTATGCACCGCACTATCCAATAACTATGAAATGATGTGGAGATTTGCAGCCAAACCCTCTCATAAAGAGATTTAAGAGGGTGACAAAGATAATTAAACATCCTTCCCCAAGTATTGACTTGCAGCTGAAAGGAGGAAAAATAACTACATTTTTCACAGTCCTTTTAAATCATCCCGATGTCTGTCTGGGGCACTGTGCAAACAAGCCCTGGCTACAAGTGCCACAGCCCTGGCTGCCAGGCTGGGAAAAGGACAATGGACCAGAGCTGGGGTTTGTGCAGCCGGGGACTGGCATGGGGTCCTGGGCTGGCAGTTGGCAGTGCAGTGAGGGAAGGATGCTCCAGAGCAAACAAGGTGACACAAGACTGGTGGCCACCCGATCAGCCCTGAGCAGAAAGGTTAACCTAAAACAAGCAGTGCGGGGTGGTGAGAGAGCCAGGAAAGGGGGAACATGGAGCTGGAGTACAGGGACAGTGGCAGGAGACAAGTGGGGAGCAGGATGCAATAAGGAAGCTTAGGACATGCGAGTAAGCGGTTTGAGGAGAGGCCTTCGAGGAGCATCAACATACACGCCAAAGCAGCTGCAGCATGCACACATGTCTGCACACCTGTAGAGCACGTTTGCAACACTCTGTGTGTGTGTGCACACCTGTGTGCGTGGGTGTGTGGGTGCTCAACACCTGTGGGCTGCACTGCTGAGCTGTGGGGTACGTGTCTCACCAGCCACATGTGCTGTCATGTGTGTGCTGATCAGCTCAGCACGTGTGGGTGGCTGACACACGTGTCCAGACATGTAATTGCTGTGTGGGCTCTGTGTCAGTGATGGCTTTTGTGCCACCAGTTGGGTGGAGGAGTCACAGGTACCTACTGGATGTCCACAGGTGTAGCAGGATCCTGTGGGCACGTCGCTGTTCCACAGCCACTTTCACACATGTGCTTGCCCCGCATGACTCTGTGTCACACATGCAGAGTACTGCCGCTTTTGTGCTGTGTCCCGCAGATGTGTGTCACTGTGCAGTGCCCCTTGTAGGTGTATTACATGGATATGTGGGATGCAGGTAGCTGGAGGAGCATCCTGAAGGACCCTGCCCTGGCACGACCCCAGTTGTAGGAGGACACTGAGGAGTGGCAAAGAGGTACACAGGTACTCAGGGGATATGCTGAGTCACATCACATCACCCAAGAGACATTCTGGCCCATCTCCAATGGGGCAGACCTGTTGTGGGACCTGCCTCCCTTGTCCCTGCACCCCAGGGAGTACACCCCATGCTTTGCCCTCCACCATCTTTCTTAGGGGCAGAGCTGTGGCCAAAACTCATGGCATGGGTGGGCAGGGAACCCCCACCTCTGCATGCCCCTGTTCATTGTGCCAGTCCCTGGAAATGTGCCTGCCAGACTCCCCCAAACCCACTCGTGCTTTGCCATCGGTGCCACCAGACTGTGCCAGCAGGGACACCCTGAACCCCCAGCCCTGCCTCTGCCTGGGGGAGATGTTGCTTCCCTCTGCCCGGCTCGCTGGGAAATGCTGCCAGAGATGAGACCGTGTCCCTGCGCTGGGGACAGGGAAGGGACCCAGAGGGCTGGATACCCCAGCTGTGCTGGGTCCCAATCTTCAAGGGGCATGAGGAGGAGCAAGCCTCCTCCACCAGCTTATCCCTGACACCAGAAGCTCCTAAAGTGGCAGGAAAAGCTCCACACTGAAGCATGCAGGAGCTGGTGGTCCCCAGCTACAGCTGCTAGTGCTGTCCCTGAGCTGTCCCCCTCTCTGGGAGGGGGACTGTGTGACCAAGGAGGACTCTGTTGTTGGGCTCAGCTTTTTGGATCCTGCCAGGAGAAAGAAGGATGTGGTAGGAGCAAGGAGGAAAAGGAAAGTTTCTGGGGCTTCATCTCATCCTCTGCTTAATGGCAAAATTTAAGAAGGGGTCCCCTCTCTGGGCTTCCTGTCACTGAGAGTGTTGTGTCCCCAGCATGTCTGCTGTCCCGGGGACCTTCAACTTAGTCCAGTAATATCAAGTGTCCCGAGAGCCTAAAACCAAGGTGCAAATCACCCTCAATTGCTTTGCGCTGGCCAGACTGGGCTGTTCCCAGGGTGCCACAAAACAGCTCAGAGCAGCAGGAGACACTGAGCTTGTGGGGGACAAAGCCACCCCAAATGCCACCCTGGGAGGGCACGTGGGGAAGCAGACAGCACCCATCTGGCACCGGGGTGGGGACCCAAGTCAAAAGCAGCCCCAGCCATCACCTCTATCTCCATGGACAAGCTGGTGACATCAGCATGGAGCAGGGGGACATGTCACCTCTGCAGCTGGAGGCTGCAGAGGAGCTGTGGCTGTCTCCTCCACGGACATGGTCCTGTTCCTCTCTCTGTCCCTCGGCTTGTCCCTTTCCCTGGCCTCTCCCTGGTGCTGGCCATGTCCCTGTCGCTATCATCCGTGGAGCACGCATGACACCCCGTGGGCAAACACCAGACTGCATATGCAGGGTAAGCAGCACAGTCCAAAGACGGGTCCTCGGGCACGGTGGCCCTGACCCGGGGATGCGACTCATGTGGGGAACATTGTCCTTCTGAGGGGGATGGAGTGGCACTACCTAAAGGAGCTGCAGCTGGGTTTTGACTTGATCAGGTTGGATGGACACATGGCTGGGGGGTCCCCACACTCCTGGGGCTCTGGGGTCTCACCAAAATCCTGAGAGCTCCCTGCAGGCCTGGGGCTTTGGGGGTCTCATGGGGGCCTCGAGGTCCCTGCAGCCCCAGGGCTCTGGGGTTTCGTTCGCTTCCCTATGGGTCCCTACAGCCCCCAAACTCTGGAATGCTTTCTGCAGCCCTGGGACTCTGGGGCCATGCTTGGCACCCAGGGGTCCCTGTAGGTCTCCCCAGGCGTCCCTGCAGTCCCAGGATGTTTCATGACCTGCACCACTCCTGGGTTGGATCTCACTTTTCCTTGGTTTTCCTGCTTTTTGCTGTGTTCCTCACAGGGGAGGCAGCCTGGCCAGAGCTGGCATGACCTGATGTCTCTCAGGAGTTCCAACACCTTCCTCCCCCCATTCTGGGAGGATCTTCACCTCCCAGCCACCATCTCCTAATGCTGTGTGGTAGCTGTAACCCTTCCTAACTGCTCCAGTTGGGTTTCTCCAGGCCAGGAAACTCTCAGCTTTTCCTCCTGACTCTTCTTTTTCATTCCCCAGGAGATAAACCCTCGTGGAACGAGTTTCTGGGAGGAACCAGCACTGCAGTTCACATAAAGCCAAAGCACAGTCATTTACTATAGGAAAAACATTTCTCATTCCAATTTGCAAAGGCTTTCAAAGTCAGTTCTCAGAGGAGCAGGAGAGGTGGCTGCAGAGGGGATTGGATGCTCTTCTCCAGCTCTGGAGAGGCTGGAACCTGGTCCTGCTAAGGCATCTGAGCTGGTTAACAGAGACTTGAACAGCATGCAAAGCCCTGCAACCCCGCTCGCAGTGTATAAATCCCACATCCCATCTCTAGAGTCTTTAAAGACACTTGGAGAATTTAGAAATTTGACCTGGAGAATTAAAGGAGAAAGAGGAAGGGGCTAGAAAGTCTTTGTTTAGATACAGCCAGGATGGGAGCAGAGTCCTCCTCACCATAACCTAACCCTCACACTTTGCATGCTCTGAACCCACCAGGCCACCAGGGCTCTCCAGGCTCTGGAAAGGTCCCTGCTCATAGACCTGGTGACCATGGGGCATGAAGCGGTATCCTGGGGGCTGCTGGTCCCCCATGCCGTCCTCCACTGCCACGCAGTGACAAAGCATGGATGGAGCATTCCAACAAGAGCAGGACCCTGTGTGTTTGTAGCAGATGGACCCATCCCAGAGATGGGACAACCTTGTGAAGGGTGAGCCTGTCTCCTGATGATGTATTTCTTCCTTGTGAAGACAGACATGGAGCACAGCTCTGTTGTCAGCCCAAGGAATGTAACTCCGTGCCGGACATGGGGACACCACAAGCTGCTGGAGTCCCATGGCTGCTGAAAGCCAGCATCCAACTAAACCAGGTGTGATGAGCCACCATTAGCTGCTGGAAGCTGAAGGACAGGGGAGTTACACCCCCAACCGCAGGATGCAGGTTCAGCCAGCCCTGACAGCAGGGTCTGGTGGTACCATGTGATGGGGACACAGCCAGAGCACAGCCAGGTCCCTGCTAACAGATACTCCTGCAAAATGAGCCCATAAACTTTATTTCCCTTGGGCTCAGGTGTTGCTTGGGTGGCAGCTCTGATGCCTCCAGAAAAGCAGCATTTATTTCCTCCCTCCCTGCTGCTTCACTCCTGCTGCTTCCTCCACAGAGGTTGAGAGAGATGGGACGGTCACACCTTGGAGACACCCCACAAAATGGTGTCACATTGCTCCTGAGGTAGCTACTGCCTGGTCGGGAACTTAAGGTGGCTTCAGCCACAGGACATTTGATTTTCAATGCTCATAAAGAGAAAATAAACAAGACATGACAGAAGCAAGGTTGCATTAATGTGTTGCTTTACCTGTGCTACTGTCACGTTCCTCTCTCTCCTTTGGGGTGTGCCAGCTCCCAGCGGCATCACCCGGATCTAGACCTTGGGTCCAAAAGAGCCAAGTGCGGTGGTGAATGGGGTTGCAAGGGCAAATGGGTCACAGGAACCCATCTGAGCTCAGCACGTAGCTGACAGGGGACCTGTGATGATGACCAGCGAGCTTTTGGGTGGCTGCACTGTTGTGCAGCTTGAACACTGACCCCAGGGGCTGCTTCAGAAGAGAAGAGAGCACTTCCTGCTCAGGTTTCCAACCTGAGCCACCAGGCAGAGAAATGCTCCCATCCTTTAAGTGCAGAGAAATGTGGCCAGGTAAGGCTGGTTCCTGCTTCAGTGATGCTGGGTAAGCACTCTGCTCCTTTCTGCAAAGCTGGTCTGGACTCCTCTGTCCCCAGAACTGCAGTGTCCTCCCTTCCTCCACAGCTCTGGACATGTTTTGGAGCCACAAAACCCCCAGGCTTGGGTCCCACCTTCACCCACACAGACACGTGTGGGCTGTCCAGGCTGGGTCTGGCTCTTGCAGGGGCTGTGGTGACTGCACACACTTGCACATGGGTGTGCCGATGCTCACAGACACTCCCGTGCACCCTATGGGACACTACAGCAATGGCGTTAGACAGCTCTAGATCATAAATCCATCCAGCCTCACTTGCTTCCTGCTCCACAGCCCCAAGGCCACCCCAAGGTCATCCCTCTGCATCTTCCCCAACTCAGGATCTGCCACTTCCTGCCTACTGCAGCAGATATTTAACCAAGCGTGACAGTCGTCAGCTTACCAGCAAATGGCCACAGCACCTGGAGCAGCTCAAGCTGTGACACCAGAAGCTCCACACCGAGGGGCTGTTGCTCCACATGTTCCATGCTGTTCCATGCTCCACGTGGAGGGGCTGTTGCTCACACACCATGCTACAGCGTGGGCAGATGTGGGCAGCTGCAGGCAACCTTCCACCTCAGGCGAGGCTTTGTGAGCGGCTGCAGCTCTCCCACTTTCTCCCTGCTCTCCCTTCCATTAGTTTTGCCTATGCCTTGATGCCCGATTGGCAGCTGGTCCCAGATGGGGCACCCCAGAGTCAGTACTGGAGCCATGTTCCCCATCCTCATCAGAGGGAAGGATGAGGAGACTACTACACCTTTGCCATGCAGGTGAGGCTAAACTAGGGGGAATGGGTGTGCAGTGAAAGGCAAAGCCTCAGCCTAGATCGACGCTGAGAAACTCAACATTTGGGTCAACAGAAACCTCTTGGACATCAATGGGACAGACCAGATAGATAACCCCGGGTTTCACCCAGGCTGGGGACCAAGGGGCTAAGCAGGGTCTCAATGAAAAGCACATGGGACAAGGCCCCAGACAAGGTCCTGGACAAGAGGCTGAATAAACGGGGCAAGCTGCCTCCCTGCATGATGTGAGGAGGAGTGTGGCCAGCAACCTGAGAGAAGGTGTTGTCCCTCCTGCACCAGAGAGCCCACAGCCCAGACTGGCCCACCAGCTGGGGGAGAAGTGGAGGGGCAAGACAGGAACCAGCAGCTGCTGCTGGCAGGGCTGTGCCCTGGGGCTACAAGAGGGGTGGGTTGGGATCCACCAGCATCATGCAGCTGCCTGGTGAGCAGATGCAAATGCAACAGGGCCACGCTGTCTCGGTAGGGCATGAGATGTAACAAAGGAGAGCACACATTAATTACAGCTTCAGATTGAACAGTAGGAATCATTATTTATTTTCCTGGAGAGGTGGTACAGCTGTGGGACATGCCACCAAGGAGCTGGGGCAAATCCATCCTTCAAGATACAGCTGTATAAAGCCATGGATGACCTTACCCTGTGCTGATGGTGTTTCTGCTCCAAGCAGAAGGGTGGGCTGGAGACCCCCAGGGCTCCCTTCCCACCAGCACCACCAGAATCCTGCAAGCTCAGAGAGGGGAAGCCTCCCCATCTGCAAATTCTTTCCCTTCCCCATGCCAGTAGCCCACACCACAGACCCAGGACACCTTGACAGCCAAGGTCATGTGCACTGGACCACAGCCTCGTTCCAGGGAGGCCAGGACTTGTGCTGGCCCGCATCCTGCTGATGCCAAAGCCCATCACTTCCGCCACACTGCTGGGAGTCCTGGCTGCTGCTCCCAGCAGGGGATCAGCTGATCCCGCCAGCGACTGGTGCTGCAAAGTCAGGCACAGAGATTGCCAGTGTGCCGGTGAGGGGACAGCGGGCTGAGAGGGACAGAGGGCTGGAGGAGCTGGGGGCAGCTCTGCCCTGAAAGCCGAGCCACCTGCATGCTGCTACCTGCTGAATAATAGAGGAGCTGACAGCCAGCTGGAGAGAAATGTGATCCTGGTTAGCCAGCCGGGGAAGACATCTGAGCTCCCAGCAGCTGCGATAGTGACTGCAAGGAACGAGCCTTCCTCCCCGCTGCTCCGTGCAGCACAGCCTGGTCGGGGTGGCTGGAGGTCTCTGCCCATTCTGGTGCACCTGGGTGGCCGGTGCCCGCTCTGGGAGCACGGGCTTGGGGCTCCGAGGATGATGTGAGCTGCAGCAGGAGTCTAGCAAGGCAGAGCTCAAGGGCAGAGCCGGGTTTCCCGTGAGGTGAGGCAGAAGGAGCCTTCCTGCAGCCGGTGCCTGCGCCCTGGGTCCAGCAGCTCAACCCCATGTCCAGAGGAGGGGAGATGGTTTATATCCCAGATGACTCTGACTTCAGCTCCTTCAGAGATCAGTGCGAGAGCCTGGAGGGCTGGCACTGTCAGTATAACAAGGCTGGTGTGACCGTGTGGAGTCAGGGCCAGGAGGAAAGCTGCACGGTGCAGAAAATCAAGGTAAGCAGATGCCAGCAGCTGCGGGACTACCAGCCCTCCCCTGCCCCAGCTGCCTGCCCAGCTGCTTCTGTGGGTCCCCAAGGTGCTGGCCTGTCCTGGGGGTGCACAGCACCCTGGTCCAGCTTGCCTGTGGGTGTTTCTGCCCCAAATGCAGGGCTGGTAGGGTTCACCCCCAGAGGTACCTGCTCTGCAGGTTCTCCCTGCCTGCCACAGGCTTTAGCCTCTCGACCTGCTGGGTTGCCTGCTGCAGCCTCCTGCCATGCACGCACGTGTGTGTGCTCATGTTGCAGCTGCCCTTGATCCGGACACAAGCGGGAAGGCCCTGGGATCGATTACATTATGGAGATGGCTTTGTTGGGAGCCCCCAGGCATGAGACAGGCTGGAGGGTTGGCTCCCTGGTGCCTGTCCCATGACCATACCATCCTGGGGCACATCGTCTCTCATCCTGCACTGTACAAGCATCCCAGAGAATTTAAGAGCCTCAATGTGCTGTCTCAGGACGTTTGTTGCTTGTCAGGGCCAGATCTGGGATGCTGCAGAGGGATTAGTAGGGCTCAAGCATTCCCCAGGCTGTTACACCTTGTTGTGCATCCACATGGCACTGCCAGGTGACCCTGAGTACATCCAGAATGGTTATGGGGTGCTGGGGGTGAGAGGCATTGGACCCCCATCACAGGGTAAGCCCCACATGGGAGTATCTTGTGGGGCAGCACTTGGCTTCATGGCTGGTGTCACAGGCAGGGCTCTGGCTTCTCTGGCCTCCAAGGACCAGGATGCAATGATGGGATCCACCTGAGCAAGCTGAGCCAGAGCATCTTACCAACAGACTGGCCAAGCTGGTAAGGAGAGCTTTCAACTAGGGAAGGGTTACTATGACCTGAAGAGCAGGAGAGGTGTGGGGAGGTGGTGAGGAGGCACCTGGGTGCAGTACACTGGAGAAGGCTCTTGCACAGCTCTGCCAAACACAGTAACTGGCAGCCCATCTCTGGTGTCTGCACACCAGTGCATTCAGCTGGGAAGACACCAGGAGGAGCTGAGCACACAGTGATTGCAGTCCTGCCATGGATGGAGGCCCAGCAGGGCCAAGGTGAGGAGGCGAAGGAGGAGAAGCAGCACTTCTGCAGAGGGGCAGCTGCAATACACGCCACCTTGCCGCAGTGAGCTGGGGAAGGACTTCTGGCCTAGGATCAGGCAGCATTTAAGCCAGTTGGGCATGCACAAGTCCACAGCACCAGGCAGGACACACCAAGAAGTGCTTGAAGGGGTTTGCCAACATCTCTTTGAAAAGTCCTAGAGACTGCAGGAGAAGAGTCAAATGTCACATCCATCTTCCAGAAGGGCAAGAAGGATGCTCCAGGGCAGTATGGGCTGCTGTGTCACCTCCATCCCTGGAAAGGTAATGGAAAGCATCCTCTTGGAAGCTATGTCCTGAAGGACAAGGGCAGTAGGAACAACAGCAGGGACCTACCAAGAGGAAATCATGCTTCATCAGCCTGGTTGCCTCCTGCCATGAGAGCACTGTGTGGGGATGGAAAGAACAGTGAAGGCCACATACCTTGACTTCAGTAAAGCCTTTGACAGGGTTTTCCGTAGTCTCCTTGTCACCAGATTGGTGAGGTATGGACTGGAGAAGATGAGGTGGGTGGAAAACCAGCTCACCACCAGGCTGATGGCATGGTGATCAGCAGTGCAGGGTCCAGATGGTGCCCAGTTGCTGGATCATACCCTGTTACTGCGACAGTGGGACTGGGTACTCTCCCAGTGAGTCTGCAGGCAGCACTGAAGTTAGGAGAGCATTTGAAGCACTGGAGACAAGGCTGCTGCTCGGCATGACCTGTACAGGGTGGAAAGAAGGGCTGCAAGGGGGACCTAATGAAATCCAGCCAAGTTCCAACAACCACAGCCCAGCTGAGGGGATGCAGTTATATCCCCTTTGGCCACCACTGAGCCCTATAGAAAGGGGACCCCAAGCAGGTTCAGGGGAGTCTGAGCACCATTGCCCAGCCTGGATCATGGCAAGTAACACCTCCTTGATGTCGCTTTTCTGCTCTGGACAGGCCCTGGGCATGGTGCAGGTGTCAGCACTTCCCAGGGACCCTTCCCAAAATGCGGGTTGGAGGATGTCAGTCAGTCTGGGCAGAAGAGCTGAGCTGTACAGGCTGCGCCTTGGGGATCAGAAGAGCCCTAGTCTCTCCATTAATGCAGGCGTAACCTGGAGAGTGGCTGAGCAGTTGGAGTTTTGGTTTTTTTCCACCTGAATTCACTGTGGATGTCCTGATTTGCAGTTCTGTGCTTTCCCCATCCCAGCTGACTGCCTGCTGCTCATGGTGTGGCTCTTGCACAGCTTCTGTTCATCTGTGGCTGGAGATGAGTGGAGGACAGGCCTTAGGGGGGGATTTTGGGGGTGCAAGGCTGTGATAGCCCCCCTGTGATAACTGGAGCTTCCAGGAGCCCAGAAGGACCATGAGCTCTACCTCCAGCCTGAGGCACCCTCCACCCCACAGCAGCTGGGAGAGGGTGCCTAGGGAGGGGGAGCAGGAGGAGGGGGCTGGGCACTCCCACACTCTCCTCCATGGTGCCCCAGGGAGCTCAGCACATCTCCCAGCCTGCCCTGGGCACAAGTCCAGCATGTCAGGCAGCAACCATCACCCAGGCCATCAGGGAAAGCTTGCCTGAGATTGATGGGACCTGCCACGTTCAGAGGGCCATCTCCAATTACACAGCACTGCTGAACACCTCATCAAAGATGCAAGGTCTCTAACGAGGAACAGATGACATCTCCTTCCTCCGGGCATTGAGAGGAGTGGGCCAGCCGGCTTCATCAATAATGCACTTGCCGGTGCGGTCAGGCAGTTCCACGGCTCAGGTTACAGCCAGGGCCCCACCAACCTCCCTGGACCAGACCCCACAACCAAGAGCATCATGCCAGAGCAGGACCATCCCTTTTCTTGCTCTGCAGGAACACGGGGTGAGGGGACAGGACCTGGACCACCAGGCAGCCCCATTTGAGGGCAGACGGTCCTTCTACCCCCGCCACCCTCCTGCCTTTGCTGGAGGGATGCATGTGCTGCATGCCAGCAGTGGAGCTGGTGGCTTTGCCTGGACCATCGTGAAACAGACCACAGGGATGTATCCTGGGTGGCATGTGCGGAGAATCCTCCATGGCACATGTGTGTGACCCTATAGCAACACAGAGACACGTGACTGTACATAGGAACAACCCAAAGTCCTTGTCCCCAGAAGGGCACAGCTCCATGCCCTGGGGGTGGGTGTTTCCCCCCGATGATGTCCCAGTGGCCTGACTGCCCCATCTCTCTGCAGACTCGCATCTCCTGCAAGGACGTCCCTGCTGAGACCCTCTACGATGTGCTGCATGACACCCACTACCGCAAGAAATGGGACTCAAACATGATCGAGACCTACGACATCGGGCGTCTGACCGTAAATGCTGATGTGGGATACTACTCCTGTGAGCATCCCCCAGCCCCTCGGGACCCCCAGTGCCCCTCCTTCCCAACCCTCCAGGCCTGTGTGTGAGAGTGGGGCCACGGGGGCAAGAGGTTGGGATGTAACAGGGTCTATCTGCAGGGAAGTGCCCGAGCCCCCTGAAGAACCGGGATTTTGTCACCCTGCGCTCCTGGCTGCCCCTGGGCAATGACTACATGATCATCAACTACAGCGTGAAGCACCCGGTGAGCCCCCGACCAGCCCCAGTTCTGGCAGAGTGCTGGTCCCATGGGCTGGCGTGCCCAGGCAAGGCGGGGTGGCAGCTAGGGCAGGCTCTGAGTAGAACAACCTCTCTTTGCAGAAATACCCACCCAGGAAGGATTTTGTGAGGGCTGTGTCCCTGCAGACAGGTTACCTGATCAAGGCGAATGGTGCCGGCGCCTGTGTCCTCTATTATCTCACCCAGGTGGACCCTCGGGGTGAGTGCCAGTGGGAGGGGAGGGTGCAGCATGCCTCCCCAGAGGTAGGTCTCATTCTATCCCCAAAGCTCACAGACCATGGCTCTCCATCACCCAGAGGTCCAAAGGGCACTGGGAAGTGGGGACAACCTGGGGAAGAAGGGGGTCCCCTCCCAGGGCACTGCATGGGACAGGTGCCATCAGCCCTGGGGGTGCCCAGCCTGGCACAGGACACTGCAGGCTGATGGTGCCTCCTCTGAGGCTGGCCTGGGCTGGCTAAGTGATGGGGCTTTGGGCTCTTGCAGGGTCGCTGCCAAAGTGGGTCGTGAACCGCGTCTCCCAGTTTGTGGCACCGAAGGTAAGCAGGGTGCATGGCCAGTGGTGGGATGCACAGGCATCAGGGATGAGCTGCCCTGAAGTAACCCCATAGGTAGGGGCAGGATGGGTGCTGGGTGACCCAGAGCTTACAGGATGGGTGCTGAGTGACCAAAGACTCACAAGACTGGTGCTGGGTGACCCAGGGCTCACAGGACATGCACTGGGTGTGCTGCTGGGGCTGTGTGGTCCAAGCCAGGCCTCCATCCCCTCCCAGCACCCCAAAAAGCAAGCAATGGGGGAGCTGTGAGCTGTGCCCACAGACTGAGGTGGCTCCATCCCCACTGGGGACTTGAGCATTGTAACGGGCTGGACACACTCTGTCCACAGGCGATGAAGAAGATCTACAAGGCTGGGCTGAAGTACCCAGAGTGGAAACGCAAGCATGACCCTGGATACAAGCCCTGGGTGTACCCAGAGCAGAACACACTGCCCAGTGTCAGCCTGACGGAGCTCTCGGTGCAGCACGCCGACTCGCTAGAGAACATTGATGAGACAGGACTGCCCGAGGACCACCTGAGTACCAGTGACCATGAGGCCTGAGCCCCTGCCACAGCCCTCTCATGTGGGACCCCCTTGTGACCAAAGCTTGGACGCCAGGGGATATGGATGGGAATTTGTCCCCCTGCACCCCAGTAGTCATGTCTGCTCTCCAATTCCTTCATCATACACACCCCTACCTGGGCAGCAGGAGACTGTTCTGTGGAAACCTGCAGCATGGGGGCTGGAAAGAAAGAGGATGGGAAACCTGGTTCCCCCTGCACCTATAGTGGCCCATGGAGATGTCCCCAAGCAGGAGGCAGAACTGTCAGAGGAGTGGGTGCCCCAAGAAGAGGCTGAGCATGGCAAGAGAGAGGGAACCCTTCATGGGGTGGATAGGAGCTTTCTTGGCACCAGGATATCCCTTTACCACTGTAAGACCTTCTCAAAAGACCAGAAAGGGGGACTATGGGGTCCTGCCCAGGCTTTGCAACAGCATAGGGCTTTGACTGACCCTCTCTGGCCCAAGGTCCTGCTCTGCCAGCCCCACGATCAGGCTGGCCCCACTCCAGCCCACCAAGACCTCCTGGGCTTTGTGTGACCCCCCCTGCCATCTCAGGAAGCCCCATCCCAAGTCCTCTCCTGGGCACCAGACTCACCTCTGCACGCTGGCTCTAGCCCAACTAGTTCTGAGGACCCCTTCCTCATGTGGTGTTTGGGGGGACTTGTCCTGGCAGTGGGGTCTTGGGCAGTCTCTGTCCCCACTCTCAGTGTTTTCCACCGCTGTAGTTTCCAACACAACAATAAAGGGGTTGGTGTGTGTGCAAGAGAGCTTCAGGTTGGCACGGGACAACGAGGACACTGGCATCAATCCCACACTAAGACTGTCCACACACCAGGTCCTTGGTCAGAGCAGGGGGCCAGTCCAGCTGGGCAGTCCCAGCACCCAGGGGTGCCCCTCACCAGGGAGTGAGGTGGCCAGTGGTAGGGCAGGAGGGACAGATGCTGAGGTCCACACGCCCACACGCATGTGGATGAGTGTGCGTGGGCATGAGACAGCTTCTGCCGGACAACGGGAAGTCAGTCTAGACAGACACCGCTGGGGGAATATGCTGACAAATGCTGGATTTTCCATCCACCCGTTCACCCCCACGTTCTGAGGCCACCTGGGGCTGCTGGACTCCTGCCCCAGGTGGGGTTAAACCTGATCTGTGCAAGGCCAATGTGAACGGGCCCGTTGCTGCTGACAGTGCTGGGATGCTCAGCTCCAGACCTGTCCCGGCAAGGTAAAGACTGAAGGACACGGCCAGGATGTGGTGCCCCCCTGCCCCAGACAGAGCTCTGCCCAGGCAGTGGTGGGACAAGCCCCTGGAAGTATCTAGGGCTTTCAGCCTGCCCAGAGCCACTTGCCACTGCAGACTTCAGGGCCTTTCTGACCCCTTCAGCCTCACACTCCCTGTCCCTGCATCCTTGCCCCAGGCTGTGGGTGCTGCTACCCTGTGTTTGCTTTCCCTACACCTTCTCCTCGCCAGTTCATCTGGACACCCACCCAAGCATTCCAGGCACAGATGCTCACGTCCCCCTTTAGCTGGCCCGATAGGTCACGAGAATGTCCCCCACATTGCTCCAGAGGGACATCACACGCACATGTCTCGCTGCAGAGCGTGCTGGGTAGGGGAGAGGAGGTCCTGGCCATTGGGGCAGCCAACTCCCACGATTTGCAGCTGGGCTGGAGGCTCAAACAGAGCAGGGGCAAGAAGCCAGCTCTGCAGGGAAAATGTGGAAAACCCAAGGACAGGAGATGTGCAGGTTCCCACACAGGCTCACAGTGAGGTGACCAGTCCCACCCTGTCCTGTGCTGCTCCCACCATGCCAGCAGTCAGAGGGCACCTGCAGCACAGAGGATTTTAGCCACATCCCAGGCCCAAATTGCCCACAAAACACTGCAATAATTGTGACAGACCTGGGCAGGGAACTGTGGTCAGAGCAAGGTGGACAAACCCCCCTGGGTGCTGTCCTGATGGGGCAGAGCCCACTGGCACTTCGAGCCTGCAGAGTGCTGGGGTGAAGACCACCTGGATGAGTTTCATGCTGCGGGAAGCAGCCTCACCCCTTCCCATTCCCTGGCTGTTTCTCTTTAGCAGCCAGGCTGCAAGTCTGCTTCAGGGTGTGAGGAGCTGCTGCCTGAGCAGTGAGGGGCTGGAGAGGAGTTCCCACTCCCCAGCCAGCCCCAGGGAAAGCTGTGCTAGGGTGGGTGCCCAGGATGCTGCCCAAAATGACCTGATGGCACTGGTGTCGAGTGCATGGGGAGAACAAGAGCAGCTGGCATTGCGTTGGCCAGAAAGCAGGGTGAAACCTGTGGGGCTGGGGAGGGGGCTGGCCCAGACCCCATAGGGTGCTGAGACCCCCAATGTGGTGATTTGTTATTGACCTATGTGCCACTGTTGGGTTTCACAGGAAGGGGGATATGCGCCAGCATCCCCCAAGCACCTGAGGGAGGGAGGGGACAGGCAGGATGCCAGGGGACCAGAGCCCCCCCCGATGCCCTCTCCAGGATACTGAGGGAGTGGGTGGCCCGCAGCCCAGCAGGGTGAGGGTCAGACACGCAGGGGCTGCAGCCCCACACGAGAGCCCAGCTGGATGGATTTTCCTGCCTGGCCCCTAGCAGAGAGGAGCCGCCCCTCAGTGCAGAGATTGGAAAGGAAACGGGAAGCTGCTGCTGGACAAGAGATTAGCCCAGAGTCAGTGATGTGAGCCAGCAGCCTGATGGATGGGGGACAGGGGAAGCATGGCATGGGCCCCCTATCCCTCCTGCACACAGCTCCACAGCCCGCTCCAGTGCTGCCAGTGTCAAACATGCCCCAGCTGGAGGAGGATGTGGCCCCATCTCTGGGATCTCATACTTTGCATCTCCTGAGCTCATGGAGAGGTCTTGGGCAACTCTCACTCACCCCCACCACCCACACTGGGACCCTGACCCCAGCAGGAACCCCTCCAGCAGCCCATCTTATCTCATGAACAGCAGGGATTTTGCCTGGAGAGGTCCAGCAGATTTCCAAGTCCAAGAGCCTCCCCCTTCCCCCTCCCCACTCCTCCACCAAGCCCTCCCAGGGACTCAGCTCTCTACCATGTCCCAGCAAATGCTCTGGGCTCAGCTCCAACCCCACAGTTCCAGCTATCCTATGTGGTATTTTCCCTCTACATAAGAGCCCAGGGTGGCCCTCACCCTGTTCTGCTCCCAAGAGATGCTCCTGCATCACCATACACATCCTCCAGCATGATCCAGCGTGGGTAGAGCTGAAGGTTAAAACAAAGGCTGTCCCAGGGTGCAGCAAAGGTTGATGGATAGGGATGGATGGATAGAGGGAGGGAGGGAGGGAAGGAGGGAAGGAAAAATGGATGTGTGGATGGACGGATGGATGGATGGATGGATGGGCGGGCATCTGGACATGTCGACCTTGAGGGCCAGTGTCATCATGGGTGCTGCCCTGAAAGGCAAAGGACCACACAGGCCAATGTGCTGGAAGGATCCAACCTTCACTTTCATCTTTCCTTCCTCCAGCCCTTGCTGGCATCTTCACGAAGCCAAATCCTCCAGATCAAGAGGTCTTTTCTGATCTTCCTCCAGGGAGGAGGCAAACCCCTCCTGCTCCGTGAACCGCTAGTCACAGCAGGGCTCTCTGCCTCAGCCCGAGGAGGCAAATGTCTAAATATAGATTGCATCAGCAGGTTGGCAGACACCAAAGAGATCAAACGGAGCCTTTGAAACCTGCACTGCAGAAAGTGGGCCGACAGGAAGTCCTCAGGAAACAACCCAAGCTGCAGCACACACGTCATGGATGCTGGTGCCACACCATGCCCTGTCACTCTGCAGTGCTCTGGTCCCCTCCAGCATGGCCCCATGCCAGCTGTCTCACCCCTCAGTGCTCCCATGGCTGGGGGTGTCCCAGCTTGGGGTGTCCTCCCGGCTGGACTCTGGAAAGGAGCAGTCACTGTTGGGAACTGGGTGCCGGCGCTCAGCAGAGGTGCCTGAACAGGGGTTTCCCCCCCTGCCAGGGGAACTGAACCACAATCCTGGCACTTATGTGACTGCGGAGAAAGAAGGGAGCAGGGTAGAGTGTTTTCTGCACCAAACTGGCCTGTCAGCAGCCATCAGGATGTGGCTTGTGGCAACTGGGCCCTGGTCTTGGCCATGCCTGGCCACCAGATGGGACTGTGATTTGTCATTCTGAAAATGTCCTAGGGGGTCCCTTCTACCCTGAGACAACGTTTTCTTCCCCAGCAGCCCACCTCTGCCCTCCTGGCAGGCAGGAGGAGCACCACTCCCAGTAGCAGGTTACAGTTATGAGGGGTTTGTAAAGGTGCTGGAGGGGGCCAGACAGCACTGACCAGGATCTGGCCCCATGCAGGAGTCTGCTTCACTGGTGCTGATGCCTCCAGCATGGTGGGGTGGAACTGATGGTACACTGGCTGCCACCAGCGCTACTGACACCCTTTACCCTGCCCCTCCAGCTGCTCCCACTGCAGACCTCAGCACCTTTCACGTGAGCAGTGGGTGCTTATATTTACCCAAACAGCCTACTCTAAGGGGCAGAGGCAGGAGCCCAGTGGGATGGCACATGGCAACACCAGAGGGTCCCTGCACACCCTGAGGGGCCCCGTGCACCCTGTCTCTGCACCCCACCCTCAGGGTGGTCCTTGAGACCACCTGTGCCATCCTCAGCCCTGGGGATGTGTCACCCCCCGCCGGAGCAGCTGATGAGGGAGAGGGAGGAAGGCAAAAGCCGCACTGGACTGTTGCTGAGTTCTGCTTCTGCTTTGTAGGAGCAAGGCTACGATAAGGAGAAGCTGCTGTTCCACACCTAGCTGCATGCACAGAGACTTGTGCAGGGTGTCTCCTGCCACTCCCACCCCCCACAAAGGCTTTTGGGGATGTTGTTGGGGCAGGCAGGGACCAGCCTGGGTTGGAGCAAAGGGGGTCTCCAGGGAGCTGGACCCTCAGGGCTGGGGGCATCATTATCAGCTTTGCCATCAAGAGCAGATAAGGGTGTTGTGAGATATCAGCCTCTGACATCCTCCATGTGAGAGGTTGGGTAACAGCTGAGCCAGACTAACTGCCAGCCCCACGGGGGTCTTGCGAAAAGCATTATGTTAGAGGCAGCTGGGTTGGCCAGTGGTGGAAGTACAGGCTCTTTACAGAAGAAAAACTCTCTCAATGTCCCCCTGCCACCCCAGACCCCACTGCCATCCTGCCCCTCAGTTCACTCCACATCCCCCTGGTCATGGGGCACCAGCAGTGGGATGGGTTCCTGCATCCCTGCATCCCTGCAGCACGGGGAGAAATTCATGTTCCCAACATTTCACCCAATGAGCCCCAGTGCCAGCACTCCTACATCCTCTCACCAGCATGAACATTTTAGCCTGTTTTCCCATTTTTGGCAGCACCTTCTTTCCCGCACCTGCACCCTGCCCAGTCCCAGGCCACGGTGGATATAGCAAATATTTCCTCTTCCCTGCAGGCAGAGGTAGAAACGGCAGATAGAGCCTAATGCACCCAAGCACTTCAAAGACCCCTCTCAGGGTGAGGGGTCTCAGGGAAGCCTGGTTGCCCCATGGCAATGCCTGTCATGGTGGGATGCAGGACCCTTGCTGGGAAAGTGAAAGAAGGAGCGGGGAGGCTGGGGGGCCGCCCCCAAAGGAGGGCAGTGCCTGGCTGAGGGCCAAGCATGGGGCAGGAGCATGCTCAGGAGGGGGCAGGACAGGAGGGTGGGACAGGGATGGGGGCCAGAGGGTTGGCCCAGAGGAGGGACCGGCAGTGGGAGGCGTGGGCTGGGTGCTGCGAAGGCTGGCTGCACCCGCAGCGGTTCCTGCAGGGCTGCCTGCCCCAGCCTGCAGGCTGAGCCCTGTGCCCACCGGGGACATCTTGGCATCACCCTGGAGCAGGACGGCCAAGGAGGCTACAGCGGCACTGCCACCATGCTGCTCCACCGGAACCGTGGACCACGAGAGGTGAGGGAGAACCCCGAGGGTGGCAGGGGACAGATGGGACAGACAGAGGGATGGCGGGAAGGTCCAGGACTACCTACTTCCAGCCCACTGCACTGGCTGCTCCACATGAGTTTGCAGGGACAGGGACAGTGTCCATCTCCCTGTGAAGCGCCACCGCCCATGGACACAGCCAGACTGCCCCAAAGTGCCTCACCACAGCCCAGTGCCCGGCACAGCCCCACTGCCCTGGTATGGGGAGGTGTCAGGGGCCAGGTCCCCACAGGGGACTGCCTGCTGGAGCCCCAGGCAGGGCAGGCAGCGGGCAATGCTGGCTACAGATCCCTCAGGTGATATAGGCACAAGAAAGGGGGAAATTGTCCCGTTTCAACACCAGGCTGCTGAGCAGAAGTAGATACAGACCTTGAAGTCTGTGCCGGAGACACCCAGCCTACACTGGTACAGGACATCACCCCCCACACCCCCCTGCCCAGCCCTTTGTGTATATCTTACATCAACAGGCGGCCTTCCAGCTGCCATGTCCCCCTGCCCTGCTCCCCCAGCTTCTCAGCCAGCTGCTGCCATGGCCGTCCCTCCTCAACGCACGCTGCTCAGCAGCCATGAGGAGTCCCCAGCAAACACCCACCACGCAGACCCCACACCCACACATCTCACTGACAGCATCCCCTGCCACGTGCTCCCAGGGACACCATCACCTCCACCACCACGCCAGCCTGCCCATGCTTCCCCATGCCACTCATGCAACCCCTGCCTGTGCAGGCAGTGGCGTGGAGGAGGCAGATGCCTGTGCCGGGGCCCCGGGCTCATGTAGGATGGATCCTGGCCCGGCTGTCCCGCGGGAGGGGGCAGGGGATGCGTGGGAGCGTGCAGGCAGCAGGAAGGAAGCCTGCTCCAAACAATAGAGGGAAATGGAGGAACTGGAAAAAGACTCAGTGGCAGCACAGTCAGCACAGATGGTTTAGTGCGGAGGAGCATGATTCATGGGAAAAAGGCCCTCGGCACCGCACAGGGAGCCCGTAGATCTGCCCCGAGGCCGGGCTGGCAAATAATTTGGGGATGTGGGACCCAGCGGGTGGGCACCATGCTAAGTGTGAGCCCGAGGCTGTGCCCCTCCATCTCAAGCCATGGGTGCTGGCAGCGGGGGCGCACAGGAGCCCAGTTCTGGCTGGGGGGTGGGAGGCTGTCCCCCCTCTGCCTGCCGTGAGTCATGCTGACCTCTCCCATGCCCTCACCAGTAGCAGAGAGAGAGAGATTATGGTCTGGCCCTTCCGGCCGCAGAGCCCTCCCCGTGCTGGCCGGCACAGGAGCTCATCCCCTGGGAGGGGCCCAGCTGCTCCCCGTTATCTGCCTCAGTCAGCCCCTCTGCTGGGACACCCCCTGGCTCTCGTTCTCCTCCTGCTCCGTCCCACGCACGGCAGAGCCCGAGGTGCCCCAGCACCCGGTGTCTGCTCGCCCACCCACTCCCCCGTGAGCCCCCAGCTGCTCGGTTCCTGCCTGCGCTCGGGTCACAGCCTCGCCGACAAAGCAGGGCCAGGATCTGGCAGCTCCGGGGAGGGGCGGAGAGGCTTCAGGCTGAGGAACAACAGGATGCTGGCTTCTTGAGCTAGGAGGTGAGCAACTCCAGGGAGAACCGCTGCACGGAGGGACCTTCGGGTGCATCCTGCTCTCCCACCCACAGGGTCTGTGGCCTTCATGGCAGCTGAAACCCCCCTGTCCCTTTCTGCTTGCTTCTCACCCCTTTCTCTCCTCCTTCCACAGATGATGGGCTGAGCATCTGTGGCAGAGGCACCCCAGGGCCATGAGCTCCCCGTGTGGCCCTGACTCCGATATTGCAGACTGGCTGGCCACCATCCATTTGGAGAGGTACCAGGATGTCTTCAGGCAGCATGGGTACCACCTTGTCAGAGATGCCACCTCGCTGGATGGGGACCACCTGCAGCGGATCGGCGTCACCGCCACCGGTCACCGCAAAAGGATCCTGAACTTGGTGCAGCAGACACGGATGCTCACTCCATCCCAGAGGGGACCTGAAGCAGGAGACACCCATCTCCAAGCCCCCGACGTCCTGGATGCCCCTCAGACAGGCAAGTATGCCATGAAAGCAGAGCCAGGAGGTGCTACTGATGCCTTTGGGACACAGCAGCACGTTGCTGCGCCCGCCCAGGCATCACCTCTAGAGAAGGACCCTGCTCCTCCCATCGTGAAGCCGGTTCCCAAGCCAAGGACGGTTTTCCCTCGCTTGAAGCCGGAGCAAGGCTTGGTGCCCACGCCCCTGGCACGCACCACAGTGCCAGTACACAGCCTGGACAGTGACAGGACACCTGCAGCCTTTGTGGTGCTGGAAGGGTTTGTGCCAGGGGAGAGCTCCACAGATTTGGAGAGCCCGGAGCCCAAGCCAGTGTTGCCGAGTGGTGCAGGAGAGACTGTGGCCATGGGCATGGGAACATCCCGGCGGAGAGCGCGAGAAAATGCTCGGAAGGAGACAGCCCCCCCACCAGCTCCAGACCGTGGACAAGCCCTGGAGGCACTGGAGCAATCCTCCCTGTCTGCCCCGTCTGTCCCACCGCGGCTCAGCCACAGGGTCCCTGCAGCCGATCCCAGCCCTGGGAGCGTGATGGAGGGTCACCCCGCATCCAGCCCTCCCCTGCCTGCCCCAGCTGCCCCGGCCAAAAGAGAACCCTCGCCATGCCCCAGGTCAGCCTCACAGCCGGGCTCAGGGCAGGGCAGGCTGGAGATGGTGTCCAATGTCATCTATGAAGGACTCAAGCCCCCGTCAGCCCCCACTGAACACTCAGGAGGGGAGGATGTTCCCCAGGGTCGGGCTCTCGCTCAGCCCCTGGTTCTGGCCCTGCAGGAGCTGACCCAGCCGGACGACAAGCACAAGTAAGCAGATGTTTTTCCTCACCCTGGGGGAGCAGAGGGGGGTGCAGAACAGCCAGAGAACCCCCATGCCCAGGCCCCCATCCTCAGTCTGGCCCTGCTTGCCTCCAGGTGCCAGAGCCCTTTCACCACCCCCGCCCCATGCCCTGCCCAGGCTCTGAGTGGAGCAGTCCCACAGCGCAGCTGGGGTCCCTCTGAGCCAAAACGGTGGCTCGTTCAGGTTGGGGAGAGAATCAGCTGCCTCTCCTCTCCACCCAGACAGCAGGGCTGGGGGTCCTCAGCATGGTGAGGGGGTGGCTGAGGGCTCTGGGGATGGTTGGTGCTGGGAACAAAGCGGGAGATGTTAGAGGGGGTCTAGTTGGGATAGGAAATGCCTGGCAGCCCCAGGAGACAAAGCCCAGAAGGTCCCAGTGTGGGGAGGAGAAGGAAGCAAGGAGGGCACTGGAAGAACAGAGGGGATGCTGCACATCCCAGGGGGAATAAATCTGGGCTCAGCCCTGGTCAGGCTCAGCCTCCAACCTGTGTAAACCAGATGGGAAAACAAGGTGGAAGAATCTCCCAGGCTCTCAACCTGCCCCATCTGCAGTAACTCCTTTCCTGTTTTTCAGCAGTCCCAGCTGGCCTGGTGGGGGCCTGCCCCCCATCCCACAGAGACCCCTCGGCAAGACAGGTGAGAGCCCCCAGGCCACCAGTGTGCAGCGGGCACATCCCACTGTCCCCAAGGAAGGGGAGTGAGGAGGACGTCCACACACCTTCCCTTCCCCTCAGGTCCTACCCTGTACTCCTGCCCCACTCAGGGGCTGGGATGGTCTTCAGGCTGGTGCATCTGTTGTGCCGATTGCCCTGGATGTTGGGGTGTATTGTGGTGGGCTCGGTGGGGGGGACCCCTCCACGGTTGGCAGTCCTGGCACTGCTGACTGCCTTTCCCTCTCATGTCTCTGCCCACAGAGGTCAGTGAGCCGCTCATCAGCCCCTACAGCGAGACTATCTTTGGGCAGGTAGCGCCAGCCCAGAAGCAGAAGGTGAGAGGAGACACTGGGGATGGTGGCTGTCCTCTGTTGTCACTCTGTGTCCCACCAGCTGCTGCAAAGTAGGGAGCTGCAGCTGGTGAGACCGTGGTGCCCGGCAGTGCCTGGCTGAGCATCGCTGCTGGAGTGGGGGTCACAGGCTGAGGGGATAGGAAATGTAACCAATCTTTTCTGCTAGGGTGTTGGCATCTCCTCTGATCAGAACTACGAGGCAGTGCCTGAGCTGGACCTGGAGCAAGAACCACGCAGGTAGGCACCGCCTCCTCTGGGCTGCAGGGGCTGGGCTGAGCTCAGGGGCTGGGTTTTGCATACCAGGGGGACAGGGGACACAGCTGGGGACAGGCTGAGAGGTGGTGGGGGCTTTTCCCCCACCCTAGAGCCAATCAGGAGCATCTGGGATCAGGTCAGCAGCCTCCAGAAGAGCCGATGAGCTCAGAGATAAGAAGGCTCTCAGGGGGACAGTGCTGGCGAAGAGATGCTCTAGGTGCCCAGCTGGGGCAGTGCCAGTGGCACTGGGCATCTGCACACTGGGCAGAGCTGGGATTTGGCCACTGGGAGCACGGAAACACTACAGGGGATGGGGCCTGCTCAGAAATAGGATGAGTCCAAGCTCTAGATGAAGGGATGTGCAACCTCCAAAGGCCCCAGCATCATCAGATCAGCACTTGCTGATCTGCCACACAGCGAGGGACAGCGGGGTTGTGAGGGGCACCTTTAAAATGCTTTTGAAATGTTCTTTCCATAGCTCCTGATAGCATCTCAGAAAGAGGAAGGAAAGCTGTGCTTCCCATTTCATACGGGGAGGGTTCCTTTTCCTGTGTTGCTTAGAAAGGAGGCGAGCTGCAGCTCAGTGTCCTTCAGCTCTGACCGTGGCCTCACCGGCCAGTGCATCCCCATCCCCCTGCACTTCTGGCCTCAGCGTTGGTTGGTCCAGCCCTTCTCCTGCCCTGGGTGCAAGTCACTGCAGCGTGGCCTGATCAAGTGCCACAGAGAGCCAGACGTTGCAACCAGATGAGAGCCAGGATGGGCCATGGGTAGGAGCTGCAAATACCTGGGAACAGGATTTCTGTAGCCAGAAATATTGAAATCTGCCATGGAGCCTCTGAACCAGCCATTCAGAGCAGGGCTGAGTGCTGGCCCATAGGTCACAGTCCCCATCCATCATCTTCCAGGGAGCTGGGATCCAGAGCATCCCAAGTGCATCAGCCATACACTCAGCCCTGGACCCAGAAGGGATTTGCAGGCTGGGCTTGCTGAGAAGAGTCGTGATAGGCCCACCAGGTCTTCACGGGTTTTTTTCTCCCATCCTGAGAACTAACCTGATGGGGAACGTGAGTGATTAAACAAGAGGAAGAAAAGCCTTTGAAAACATTTTGTGTTGTGCTCATGGACCCCATTGGCCAGCTGTTCCAACACTTTCCTCCCCAGAGCAGCCCCACCAGTCTGACCGTGATCCCCTGGAGCAGAGGTATGGGCTCCTGCTTAGCTGCTGAGCATCTGCCAGCCAGCCCTGGTCCTCTGTGGGTCCTCCTGATCCTTCCCTTCAGCACTGGTGTTTCTCCAGTTCCGCCAGTTACTCATCCTGCTGGCGGGCACCTGGCCACTGGGGATGTTATGAGCATCTCCTGCAGCCCATCAACACCCTCATTCTGGGAAATATTTCCCGCTCCAAACTTCAGAGAGGCCCTCCCACCCCTTTGGCACAATATCTTCCTCCTACCTGAGATACCTACCTACTCTCACCCTGTTCTGGGGTAGTTTTGCCTGGACCACTCTGCTCTGCTCTGTATGGGATCTAAGCAGCCAGTGTCAGCGTTAGACATGGACAGAACCGACAGCCAGCACAAGATATCCTCAGCAAACAGGAAGAGGAATGCGAATTTCCCCTTAAAACTGGGATCTAGGTCTCTGAGGGTCCAGCAGAGCCTGGAGCATAGGGTGGAATTTGCTCTCCCTGATGCTGAGCACCTTCATCTGAGCTGGCAATGCTCAGCCCCCTGCAGTGCTGGTGCAACTGCCCTGCCTTACACACACCTGCTTTGAGACCACACCTGGAATATTGTGTCCAGTTCTGGGCTCCTCGGTTCCAGAAGGACAGGGAACTGCTGGAGAGAGACCAGCGCAGGGTAACAAAGATGATTAAGGGAGCGGAGCATCTCCCTTATGAGGAAAGGCTGAGGGAGCTGGGGCTCTTTAGTTTGGTGGAGACTGAGGGGTGACCTAATTAATGTTTACAAATATACAAAGGGTGAGTGTCACAAGGATGGAGCCAGGCTCTTCTCGGTGACAAACAATGGTAGGACAAGGGGTAATGTGTTTAAGCTGGAACATAAGAAGTTCCACTTAAACTTGAGAAGAAACTTCTTCTCAGTGAGGGTAACAGAGCACAGGAACAGGGTGCCCAGTGAGGTTGTGGAGTCTCCTTCTGTGCAGACATTCCAACCCGCCTGGACACCTTCCTGTGTAACCTCATCTGGGTGTTTCTGCTCCATGGGGGGATTGCACTGGATGAGCTTTCCAGGGCCCTTCCAATCCCTAGCATTCTATGATTCTATGATCAGTCTCAGCAGGAGAAAGACAGTGTCACAGCAGTGTCTGTGTCACCCCACAGAGCTTGGGGGACTGGGTGAGACAGCAACTTGTCAGGCATCATGGTGGGGACGGTGGGCCCTGCCCTGGTTTGCATCGAGATCCATGATGAGATGATCCTCAGCTACCTGGACTGCTTCTCATCACACCCCAAAACATCTCCCCTGCAGAAAAAGAAATATTGGGGATGATGTGTCCTTGGTAGCTTGTTCCTATCTCCCTACCCACTGCCAGGTGCCCACCAGCAGGTTGCTTGTCTGGCCCATGACCCCCAGTTGAAGTAACCAGATCCAACAGGAGCTCCTTGGTTCCCTCACCACCAGCAGATCCCTTTCTTCCATTTCCTATCCTCCGTCCTCCACCAGCTCTTTCACATGAGGACTGATGGACTGAGACTGCCCCAACTTGGTGTACCTCAGGCATCATCCTTTCAGGCTCAGCTGACCTGGAAATACCTGGAAGTAGCCTCTCCTTGCCTTGGGGTCTCCTTTGGCCCTAAGGTTAGATGTCTTCACTGCCTGACACCAGCTGAAACGGGAAATGACTTGGCTTTTGCAGGCTTGTTGCTTGGAGGCTTCCTCCACTGACCCTGTCCTCAAGGGCAGAGCTGGGACATGGCTTAGATCCTGGTGCCCTCCTGGGATGCTGAGACAGCCCGCTTCAGCCAGGCCATGGGCTTTGCTTGTCCCTGCCAGATGCTGCTTGTCCTGCGGGTTCTTGTGGTTTCAGTGGCTGTAAATGACTCAGGAAGAGGATCTCATGGATTTTTCCCTTTTTCTCTTGCCCTGACCCATTCAGTGAGTCTGTCTCCCACTCGGCTCTGTTACCCAAGGTTGATGTCCACCTGCGACATACAGAGTCCTCCAGCCACCCTGTTCCCTGGCCAGTCCATCCTGAAGAAGCTGGACACCGGGGTTGGACTCCAGCCAGACAAACCACCCTGCCAAGACTCTGTTATTCTAATTAAATAGCAATTTTCATGCTGTTCTGAGCCTCCCAGCCACCCATGGCCACTTCTTATCTTCCTTGCAGACACTGGAGCCAAATAGACCATTTTCCCTCTCCACCTGCCTCCTCAGTCCCATACACCAGCCCACTTCTCGGAGCTGACCCCTGGCTTGGGTGGCTCTAGCCCAACATCCTCCCAGGGAGACTTCAGGTCTTGCTTCTGTCCCACATGGCTCAGGGACATCTGATGGCCTCATAAGGTGCCTGTCCAGGGTCAAAGCACAGATCTGTGCAATGCCTTGGCTCCCATGATCAGGCATTGCTCAAACCAGGTGCATGGAGAGTTTTTGATGAGGGGAGGTGTTTTGGATCATTCCCCTCATCCAAAAGCATTTCTATCACATGGAGATGTTTTCTCATATTCAGTAGCTGCCAGTAGGTTTCTCCTCCACAAATTTCCCCATCTACAATCGCCCATGGTGAGAAGTCCCACAGATCAGCCACTTCCCCATGTGGTTCTGCACCCTGTTCCAGCTGAGTTCCCTGTCTGATGGTCTTCAGCTCCTGTGACTGAAGTGGTGATGGCCAGGAGATGCCTCTCTGACCTTCTCATGCTGATCACCAGTTCAGAAGCCTCCCTACATCACTCACCCTTCTCAGACAGAAGCTGATGGGGCATGGACCATCCTTGCTGACTTTCTTGGGAGCCTTTTCTTCGTCCAGGTGCTGGATTCCACAAGTGACCCAGTGGCACGGGTGCTCTCCTCCTGGTGCTGGGGTGTCCCACTGCCAACAGCAGACACTGCTGTGGCTCTGTTCCTGCCCATCACCACTGCACCCGGGCAGCTCCTCTGTGAGCTCCTGGGATGATCAGAAATTTTCCAGCACGTTTCCTTTCCAGGGAAAGACAAACATCTGACTGAGAGGGCTGAGGGGAAGGGGCAGGCTTAGCAGTTTATTTTTACAATTTCCTTTTATTGTTATGGCTGGACAGTCACACCAGGCCTGGCTGGGGGTTTCAACGTGACTTCCCAAGAAAAGGAGATGGATGCAGGAGCTCTACCAGCCTAATCCCTTTGCAAAACATTTCAGCTGGATGCAAGAGGGGGACAGAGGCTGCTGTGGCAGAAGGACCTTCCCAGTGCCATGGACGCTGGAGGGGTGGAGGGAGAGGACAGGCTGAGACCTCCAGTGGGGATGGACCCAGGGTGGGTGCAGAGCAGTGAGGTGGATGTGGGCAGGGGAGCTGCCTGACTTCGGTTTGCTGTCTGAGGTGTCAAGAGGAGAGGGAGGTGGTGCAAAGGGTTTGGAGATGTGTGGTGGCCCATGCGGTACTACCCAAGATGAAGAAGTCCATTTTGGCAGCTACTCCCAGCCTTGCCATTGCATAGGACTGGCTGAGCCTCAGGCTTCTGGTGGCCACAGGGCTCATCAGCACTGAGCCCTTGTCCTATCCTGCTCATGGAGATGCAAACACCCATGTCACTGGGAGCTCAGGATGAGTCCAGGAGCAGTGTGAGACATCCCCAGATGGATGGTGTTGACTTAGACCCCATATGGCAAGCAGCCATGCTGCCACAACTGCACTCCCACAGCCTCATTTCTTGCAGGATGAGCAGTGAGTGCAGCAGCGAAGGAAGGAGTGAGGATGAGGAGACCCGGTCCCGGCTCATCAACCGCATAGTCCAGAATGACACAGAAGGCTACTCCACTGTGGAGGCACCGCAGGCCGAGGGTGCCTCTTTCAGCTTGGCAGCCCATCTCTACCCAGACGAGGTCCTGGATGACCTCACCATCTCCCCTTATGCCAGCTTCACATCTCTCTCTGAACCCCGACCCACCATGCTCAGCGGCTGGCTGGACAAGCTCTCCCCACAAGGGTACGTGCCCACCTGTGGCATGCTCCCCATAGGTAAAGCCCCCTCGGGCAAGGCCGGTGAGGTGGGCATACTGGTCATCAGGCTACTGGGTCAAACAGGAGCCTCTTGGATGCCTCAGCTGTGCTGAAAGGGTCTCCATGCAGCCACCCTTGGGGGAAGGGGTGTCTATGAGAGGATGTGGGGTTTTCAGGGGGACCATCCCCTTCCCAACAGCCCTGTTTCTCTGCCATCCCAACAGGAACTATGTCTTCCAGAGGCGCTACATCCGCTTTGATGGGAAGAACCTGATGTACTTCAGCAGTGACAAGGTACGAAGGGCCAGAGCAGGGAGGCTACGCCATGCCACATAAGCATGGTGACTTCTCACCACGTGAGCTGCCATATCCCTTTTTCCTCCCCTTGTCCTCCTCTTGTAAGGAGCCAGCATTGCTTTACCATTGCCAGGACAGAGTGACCGTGCCCCTGTGCCTGGGGGCCTCTGAGCACAGCCCTATACAATAAGAAGCCCAGAGCAGTGAGGGACCCTCTGCCAACAGGGCGCAGGTGAGGGGGGCCCTGCCAGCTCACGGGCCCTGGGACTGGCTTTAAATGAGGGATCTCTGGGTCCCAGCCATGCACCCATCCCTACCAGAATGCTCAGTTCCTGCTCACTTGCGGGTCCTCCCTGGGTGGTGCATGAGGCAGCACGCAACCAAGCACCCCGGGGACGTGGGGTTGTGTTGCACAGAGGGGCTTTTCTCACTGCAGGCACTGGCACTGTGGGTTATGTGCATGGGATGAGTCAACAATCGTTTCCTGTCCCACGGCCTCTCATCCTTCCATGGGGTTCTGCATGGCCCCCTTAGGCCTGTGGCAGGTTACTGGTGGCTGCCCCAGTCCCACGGCACAGACAGATGGGCTGGCTCCACATCAGTGGCACCCATGCAGAAATGGGTACCATGCATGGCCCAGGAGCAACCACTATTGCAGGAGCCTGCAGGCTTCCCTGTCATGTCCCCCTAACCCTATGGCTGTGGTGCCGGTGTGCACAGCAAAGCAGGTGCTGGGGTGGCTGGGTTATGGAGGTGCCCCACAGGAAAGGCAAAGGGAGGTGACCCTGCCTGGGGCTTATTCCAGGAGCCCTACCCCAAGGGGGTGATCCCGCTCTCTGTGATCGAGAAGGTTCGCTCCACCAAGGACAACAAGTTCCAGGTCTGCACCAGCCACCGTATCTTTGTCTTCCGTGCTGAGAATGAGGGTAAGCAAAGACCCAGGCCGGGGCCCACCAGTCCCCAAGGAACCATTCCTGCATCCCTCCTCCAGCCAGAGCATCCCATGGGCACCTCTCACTCCCTCCCCAAAACGCTTGGCCACAATGAGCCAGGGGACCTCTCCCCTGCTATGTCTGCTGGGTGCTCTGCTCCATGCTAGGGCTGTTGGGAAGGGCTAAGACCTGCTCCCTCATGCCTGGTCCCCAGCCCAGAGGAATGAGTGGTGCTCCACGCTGCAGAAGGTGATGGACCAGCACCGGGGAAGCTCCCGGCCTCGGCCTGCCAACACCTCTCATTGCCAGAAGTCAGGCACACTGGAGCTGAAGGGCCAGAAGTCCAAGGTGTTCGCAGCTCTGAGCCTGCCTGAGATGTGGCTGTACAAGAGCGAGCAGGTTGGTGGCCAGACCAGACACCCCACTGTGCCAATGGTGGATGGGGGTGAGAGTGATAGGGGGAGCTTAGCCAAGGTCAGTGCCAAAGGGAGAGCAGAAAGGAAAAGGATGGGCAGGAGAAAGGGAATGGTGGAGATCCTGCATGGGGCAGCCATAGTGGGAGCCTGGGCTTGGAGATGCTGGGACTGCCAGGAGAGGACATCACCCCAATATCCTCCCTGTTACCAAATTGTCTTCATCTCTGCTTGGCACTTAAGTCTTAGTCGCATCAAATTGTCCTAATCCATCACAGGACAGGTGGATCAGTGACCAGATTACCACCAACAAACACGACTGCTGCAATGTGGGTTTGACCTGTGGGAGGCAGCAGGTCTCTGCCGGCCCATCACACCCTGTCCGCTGCCCATGGATGTCCCACCTCCTGCCTACAGGGGTATTTTTCCAGTCACCTGGTTTCCAGTTTGCCTGGCATGCACGAAGCAGCATCAAGCCTCTGGGGTTTTTGCTCATGTTGCTTTATGAATGTGCCTGACTCAACGCAGACTTAAATCCCCAAAACAGAAAGATTTGAATGTCCCAGTTTCATGGGCTGTTGGCAGAACTTGCCTTTCATTTTAAGGCATAACATGCTTGTTGAATGCTTTATGTCAGCCTACGTGGGACGGCTGAGGTGTGGCAGGCAGGTCTGCCTGGTCCAAGCAGAGCAGTGATGGAAGTGGGGTGCAGCTTCCTGGCTCCAGCCCCAGAATCACAGCCATATCCAGTACGGTGTGTCCACCATGGCCACAATGCTGCAGAGCCAACACCAGTGTCACTCTGAATTGCAGTTCTTTAAAATGGGCATTGGCATCTGCGTGATCGAGATGCGTGGCTCCACCATCCGTGAAGCCAAGAACCGCAGTTTCGAGCTCATCACCCCCTTCAAAATATTCAGGTACCCTGGGTGTCTGGGTGAGACAAGGTGGGGGATGCAATCGGGTGCTGGACCTGAGTGTTGGGAGCTCCAGGTCCCTGAGTTTTGGCTGTGCTGGTGCTTGTAGCTTTGTGGCGGAATCAGAGCGGGAAAAGCGGGAGTGGATGGAGGCCCTACAGGAGGCCATAGCTGAGATGCTCTATGACTATGAGGTGGCAGAGAAGATCTGGTCCAACAAAGCCAACAAATTCTGTGCAGACTGCTGGGCTCAGAGTCCTGACTGGGCATCCATCAACTTGTGCGTGGTCATCTGCAAGCAATGTGCAGGCCAGTACACCTCCCCAGTGGGCACAGGTGGTTTCCAGTGGGTGTGGGCTGGGTCTGCCCGGGCAGACAGGGTGCTGGCTGGGGTACAGGTATGATTTGGGTGCTGGTTCCCCAGCAGGATCAAGGGCTGCTCACTTGTCTGCTCTCCACAGGGCAGCACCGCAGCCTGGGCTCCAACATTTCCAAGGTGCAAAGTCTGAAGCTCGACACCAGTGTCTGGTCCAACGAAATTGTGCAGGTAGAGGCACTCAGAGAAGGGCGTTGGGGTGGGCACAGCATTTTTGTGGGCCAGGCTGCTTCCCCAGGCAGGGCAGTACCCCCACAGTCTCCCCTGGGACGCAGGGGTGCCGGGCATCCTGCTCCTCCAGGCTGGCCCTGGTGCTCACCATGACCATGGGACTCTCCTGCAGCTCTTCATCATGCTCGGAAATGACCGAGCAAATCGGTTTTGGGCAGCTCACCTCCCTGCTGCTGAGGCCCTCTGCCCGGATGCCAGTGCCGAGCAGAGACGGGACTTCATCTCTCGCAAGTACCGAGAGGGACGGTACCGCCTGCCCCATCCCCACTACGCCACTCAGGAGGATGTGCTCCAGGTAGCGACCACCTACCCACCCCAGAGCTCTGGCTATGACATGCTAACACCTCCTGCTTGTCTGTGTGCACCCACAGCCCCATGCCTGGCAGTCCTGGTGGGAGGTTGTGCGCTGTTCGTTCTACCTTTGAGCATCCCTGACAGTGGGCTGGGGGTCTCTGTGAGCCAGGACACGGTCCCTACAGTCACCTGTCTCATCCCAGGCACTGTGCACTGCAGTGGCAGGACCAGCCCTGCTGAAGACTGTCCTGCAGTTCTTCTCATCCACAGAGGCTGGGCTGGCAGCTGACCCTACCCCTCGCGAGGTGGCTCCTGGGGCCGACCTTTGGTGGGGACCAGAGAGCAAAAGGCCCAGGAACCACTCAGGTAATGAGGACCCTCAAGCCTCATCTAGCTGTGACAGGGGGTCTTCCTCCTTGCCTCTATCCTCCACAGTGTGTCCCAAGGCTGGGGACAGACAGGGCAGCAGGCACTGTGGTTCTCTGGGGGACTGACCTGCCCCACTACACCCTTCTTTTGAGATGGAGCAAGGCGGTGGTTTCCTCTGAAACCCCTTTTCAGGGAACCCCATGCCTGGCACACCCCCTGGCCTACACCTGCAAGAGTGGGGACTCCCTGCCCACCCAAGTGTCCACATTTTGGTGGGTGCCTGCTCCTGCCCCACTCTCAGCTCTGTTTCCTGCAGGGAACCCGCATATACAGGAAGCAGGTCCAGAGGGTGTCTACAACGAGATCACACAGCCAGTGATGCACACTGGGTACCTGTACCGGGCCATGGCCCCCCACAAACTCCCTGGTGTCAAGAAGAGCAAAGAGGGTGAGTGTGAGGAGCTCAAGGGGGCAGCCAGCGGGACACCCACCCCAGTGCCGCTGACCCCCCAGTCCTGCAGACTTCCAGCGCACCTGGTGCTCCCTGGAGAGAGCCCTGCTGTTCTTCGAGACAGAGAAATGCACTGAGCCCTTGGGCCACATCGAGAGTGGGGACCTCATCTCCCTGGGTGTGAGCAGAACCCAGGGGCTCACCAGCCCTGGCCCCACGGAAAGGTACCCCTAGCCTTGCCCCCTTGCTTGCCCAGAGAAACCATGGGCATATAGAGCACTGTGCCCTGCTTGGTGCAATGGGCTGGTCTGGCTCTGGGTGCAGGTTCGAGCTGGTTCATCCTCTGCAGGTTTCGCTTCACCCTCGAGCTCTTCCTCACTGGGGAAAAAGTGCAACAGCTGGGAACCGATGGGCCCGAGACCCTGCAAGCCTGGGCCAGCGCCATTGGCAAGGTAAGCCAGCCCAAGTCACGGCAACCCATGACACTGGTGGGTTCCTGGGCTCCATCCCCACTTCCCTGTTGTGATTCCTCCCACCTCCCCATGCTCTTCATCCTCTGTGGCAGGCACCCTCCTTCCCTTTGCAGGAGCTCCCATCATCCCCAGTGACCTGCCCCCATCCTTGTGGGGGTCTGCACTCAGGGGCTGAACCTTGTCTTTACCGGGCTCATCTCTTGCTCCATCCTGCAGTGGTTCACACCCGTGAGCTGTCACTGCCTGCTGGGCTACGAGTTCCAGCGTGTGGGCCAGCTGCGATACAAGTGCATGCTCAACCCTGAGCGGTGGCAGCAGGCCTTCTTCATCCTGCAGAAAGCCCACCTCTTCATCTGCCCCGCCGAGGATGACGGGGCTGAGGACAGCATCAACCTCCGGCGGCTGCAGGAGCTCAGTGAGTGCCACACTGCAGCATGAGACAGACACCATGTAGCCTGGCTCTGACCCCTCTACTTCTCACCCCAATGCAGGCCTGGTTCCCCCCACGGACACCCCAGAGAAGAAAGAGCTGCTGATCCTGGTGGAGATGGGAAGGTGAGTGCTGGCTCTGTGAAGGATGGGGAATGTACCAAGCGAGTTCAGCAGGATGCCTGGGCAAAGGCACTGAAAGGTCAGTGCTGATCCCAAATGAGTGGTGAGGATGCTACTGGGACAGCAGAGCTGTGGCCAAGGGGCTTAGAGAGGTCACCCCAGCCTGGGGTCTCTCACAGAATCAGAGTGGTTATGATTGGAAGGGACTTTTGAAGATCATCTAGTCCAACCCAACTGCTAAAGCAGGTTCCCTCAGAGCAGATCACACAGTGTCACATCCAGGTAGGTTTTGAATGTCTCCAGGGAAGAAGACTCCACACCTGCTCTGGGCAGCCTAGTCCAGGCTCTGGCACCTCACAGCAAAGAAATTTCTCCTCCTGTTCAGATGGAACCTCTTGTGTTTCAGTCTGTGCCCATTGCCTTCATCCTGTCATTGAGCACCACTGAAAACTCTGATCCATCCTCTTGACACCCACCCTTGAGATATTTACCAGCATAAATAAGATACCTCTCAGCTTCTCTTCTCCAGGCTGAACAGTCCCAGGTCTCTCAGCCTTTCCTCATAAGAAAGATGCTTCAGTCCCCTAATCATCTTTGTAGCTCTCCATTGGACTCCAGTAATTTCTTGTCGTTGTTAAACTGGGGACTCCAGTTTAAGAAACCAGGGCAGGGTGTCTTTCAGTTCAGCCTGACTCTGCTTTGCTGCCTGTCCCAGAGCCAGGCTGTGCACACGGGCAGGAGGAGTAATCCATCCACCCTGGGCAACCTTCATTCCCTTTTCTCTGCCCTTGTCGTTCTCAGGACATTTTACCTGCAGGGCTTGACACGGGCAGACTCGGCTGCATGGTACGCCGACATCCAGGCGTCAGCAGGGGGCCGGGGTAATGCGCTGCGGGACCAGCAGCTGAGCCGGGGGGACATCCCCATCATCGTGGACAGCTGCATCGCTTTCATCACCCAGTATGGTGAGTCCAGCATGGTGGTGTCACGGCCAGAGCATCCCTCAGCACACACATGGCAACTGAGGGGTCCGGGCAGGAGGCACTGATCTCAGGGCACCAGCCCCACTGGGGAGTCTCTGGGCAGGATTGGGCCCTAATGGCCCCATGTCCCTGCCCCAGGATTGCGGCATGAGGGAATTTACCGCAAGAACGGGGCAAAATCCCGAATCAAGGTACTGATGGAGGAGTTTCGGCGGGATGCCCGCAATGTCAAGCTGCGCATCAATGACAACTTCATCGAGGATGTCACTGACGTGCTGAAGAGGTTCTTCCGTGAGCTCGAGGACCCCGTCTTCACCCTGGAGCTGCACCCACAGTGGAAGGAAGCTGCAGGTACCTCTTTCACCCAACCCTTGCCCCCACACTGGGCTGCCTGCTGGGGAGTACCGGGGCTGGTATCCTTCAGGATGGGATCCCAGTACCAGCCCTGTCAAGTCTGCATCCACCAGACTCAGAAATGGTCCACAACTCGTTTTCTTCCCTCCAGAAATCTCCTCGAAGCCCCAGCGCCTGGAGCGGTACAAGGAGCTCATTCATCGCCTGCCTCGCCTCAACCACAAGACCCTGGCTGCACTGATCGGGCACCTCTACCGGTCCGTGGGCCATGTCTCCACTGGGTCCCCTGGTCCAGCCAGGGTCCCCAAGGCTGGCAAGCAGTATGGGGTCTCCCCGCTGCCTGGGAAATGCTAACTCCCATTCCTGCAAGACAGCATGAGCTCAGTGCCTGTGTCCTTCCCCATCGGCCCCCTAGCTGATGCTGGGGTGTGATGGAGCAGGCTACTGTGGGACACCTCAAATGTTCCCAAAGTCATCTTGCAGCAAGGGGGAGTGAGAGGAGGTTTGAGAGTAGAGCACAACCCCGTGTAGGATGTAAACTTCACCCGATGATCAAAAAAGAGGGAAAAATACTGACTCAGAATATGAGGTGGGGCTGTTTCAGGAGAGTTTGTATGAGGCAGAGGAGGGTGGCTGGAGCTGAAACTTCACCCAGAGCGGGACCAGCCCCTCACCTCTGTCCTCCCTGTCCCAGGGTGCAGAAATGTGCAGACCTCAACCAGATGAGCACCAAGAACCTGTCACTGCTCTTTGCACCCAGCCTTTTCCAGACCGATGGCAAAGGGGAGCACGAGGTCAAGGTGATGGAAGACCTCATTGACAACTACGTCAGCATCTTCAACGTAAGATCCCTGCAGGGGCCTTGCCAGCACTCCTCACTTTGCCTCTGTCCCTCCCCCATTGTATCTCCCCATGCTGTCGACCTTCACCTCCCCCTGCATCCCTCAATCCTGGCCATGTGTCCTCAAGCCACATCCCACTCCACATTGACCCTGTGTACCCTTCCTCCGGCAGATTGATGAGGACCAGGTATCCCAGATGGATCTGGAGAACAGTCTGATCACCACCTGGAAGGACACCCAGGTACTAGGGGTGTGCTTGCTGGCCTCCATCACACCAGGGCTGGTGGGACTGCCTGGAGGATGGGGACACTGCCAGCTGCCCACTCTGGGTCCCCAGTGTCCCACACCAGATATTTGGTGAAGGACCTATCCACACTTGTCTCCCCTTCACTCACCACTGCGAGGCTCCTGCCGAGGAAACAAGCAGCCCCAGCTCCCTGGGACACCACCACCAGTCCCTGAGGAGAGGGGATGTGCACAGCATCCATGACAGCACAGCACCAATGCCACCCACTCTTTCCCCAGCTCTCACAGGCAGGGGACCTCATCATTGAGGTTTACCTGGAGCAGAAGTTGCCCGACTGCTGTGTCACCCTGAAGGTGAGTCCTAAAGGAGGGCCCTGTGGGAGGGATGCAGGGTCCTGGTGCTGCCTGTCCCTGGGACACATCCTGCCACCATCCACCACAGCTCCCTGTGTGTCCGGCTCCAGGTGTCCCCCACGATGACAGCAGAGGAGCTCACCAACCAGGTGCTGGAGATGCGCAATGTGGCAGCCAGCCTGGACATCTGGCTGACCTTTGAGGCCCTCGAGAATGGGGAGCTGGGTGAGCATGGGCAGATGGCAGGGGAGGATGCTCTCAGCATGGCTGGGCTGGTGAGGAGGAGGTGTTTGGTACAGGTGGGTGGCTTGCTGCCAGTGGCAGTGGGGACAGGGTCTGGCACAAAGAAGGGGACACAGCAGTGAGAGTGTCCCTGCCTCCCCAGAGCGGCCCCTGCACCCCAAGGAGAAGGTGCTGGAGCAAGCTTTGCAGTGGTGCAAGCTCCCAGAGCCCAGTGCCGCATACCTGCTGGTGAGGAAGGTCCCCATTGGTGAGGGCAGCTGTCTCTTCACAGGTAAGGCAATCACAAAGGGTCCCAGCCCCAAGGGATGTCTCCAGAGGGGGACAGCTCTGCTTGAGCTTTCCCTTGCCCTGGCCACCGCCCTGAGACCCCTGGTGGCATCCCCCTGCAACGCCCCAGACACCCTCATACATTCCCAGCCCCCCTGACCCCCATCTCCCCATGCTGGGCAGGTGTCAAGCGTGAGACCCCCAAGTGTGGGCTGCTGAAATGTCGTGAGGAGACCCCCAAGCTGCTGGGGAACAAGTTTCAGGAGCGCTACTTCGTCATCCGGGACCGGAGGCTGCTGCTGCTGAAGGAGAAGCGGGTAGCCAGGGGATGCTGCAGGGATGGACCTGTGTCCCAAGGGAGGGAGGAGAGTCACGGATAGGGAGCCTGGGGACAGTAGTGACACAGTGGTGGCTGTCCTCCTGGCAGGGGGGCTGGCACTGATCTGTGCTGACCCAAAGGACTTTCTTCCCCAGAGCGCCAAGCCTGAACGCGAGTGGCCCCTGGATGCAGCCAAGGTTTACATGGGCATTAGGAAGAAGCTGAAGCCACCAGCCCAGTAAGTAGGACCTTTCCTGGCCATGGCCCTGGGCCATGCATCCCCCAGTCCCTGTCTAAAGTGCCTGGCACATGAACCTGGCTGCTGAGATCATGTCAGAATTTCCTCAGTTGGGAGGGACCGACAAGGATCATTGAGTCCAACTCCTCTCCCAGCACAGGACACCCCATAGTTCACACCATGTGTCTGAGGACATTGTCCAGTCTCCCCTTGAACACTGTCAGGCTTGGGGCCATGACAACTCCCTGGGGAGCCTGTTCAGTGTCCAGCACCTCTGGGGGAAGAATCTTTTCCTAATGTCCAGCCTGACCCTCCCCTGGCACATCTTCCTGTCATTTTCTTGGGTTCTGTCATTGGTCACTAAAGAGAAGAGTTCAGTGCCTACCCCTCCTCCTCCCCTTGTGAGGAAGCTGTAGACCATGATGAGGTCTCCTCTCACTCTCCTCTCCAAGCTGAACAAACCAAGTGGCTTTAGCCGCTCTTCATATGGCTTCCTCTCCAAACCCTTCACCAACTTTGTGGTCCTTCATCAAGCCCCACCGGGACCCAAAGCCATGACAAGCCTTGGCCGGTGTGGCGAGCTCAACCCCCACCCGCTGCTCACAGTCCCTGGGCTGTGTCTGAGCCCAGTGGTGCTGCCCCACAGCCTGTCTCTTCCTTTCCCCAGGTGGGGTTTCACGCTGACCCTGGACAAGCAGCAACTGTGAGTATCTGCCCCTGCCATCCTGGAGCTGGGGAGATGTTGACACCTGTCCCCGGTTTTTGTGGGGCTGGGACAGCCAGGGGCAGTGCTACGGGTCCCTGGGGGTCAAGGCAGAACTGGTGCCTGGCTGGGGCACACAAGGGACACAGTGGTGGGGCCACATGCTGCCTGGCACAAGGTGGGGTCAGGGTCAATCCACCTCAATGCCACCCTTCCCACCTCCCCATCTACACCAGAACCCCATGGAGATGGATCTTCCAAGCAGCCAGCACCAGGCTCCAGAGGGACCTTCCCACCCTGCCCAGGTGTGCGTGTCACCTGCATGGCTGTGCTGCCTGCCAGCCTTCATGCAACACTGTTCTCTGTCCCCTTGCACCCAACACCAGGTGCTCCTGCACCCTGCACCTCGCCCTGAGCTGGGCTCCATGCCCCATCCTCCCCAACACCGCTGTGCCTGGGCACACCTGTGCACCCCACTGATCCCGTCCCCATATCTATGATGCTGTCAATGCGGGGGCAGCAGCTGGGCACTTTGCCTGCTCCCAACAAGGAAGTGGCTGTGATGTTCTTCTAAGGGCAGCAAGGAGAGCTGAACTGTGGTGGCTTACGGGTGCCTGACGAGCTGTTGCCTTGCCCTGATGCAGTGATTTGGGCATGCGGGATTTCAGAGGTGACTACAGCTACCAGCTGTAGTTGTACCTGGCAGTCTCAGGCTCACAGGCAAGGTGACAAGGGGACCTGGGTACTGCTGGCCCTGCTCCCCAGCAGCTTCTCAGATGACTCATCCGCAGGTACCTGGTGTGCTCGGGGCAGGCTGAGCTGTGGGACTGGACTACCAGCATCCTCAAGGCTCAGGTGGGTGCAGGCTGGCCATGCCTTCCGGCTGGGCTGGGCTGGGAGAGGTCTGGCAGGGCAGCCTGGCATGACCCCCCCCTCCCTGCCCTGTCCTTGTGCACAGCACGATGACCTGCGCCCCGTGATCATGCGTCGGCGCTCCTCCTCTGACCTTGCCAAGCAGAAGTTCGGCACCATGCCACTGGTGCCCCTGCACGGCGACAGCACCGATGCCACCATGCTCTCTGCCAACCAGACCCTGGTAAAGCCCCTGCAGATACCCCTACTCATGGGTGCTCCTACACCCAGCCAGGTCCACACACCCATCTTGAGACCTTGTGCTTGCCCCAGGGCGCCGGTGCAGGTGCTCGCTGCCTGACACCAATGGATGCTTTGGGTGTGTGTCCCTGTGCTCACGGTGTGTGCGTGCTGCATGCTGTGCTCATGTCTGTGGCAGCTCTCCATGCGTGCAGGGCCCTGTGCAGGCACATGGGGTGCTGCACCCCACTGCCCACTGCCCATCCTCTGCCTGCCCAGGCATCCGTGACCCTGCTCTGCGCTATCACGTGCTTACCTCTGCCCGTCTCCTCTGTTTCTAGCGCCGACTGCACACGCGAAGGACTTTGTCCATGTTCTTCGTAAGTACCTACACACGTGAAGCATGTCCATTGCTAGCTTTGCACTGCGCCCTCTGGTTATGGAAGCAAGGGCTTGCTGCAGTATCCCACCCATCCCACCTGCACTTGGAGACATGCCCAGACCATTCTGCCCACACCGCATGGCAGAGGAGGGGGCGCACATTGCTCTGTGTATCCCATACCCAGGGATGGGGGGTCCCTGCATGGTTCCTGCATGGTCCTATTGTGTGCAAGCAAGACCACAACAGTCCAGCCCAGTTCCCAGCACCTCTCCTGTTAGGCACGCTTTGTCCAGAGAGATCAACGTAAGAAGCGCAAGGAAATAGGTTTAAATCCTATTTGCTATCATGTTATTTCTGTGGTGGCCACCTGGCTGGACCTCACCTCGCCTGGCTTTGGGCTCTGCATGGGTGCCCATCTGCCCTCCCCACCCTAGAACACCTCTGCCAAGAGATGCTGGTCTGGTGCCACAGCCTGGTGGCACAGACTGTGCCTCAGCAGGGTCCAAAACACTCACCCTCCATTGGCGATGGGGGAAGAAAAGGGCAACAGTGCTTGAGCCAACAGACCTAGCAGAAGGTGGGTCCCCGTGAGATTCAAACCCAAGGTCAAAGTTGCCTGGGCAGCACCCAAGTGCAGGGAGGGCAAGGTAAGGAGGGACAGGAGGGCTATGGTTGAGCAGAGTGGGAAGTACCCCTCACTCTATCCCCCTGCTCTCCCCCAGCCCATGAAGATGCACCAGGACTCCCTGGAGGAGCAGCAGGAGAAGGAGGTGGACACTGATCCTGTCTATGAGGAGGTTGGCAACTTCCCCGAGCTGGCCGCGCTGGAGCTTGGGCAGGGGTTGCTGGCAGATCTGTCGGCTGTGCCCCCTGTGGACAGGTCCAAGAAGCCGGCCACGTTCCCCGAGCAGCCCCCGGCCACGGCGCTGCGCTCCTCGCTGCCTGCCAGCCCAGCCCAGAGGGTAGCAGGTCCCTCTGTCACCAAGGCCGTGTCCCTCGAAAGGGGCTTGAACCTAGAGAGCGACAAAACTCCAGCCCAGGGGCTCAAACCCACCAAAACGGCTTCTCTGGAGAGAAACATGGAGCCTTCCCTGGTGCTGGCCAGGGACTGGGACCAGGGGGCTGCACCAGGGAGCAGTCCCACCACAGAGACCTCCCTGGAGATCCCCAAGAAGAGGAACATGCAGCCTTCCTCACCCATCAACAACAAACTTATCCAGGAGCTCAGCAGCGTCATCCTCAGGAAGAACGAGAGCCAGCCACCAGAGCAGGACCAGCCGGTGACTTGACCTGGGTGCCGAAGGGACAGCCACTGATGTGGGGGTGAAGTCATTCTCAGCAGCAGCAACGATGGGTACCCCATGTTCCCACACCATGGAGCCCACACCCTCCTCCTCCTCCTGAACCCAGAGCCAGGATTGGAACGGGGACCGGTGGGAACCAGGGTACTAGTGGGGACGAGGATGCTGAGCTGCAGTACCCCCTCTTGGGAGGGTTACGGGTGCTGCCACACATACTCTTGCTCACGGGTGGCATGTCTGCCATCAGGCCCAGCACTGAGGGAAGCAACTAAATGGGAAAATAAAAGCAGGAACCTCGTGCCTGCACATTTTGGAAGCACAGCATAGTGCCCGGCAGGGGGAAGGCAGCACGATGTCCCCTCCCCAGTGCTGAGCCTGTGGGGCAGGGTCAGGACACCCAAGTCATCCCCCACTTCCCTTCTTGCATCTACCATGGTATATTTGGGAGGGGGGCAACAGGAGCAGGGTTGGCCGTGTGTGCCATGTGCGTAGTCCTGGCGATGGAGGACAGTCCTGCTCAGCTGGGGTATTTATACCTGTTCCTTCCACCAGCAGGAAGAAATAAAGGTTTGTTTGTACTCTGGAGGGTTTGGTCACTTCAGGAGAAGCGGTGAGGGATGCTGGGGTCTGGCAGGCGGGGTGACAGGGGTGTCAGGGCCAGGTATCCCACCAGGACACCCAGCACCTCCCATAGCGTCTCCTCTTGGGTAGTAGCCACACCAGGATGCAGCTGTAGGAGACAGTCATGAGGATGAAGGGCAAGACAAAGCCCAGCCCCACCAGGGAGAGGAAATAGTAGGTGAGCAACACGTGCTCATGCTTTCCCAGGACATCGTGGCATGTGGTGATATTCAGGCTCAAGATGTGACTTGTCTGAGGACGCAAAAGCAGAGGGCTCATGCTTAGGCCCACCACCATGGGAACTGCAGAACTGGAGCAAAGTCCCAGCAAACCTCATGTTCAGAGTGGGATTTTCTGCCCAAATCTGCTGCCAGTCTGGAACAATGAGGCCCTTTGTGCAGGGCACCAAACTGCAGGATCCCCCTCCCCATTGAGGGGGTGTCGTGATTTAACCTGAGCCAGCAATAAAAACCACAATAGCTGCTCACTCACCCCCATCCGCTAACCCCCAATGGGGGAGAGAATCAAAAGGGAAGGGAGAAACTTGGATTGAGATAAACACAGTTTAATAAAATAACAAAATACTAATACACTACTTGTAAATATATATATAAAATAGAAATTAAAAATAGTCAAAGCAATTCCTCATGAACATGCTGAGCAGCCAGTCCCACGAAACAACCTGGTCCCAACAGCTGACCCCAAAGAGATAAGAAAGAGGGAAAAGGCAGAAAGGCTCAGAGGCCTCTGCAGAATGGCAAAAGGCCAAACTAAATGTCCCACACAGAACTCCCCCGGCCGCAGCCCAGAGCAAGCAAGAGCGAGAATGCCCAAAAGAGTGAGCAGAGCCACCCAGAAGGTCCTGACTCCTTAAATGTGAAGCATGACGCCAATGGGATGGAATACTCTAATTAATCAGTCTGGATGTCAGTCAAGCTCCACCCCATCCATGCCTCCCTTCCTTGCTGCATCACACCTGTGGGCAGAGCGCTCAGAACATCCTTTGCTTTCAGACCAGAGCAATTAAAAACGTTAGCTCTGTGCTGGGGTGTTATCTCTTGTTCTCAAACTAAGTCCAAATAATGAGCACGCTTGCTATGAAAGATAAAGTTTTCTAAGCGCATGAAGAAAATTAACCCATTTTCAGTCAAACCAGCACTCCCCAGCCCTGCCTATAGCTGGCTCTCCTCACTGGACCTCAGGGGCAAGGCTGCCTTCTTCGAGGCCCTCCCTGACAAGGTCTTGAGCCCCCCCAGGCAGCAGCCACATGCATCCTGGACCCAGGCCCGAAAATCCTGGGAGACGTAGAAGTAGATGAAGGGATCGAAGCAGTTGTTGAAGGCGCCGATGGCCAGAGCCAGGGCATACCTGATGTAGGTGGGGTTGTGGCACCCCGTGGGCTCCAGCATGTAGTGGATGAAGAGCAGGATGTTGCTTGGGGTGAAGCAGAGGATGAAGACCAGGAGGACCAGGGCCAGGACACTTAGCACCTGCCCATAGCGTCTCCTCTCGGGTAGTAGCCGCACCAGGATGCAGCTGTAGGAGACAGTCATGAGGATGAAGGGCAAGACAAAGCCCAGCCCCACCAGGGAGAGGAAATAGTAGCTGAGCAACATGTGCTCATGCTTTCCCAGGACATCGTGGCATGTGGTGATATTCAGGCTCAAGATGTGACTTGTCTGAGGACGCAAAAGCAGAGGGCTCATGCCTAGGCCCACCACCAGCCAGACTACCACACAGACACCCGCTTTGACCCATGTCCAGCTGGAGCCCTTACACAAGAATGGGTGCACCACACAGATGTAGCGCTCCAGACTGATGCAGGTGAGGAAGAAGATGGAGCTGTACATGTTCCCGTAGAAGAAGGCCACCAAGGTACGACACAGGTAGTCCCCAAAGAGCCAGTCATTGCCCAAGAGGTGGTAGGAGATCTTGAAAGGCAGCAGGAGCACAAAGAACAGGTCAGCACTGGCCAGATTGAGCAGGAAGAGGATGCTGGAACGTCTCCTGAAGTTGGTCACCAGGACCCAGCAGGCCAGAGCATTGGCTGGCAACCCCACAACCAGCACCACGGAGTAGACGGCAGGGAGGAGGCGGGTGGTGAGGGTGCTGTTGAGAAAAGCTTCCATGGAGGCACTGGGGCACATAGCTTCTTCTTTGGGGTTGAGAGGGATCAAGACTCGCCCTTTGATACGCACTGCAGAGGACACAAGGCATCAGGCTTGGCCAAGAATCCCCTCCCGCTGCCCCTTCCCACTCAGGACCATGCAGGAGTTGCCATCCCCCTGTAGAGCCGCCAGCACATGCAGGAGCTGGCGTCTCCCTGCCCCATGGCAGGGGACAGCTTGAGGCACAACATCCTGCCGCCCGTGTCGCATGGAGCCGTGCCACATCCTGCACTGTCTGTGCCGCTCACCCAGCAGTGTCATCACAGCGGTGCCAGCCCAGCTGTGCGTCCTGCCCGCAGCCCGGACAGGCTCTGCTCTCATGCATGGCTCTGCTGGCATCCCTTTTCCTACCAAGCCCAGCACAACAGATCCCCACAATCCAGTGTAATCAGGAGGTCAGACAGGAAACCCATGCCAGGACAGCATTGGGATGTGGTGACACAACGCAGGATGGGAGACGTTCTCCTGCCAGGGTTCATTCCTCTTCCTCCAGGCCAACGTCACAGCCTCACGTCACATTCGGGGCTGTGCATGTCTCCCCATCCTCCTGCAGTCAGAGGGTTTTCATTGCGTGCTCGAAACCAAAGTGAAGAACAGGAAGGGCCCGAGACAGCAGACAAACAACTCCTGATCAAATCCCTTTTCTGGCTTGTTCAAAAACGCACTTGGGATTTGCTCCTCTGTGCATCACCCCTGTCTCCAAAAGCTCCACCCAAGTGGTCCCCAGGACACCCAGCCCCGAGGAGCCTCAGTGACATCCAACATGTTTCCCTCAACCTCTGCCACATCTCCACATCAGGGGCAGGGGATATTCAGTTTAAGAGAGCAGTAACCTGATTTTTGCTACCAGAAGGTGAAGGGGTATCAGATATCAAGGTTTTCATGTAGGTTCACATAGGTTTTCAATGTGGACACTAAGGGAAAGCGGTAGAGCAGTGTCCCAGACTTTCACTGTGACACCCAGCTACCCCCTCTGAGTGTCATGGGACACGATGTCGGGGTGTCCCAGCAAGGCCTCCCTGCCCTGCCCCATCACCCCCCAGACCCACCAAGGCACTTACTTGGGGACAACACTGCCGAGCCAAGACAGGCACAGCTGAGCAGGAGGGTGACGCTAGCAGCAGCAGAGCGAAGTGAAGACACCAACCGGGACATCTCTGTGAAGCAGCCTCTGCCCAAGCTGGGTCCACACAAATGTCACAGGCAGAGCTGGCCCTGTCACGTGTCACCACGGCAGGACAAGCTCCAGCCCACTCCCTGCCAGCAGCCTTCCTCTTTCTCTTCCTCGTCACGCTCGGGGACTGCCCACGTTCCTGTGGTCAGCATGGCCAGACAGGAGGTGGGGGTCACAAGATGACCAGGAGGTGCCACCATCGCTGAGCACCCAGGGACATCACAGAGGCCAAGGTGATTTCCAGTTGCTGGCATGCAATGTCATGGCTGTGAGGAGGAGGAGGAAGCAGATGTAAAGCAGACATCAAAATACAGTTGTGAATGGCAGCGGTGGAGCTGTATGAGCCCCAGACATGGGGCAGGAAGGGGACAGCTGGGTCCCAGCCCGGTGACACGTGTACCTGCAGCACCCCAGGGGCACAGGGCACAGTGCCTGCCCAACCTTGCCAGGACCAGACATCCCCAGGAACTGAGCACCTTGGCTGGGCTGACAAGCTAATGTCATCCTGTAGATGTGGTCATTCTGCATTGTCCCAGCCTACTGTCCTCTTCTTGCCACCCAAGTGGGTGCTGGGTGGCCCCCAGGCCTTTTTCCTGGTCCCTCCTTCAGCAGAGGGGCCATGGGGGAAAATGACAGACCCAGTGACCCAGAACAGCTCAGCCTTGTACATCAACACACATCAGGGGAACCAGGAAGTGCAACCGACCCCAAAAATGTCACAGAGAAGGGGACAAAAGGGACAGCACGGAGAGCCACAAGCTCTGCGGGAACCACAGAGAGACAAAAACACAGGACAGAAGGAGAAGTGAGAGCTGAAGGGGATGGGAGGGAGGCAGAAGGACAAAAGGACAGATGGCTGGGGACACGAGTCTCAGTGCTCCCCACGTCCCCATCTCCACGTCCCCATATCCCTGTGGATCCCTGCCTTCCTGTGTCCCTCCTCATGTCTGAATCTCCCCATTTCCCTGTGTCTCCATTTCCCTGCCTCTCCATGTCACCATCTCCCTGACTGTCTGTGTCCCTGTCTCCCCATGTCTCTCTGTCCCCTTGTCCCCATCTCATCTCCTCGTGTCCCTGTATCGCCATGTCCCAGTCCCCCTGTGTCCTTGTGTCCCATGTCCTCATATCCCGATGTCCCTGTCTCCTCATGTCCCCACGTCTCCATATGCCTGTGTCCGTGTCCCCATGATTTCACTTCCCCGTCCCCCCGTGTCCCCACGCCTCCACTTCCCCATGCTCGTGTCCCAGAGCTCACACGAGATGCGCGGCACCAACCACTAGGCGGCACGGCTGACACGGGTGGGCGTGGCTTGTCTGACGCGATGGGCGGGGCTTGTCTGGCGCGGTGGGCGGGGCTTGCTTGGGAAAGCGCGCATGCTGAGGGGCGGCGCTTGCCGCGGGATGGGGCGGGGCCACCAGGAGGGGGCGGGGCTGAGCGGAGGGCGGGGCCGGGCCGGGGCCGGTAGTTCCGGGCTTAGCACACGCGGGGCGGTGACGGGAACCGGGACCGGGAGCCCGGGACCGGGAACCCGGGACCGGGGGCAGTGCAGAGATGCAGCCGCCGCCGCGCAAGGTGAGTGCGGGGCCGAGGGGCGGCACAGGGGCGAGTCCCGGCACCGGGACGGGCGAAAGGGACAGGGGGAAGGCGACCGGGTCCTCCATCGGCGCCGCCGGACCGCGGCCGCGTCCTGTGGCGAGGGTCGGGAGTCGCCTCCAGCGGGCCCTCACCGGGGTTGGGGCAGCTGGGCGGTGGCCACCGGCACCTGCAGTGACACCGGGAGCAGTGGGAACCGGTCCCGGGACCGGCGGGAGCGGCGGTCCCGGGCGCTGAGCGGTGCCGTCCCGCAGGTGAAGCTCACCCAGGAGCTGCGGGTCCAGCTCCTGGAGCAGCTCTCGGGCCTGCAGGGCAAGCAGCAGCGGGACGCCGAGCTGCTGGAGGACATCAGGTAGGGTCCCCACGCGTGTCCCCCCCACCCTGAGCTGAGGCCGGGCAGCTCATCCCACGCGTGGGGCGGGCACGGCTCACCTTGAGCCTGGCGTGTCGAGGTCATGGGCTCCAGCACCCTCTGGAGTGGCCAGATAGAATCATGGAATCACAGAATCATTTTGGTTGGTAAAGCCCCTCGAGCTCAACGAGTCCAACCATAACACATCCCTGGCACTGCCCCATGTCCTGAGAACCTCATCTCTGTCTGTCCAACCCTCCAGGGATGGTGACTCCAGCACTGCCCTGGGCAGCCTGTTCCAATGCCCCACAGCCCTTTGGGGAAGAAATTGTTCCCCAGATCCAATCTGAACCTACCTAGATGGGGACATCACAGTGTGGGGTGGTGGCAGGGGGGTGATGGCAGGGGTGGCCTGTCCCTGCACCACCTGCTCTCCGCACAGGTCCTACAGCAAGCAGAGGGCCGCCATCGACAGAGAATACGGGCAGGTAAGGAGGTGCTACCGTTTTTCTGGGGACCAATGTCCCAGGAGGGCACAAGCACTGAGCCTTGTTTTTCCTCCATGGGGTGTTTCGGAGCAGGGCACGGCCCCATGCAGGCAATGGGCAGTGGCAGGAATCATCTGAGCAAAGCTTGGCTGCTCAGTACCAGCCGCAGAGGCCAATGGCAGATGGACTCAGCATTTTCCCTGCCACTGGCCACATTAGGGCAGCCATTGGGCTGCTTTGCTGATCACAGCATGACCCAAACCTTGCATGTTTTGGGGGCCCAGAGGGCAAACTGTGCGGGGGGAGGAAACCGCCTGGCTCTGCTGTCTGCTGGGTCATCGCAGAGCTCTGCTTTTAAATGTCAGAGCCTGGCTTTGCTCTGTGAGATGTCCCTGAAGTGTCCTTTGGGGACACCCTGCAGCAGCCTGGCATGTGCATCCCTGTTCCTGCCTTCCCCCCTCAGGCTGGGGGCACCATCCCTCAGGGTTGGGATCCCGCTGTGCTTGGTTTTCCTGGGGGCTCCTCTCTTCTGCACCTGCAGCCAATGTCCCTTGCTGGCACCCCCTGGGTCCCAAAAATTGCAGGGGGGGGGCTTGTCATCATGGTGGCTGCTCCCCAGAAAGGTGTTCCCGCATGGACTGGAGGTGGGGTCGGAGTGTGTCCCCTCTGCTCTGGGGACACCCATGAGGTGGGTGGCTGGTGGGGGGGTGCCCAGTTTCGGCCCTGGAGTGGGACAGTGGGGTGCTGAGGTGCCCAGCGCATTGGGTGATGGTGGTGGTGGGTCTGTCTGCAGGCGCTGCAGAGGCTGGCGAGCCAGTTTGTGAAGAGAGACTGGCAGCGGGGCCACGGGGAGGCCAGCGACACAAGGTGGGCTGGTGACAAGGAGGGGGACAAGGGGCTGGGGTGGCTGTGCTTGTCTGTGTCCCTCCCAGCTAACCCAATACCAACCAGGATTCGGGTGTCCTGAGGATGCAGCCCTGGGTGAGATGTCCCCAGGAGTGTGGTACCCAACTTGGGGGGGACCACAGGAGCTGGGGGTGATGCTGTCCTTCTGGCATCCCCAAAAACTGGCGGGGAAGCAGGAGATCACCCTGCTCTGTTCTTACCGCTGTGTCCGCAGGAGCGCAGTCGCTGTCTGGAAGGGCGTCATTGAGGGGACCGCGCACGCCGGGCAGGTCCGTGTCACTGCCTCAGAGACCTACCGCTCCCTCGCCGCTGAGGCCGCCCGCACCGCCCGTCTCTCCAAGGAGAGAATGCTTAAGAAGGTACTGGAGCGAGGACGTGTTCCGCCATGGCTGGGTGGTGGGGACGCCTGTCCCCTGCCAGCTGACGCTCCCCGCAGGGCATCGAGCGGCTGCAGAAGGCACAGAGCGAGCTGCTGGAGACAGTGAAGGAGCTGGGCAAGGCGAAGAAGCAGTTCACCCACCTCCAGCGGAGCAGCGAGGTGGCCAAGGACAAAGCAGCCGATGTGGAGGCTCGGTGAGCAGAGGGGACCATGGTGGGGGGTGCCATGGCCGCGGGGTGGTCTCATGTCACCCCCAACCTCCCCAGGCTCCGAAAGAGCGACCGGAGGATATTTCACACCAAGGCCAGCCTGCAAAAACTCAGCGCCAAGGTCAGCAGTGTGGGGGGGCAGCAGTGTCCCCAAGCACAGAGATTCAGGAGGACATGGGGTGGTGGCCCCCACCTCATCACCAAGTCCTGCTCTCCTCGTCCCCGCAGTTCTCAGCACGGCTGGCCGAACACTCGAGGCAGCTGGTGGGGGTGCAGAACGAGTATGGCTTCGCTCTGGCAGCCGCCACCGCTCACCTGGAGCATTACCGGCGGGTGGAGCTGCCCGCTGCCATGCAGGTAGGACCTGCCTGGACCCCCTTGTGTCCCCCGCACGGAGTCCCACAAGAAGCATCTCCCAGGTGCTGCTGTGAGGGGGAGCAGCAAGGAGGGTCCTGCTGGTGCGGGACAGGGCTGGTGGCACTGCAGGGTCAGGGATGCCCCTGGGGGGCTATGGGCAGTGCCAGGGGGTGTTGTCTCCACCCGCTTTTCCACAGGCGTTGGACGGTGACCTCTACGAGCGGCTGCGGGAGCACTTAACAGTGGCCAGCCGGACAGAGGTGGAGACCTGCCGGGCCACCCAGGACTGGTTCCAGGGCGTCGCGGAGGCATCTGTGCAGGTAACAGCACCCATCCCCGGAGCGGGGGGGACAGGAGGGGACAGGTGACCCCCCAGCCCCACGCTGCTCCCATGCTGCAGGTATGCCGGGAGCAGGACCTGCTGCTCTTCCTGCAGGAGCATCCCGCTTTCACCCTGGCCCCCCAGCAGCCCTTCCAGCTCGCTGGGGTGGAAGAGGTAAGTGTGGGGGGGACATTATGGCGGGGTTGGGGGAATACATACAGCCAAGCCCTTCTCAGCCCCCCTGTCCTCACCCAGGTGTCCCTGCTGCTGCCGGGGGATGACGGGGCCAGCCTGGAGAAGGAGGCCCGACGCTGGGCCACGCGGGTGGCCCGGGACCGCAAAAACAAGGCGAACAGCGAGGAGGTGGGTGCTGTCCTTCCCCACGGAGCACAGGGGTGCTCAAGGAGGAGTTGTCTCTGTGCCCCACCAGCTCCTGCCACCCCCTGACCCGTGGGTGCCCCGCAGGCGCTGCAGCGGCTGGAGACCAGGCGGCAGCAGGTCCCGGAGGCGGAGGCGGCCGCAGTGGAGCGGCGGATGGAGGAAACAAGGGAAAACATCAGGAAAGCAGAGGTGGGTCCCCTGGGCAGGGGCTCAGGGTGGCCTCAGGGTCTATCACCCCCAGGGTGTGGAACACAGGGACGGGGAGAGGCGGCACTGGGGATGAGGCACTGGGGATGCAGTGTTGGGGATGGGGCGCTGAAGATGCTTTGCCACCCTGGCCACCACTCTGGGGACCAGCAGTGACAGGGCTTGCTGTGCTGTCCCCCCCACCCCACGGGTGTCCCCTTAGCCCATGACAATTTGTGTGTCCCCAGGTCAGCCGGGTGAAGGCCGAGGCGCGGCTGGCCCTGCTGCGGAGAGCAGGGCTGGATGTGGATACGTGGCTGGCAGGGGCCATAGTTGGGGCAGGCGAAGAAGCACCCACGGGGCTGGATCCAGCTGAGTTTGATGACTACGATGACAGTGACGAGGCAGACGAGGACGACGAGCCTGGCCCTGCTGCCCGCACCTACCCCTACACCTGCCGGGTGATTTTTGGGTACCAGGTATGGCCATGGCTGCCTACCCCCAACCCTGCCGGCACCCCAAGCCCCCCTGCCACTTCATCCCCTGTCCCTGCAGGGCTGCCAGGTGGACGAGCTGTCCATCACCCAGGGCGAGGAGCTGGAGATCATCGAGGATGGTGATGCAGAGGAGTGGGTGAAGGTGAGAGTGGGCTAAGCTGTCACAAGCATGGGGAGACACATTTCAAAGTTCACCAGGGTTGTCCCTGCCCTGAGGTCTGGGACAGTCATGGAATCACAGAATAGTTTGTGTTGAAGGGACCTTCTCAGCTCCCCCAGTGCCACCCCTGCCATGAGCAGGGACATCTCAGGGACAGCTCAGGTTGCTCAGAGCCCCGTCCAGCCTGGCCTGGGATGTCTCCCGGGATGGTTCATCCACCACCTCTCTGGCCAACCTGGGCCAGGCTCTCACCACCTTCAGGAGCAACAATTTCTTCCTCAAGTCACATGTTTTCTGCCCCTCCAGGCTCGGAACAAGGCAGGCCAGGTTGGCTATGTCCCTGAAAAGTACCTGCTGTCTCTGGGTGGTGAGACGGGGGCTGGGGCTGGCCCCCCAGGACCCTCTGCCCTGCACCGCCAGCTCTCCAGCATCATGGCCGCAGAGCTGGTGCTGGAGCCTGGAGGTGGGTGCCGGGATGTCAGATGTGTAGGGCTGGTGCCCAGGGGCTGCTGAGCCCCTGCTGCAGCAGCATGGGGGGTGCTGAGCCTCCACCCCATCCTCTCCACAGCCTGGCTCGTGCGAGCCCTGTATGACTACGAGGGGCAGAGCCCCGAGGAGCTGAGCTTCCCTGAGGGGGCTATCATCCGCGTGCTGCCCCGCGCCCCCGGCGAGGTGGACGATGGCTTCTGGACGGGCGACTTCGATGGCCGTGTCGGCGTCTTCCCCTCGCTGGTGGTGGAGGAGCTCACTGGGGGCCAGGGAACAGCCGGGCAGGTCAGTGGCAGGAGGGTCACTGTGTACCCATCTTGTGCCATAGCTGCTGGTGGGAAGACTTCACCCTTCCCACTGTTCCCATCTCTCTTTGCTGCGTCTTCCCAGGAGCTGCCATCGCCTTCCCCACCGCCCTTCTCCCCTCCCGGCCTGGTGCCCGGGGCCGGCCTGGCGCCCAGCCCCTCTCCTGAAACGCCGCTGGGAAGTGAGTGCATGGGGGGTGCTGGGAAAGGGGCTGGGGGTGTGTGTGGAGAGTGGGGCTGAGCAGCCAGACCCTTCTAGGTTGCAGGCAGGATGGCGCGGGCAGCGGGCAGAGCTCTCCAGACCTGGCAGCCACCCGCCTTCGGCCGGTAAGCCCTATCATAGTGACACTGTGTTCTGCTAAACCTGCCCCAGGCCTCCCGTAACGGGGGCCAGTGGCACCCCTGTGCTTTTGGGGGAAGTCTGGAGTAGGGTGGGCAGCCTCAATGACTTGGCACATCATTCCTCTCCTCTCTCCACAGCTCCGCGCACCCCCTCCACCCCCTGGCAGAGCCCCCGAGCCCGACCCCGAGCTGCACTTCAGCTGATGCTGTGGGTGCCCTATCCCTCCCTGCTCCCCAAAATGCTTCATCTGAGCGAACCGTCACCCCCCGCCCTGGGCCGCCCCCACACCGAGCTGGTCTCTGCGGGGGTCACATCTCACCCAGCACCACCACACAGCCTGGGGCCTCCTGGCAGCCCTGGTATGGGGGTGTTCAGTGCCATGGCTATGCCCCGTCTCCCCCAGATCTTGCCTCTGCCCCCCACACCTGGCACTGCCCACACAGCCCTGGGCCCTGCCTGTCCCTGGGGCATCTCCCCGCAGGCAGGAGGGCTGTGCCCCAATAAAGCCAGTTGCCTCTGCTGAGGGGTTCAGCAGCTTTAATGGTTTGAGCTGGTCTATGTACAATGCGGTTACACCCCAAAGCTCACCGGGGGCCCTGGGGCTGCCAGCTGGCTGGGCCGGGGTGCAATTCTGCCCCCCCAGGTCAGGCTCTGGCCCTCCCTGTGCCGGGGTGGGGCTGGGGGCTCCTCTTTCTGCCAGCATCTCCAGGGACCCGTGGGGTTCCGTGCCGGTGCAGGATTTGTGCCTGCTCTACGTGGTGGGGGTGCCCAGGGGGGCTGCGCTCTGCAGTGAACGTGCCAGTGCATGTGGGGGTGCTGCCCCCTGCCCCAGGGGGGTCTTGAGCCGCTGCTTTTGTCACTGCCGCTGGCTGCAACCTTCTCTGGCGCATCCTTCCCCCAGCGCTGGGGGCTGCACGGACTGGGTGGGCAGCGGGGACTGGGTGGTGTACTGCTCCTGCCAGGCCCAAGGGTCCCCCCGGCAGGCTGTCCGGGGTGCGGTGGGTAGGAGTCGGGTACCTATTGCCAATGGGATGAGGTCTGGCGCCGAGTGCGGTTGTCCATAATGTCGGCGCGTCGCTCCGGCCATGCCAAGCGCGTAGCTGCCCGCCGGGGCCGGCTGCCCCGTGGTCCCCCCACGGCAGAGCCCCCAGCCCGGTGTCGGGGCTGGGGGCCACATGTCCACACTTCAGCCGGGAGTGGAGAGGAGCTGGGGGGAGAGGGACAAGATGGGGCTTGTCCCCATGGCCCTGGCAACCCCAGCCAGGATTTGGCTTGTCCCCATGGCATTCCAGGCAAGGATGGGAGTTGTTGCCATGGCCCTGGCCAGGCTGTCCTGGCCCTGTGTCTGCCCAGGGTGGGCCCGGCAGCCCATGGGCATTGCTGCCTGTGTCTGGGCATATGGGCGAGAGCACCTGCCCATGCCGAACCTGATTCATTGGGAACTGACCCTCCTGGAGAAAGGGTTCACCCTCTCTCCATCACCAGGCTGTGACCCACCAGGACAGGGGCACTGCCAGTGTGTCCCCCCCAACACCTTGGCCATCGCCCCAGGGGCTGGGAACAAACACTCACGTCACACGGTTGCTCCTCGGTCCTGCATCACAGCGCTGGGCTCCTGTGGAATTATAGAATCACAGAATAGTTTGTGTTGAAGGGACCTTCTCAGCTTCCCCCAGTGCCACCCCTGCCATGAGCAGGGACAGCTCAGGGACAGCTCAGGTTGCTCAGAGCCCCGTCCAGCCTGGCCTGGGATGTCTCCCGGGATGGTTCATCCACCACCTCTCTGGCCAACCTGGGCCAGGCTCTCACCACCCTTATTTCAAAAAATTCCTTCTTCAGGAAGAAACTATGGAGGAGGGATGTGGATGTCAGTGCTCCCATAGGACTGGGATACTGGGGAGGGGGCCAGGTCTCTGTTGGCCACAGTAGTGACCCATGGGCCAGGGGACAGCATCCCCTGAGGCTCCAGGAGCTGAGTACAGCCCAAACGCCATCTTCTCTGTCCTTCCCCATCACCTGTAGGACATATTAAGCAGCATCTAACAACCCTTGTGGTGGCCCCGGCTGGGACCTGGGGGATGAGGGAGTGGTCCAGTGGTGCCATGGCTTGGTGACAAATGTCCCACTGTTGTTCTCCAGGGACCCCGTGTCCTGGAGCACACCAAAGCAACACCCCAAAACCTGGTGCAGGGTCCAAGGCACAGAGGCCTGGTGGCACAGAGCCTGGTGGCACAGAGGAGAAGGATAAAAAGGAAAGAAGTCACCATGTCCCTGCGCTTGCCCTGCCTGTAACTGTTGCCCCGGCGATCAGAGGGACCACAGCCATGTGAGGAAGGAGGACCTGTAGGCACCTCTTCAGGTCTCTAGAGAAGGTCTTGTAGCCCATCAACTCTGTCCTGTGGGGCTGCCTTGAGCTGCCCTTCACAAACAGCTCAAACATTCCAGCCCAGCCACCAGAAAGCAAGAAGAGGGAAACAATAAGCACAGCAAGTTCCTGCTTGTTCCTCAGCCTATGTTTGGTGAGGAACCTTCCCCAGGCTCTGCCACAATGACCCAGTCCTGCCCTGTCCCACCTCCCTGCACAGGACTGGTGGAGCTCCAGCAGAGCAGCCCGAGGGCACACCTCTGGCTCTAGAACACACCTGGATTTTTACCCAGACTGTTTCCTTCCTTCTTCTTCCAAGGGCTTTGCCACGTGTGCCCCAGTACTGGCTTTGTGGGGTGAGCCCAGACCAGCCCTGGGGCTGCTCAATACACGTGTCCCCAGGGGGGTGACACGGCTCTTGGTGCCTTCTGCCAGCCCCATGCCATGAAAATCATCTTTCCTCACCTGCAGAACCGTGTGTGAGCAGGTGAGTGAACATGTTGGGTATCTGCTCCCACCACCAATGGCCTCATTAGCTGCCTGAAGGCAGTGTCAGGGGACAAATCCCCCAAACTGGGGGCCATTGACAACCAAGCAGGTGGTGTCCTCTCCACTGCTGCCCTGGAGCTCTCTGACACCTCCAGCAAAGTGGTCAGGTGGGAAGGTTGGGAGAAACCGGGGTGTTGGGAGCCCGCCAGCTCTGGCCAGGTTGGGCCTTTCTACCCCTCGAGCACAGAGAGCACCAGCCCCTCCAGGGCAAGGAAGAACAACCAAGAAACAACCAGTTGGCATCACCATTTCCTGGACTTCGAGAAAGGCTCCTGGAGACATCTGGCCCTGCTTGCGTATTGTTGGACATAGCGAGCCCCAGCACTGCAGCGAAGCTATAGTTTGGGGAGACCAAGCCCTGTGCAGTGGCAGACCTCCCCCAGGTCAAGAAAAGGTGATCCCAATGGATGTCCCCAAAGAGCCCAGCCACAAAGGAAAACTCATCCCTTGCCCAAGGGGCAGCTGGCAGCGGGTCTGCAGCATCTCCCATGCAAGTCAGCGACCTGCCTTTTCCCCGCAGTGCAGGTACCAGTAGGGTGGGAGCTGTCATGGTGACTCTGCATGCTCCAGACATGGAGATGGATGGGTAAATGCAGCCAAAAAAAGGTAAGCAGAAACAGGGTGGTCAAGACAGGACAGGTCCCAATCTCAGCCTGACACAAGTTTGGTGCTCCTGTCCCCACTGCACAGCAAATGCCACCACGCTTGGGCTGGTTAATCTCACTGGCAGCAGGACATGGGGTGCTGTGCCACAAGCCTTCCAGCCCAGGGAACGACATGGGGACAAGGAAGATGAGGAACCTACCTGCTGCCCCATGTCCTCTGTTCCGGGCTGTTTCCTGCTGCCATCATCCCTCCCCAACTCATCAGCCTTTTCGTGCAGACTCAGGCTCCCGTGAATATCCGACACCTCATCTGCCGACCCCAGTCCCATCTCCTCCAGGTAGATGCTGGCTCCTCCCTGCACCAGCTCTCCTGGGATGCTGGGACTCGACCCTCCCAGCACTCGATGGCTCAGGAGCTTCCTCTGGCGGCTGGTGCTCCCAGGAGCATCCTGCAGCGACCCCGCCGTGCCGGAGCCCTTGCCCGCCCGTTGGCTGTTGCGAGTGCTGGAGCTGGCTGGTGTGTTTGGGGCCGGGGTGGTGGAGCGACTCTGTTCCCCACCCTTGCTGCTCTGGGCACCTTTCTGGATGGCTCCGTTCTGCAGGCCACCCATGGGGACAGTCCCGTTGCGAGCCCGCTCCCGCTGGAGCCGGTCACTGCTGGGCTCCAGCTCCTCCGTGCTGGGCTCCCGGCTGCCGTCAGGCAGGGGACCATCCTGCTGCTCGTGGAAAGTGGGTTTCTTCCCGATATGTGTGACACGAAACCTGCAATGGGGACAGAATGGATCAAAATCCCTTCCCTCCTCTCTCCCAGCTGTATTTTCATCTCACCTGCACCTCCAGGTTTGGATCTACACTGTGGTGATCTCCAGCCTTTCAGACCCATTCAACACCACTGAACCCACACTCTAGCCTTGTCCCACTCTGACCTGGACCCATTTTCCCCTTCATTTTTTGGCAAAAAAAAATAGAGAAGGTAGAAAAGGTAAATCCATATGTTGGCAAGTACAGACCCTGCCAGCCTGGCCTCTCTACAGCAAGATATGTTGCAACTCTTGAAAATACTCTGAGATACAACCTGGATGAGCTTGTATAGGAACTCAGGTGTCAATTCAAGCAAAAGCAAACTGGCAGAGCCTGAGGAGGAAGGGATGTCCATGCAGAGTTGCATGGATGTTGCATCCAGTGACCAACCACCATCAGGACAAGGAGAGCCAGCATTTATGGCAAGCAGTACACTCTGAGTGAAAGCAGGGACAGGGTTTCAGCAGGGTGAGCTTTATTTGGGTATAGGGATCAAAAGGCAGGAGGAGCTGTTTGCCTAAAATCTGCCAGAGCACACTGTGCGCCACCCCCTGGAGTGGTGGATGGTACCAAGGTTGTTCACCAAGGTTCCACCATGTACCAGGTAACAGTTCAGAGCTCCAGGGTAGGGAGGAGAACAGATGCAGAAGTTGGTCTGACATCCCCAAAGGATGCATTACAATCAGAGGTGACACAATATTGCAGCTGGGGAGAAGAGAGAAGTTAGGGAACTACCATAACTTTTTGTTGATTGGTGAGGGGTAATGCATAGGCAAACCTACAAGTCTGACTTGCAAGTGAGCTGGTTGTGACTAACACTGTGGTTCCTCTTCATCAGCAATGCAAGCCACTGCTGGATCAGCAGATGGGAAATCTCTTCCATGGTGAGCTGGTGTCCATCAGTCAGAGAACGCTGATCCCACCACAGAGACCTCATGCAGCCCATGACTCACCCAGCAGCTGCTCTCACTGCGCTTGAATCACACACAGAGAAGCTGCAGACAGCCCTGGCTCTGCTGGTGCTCAGCTGCCAGTCAGCATCAGGGCAAAATATAATTTAAGCAGCAAAGTTCAAACTGGGGATGGGTGAAGAACAAGGCTGTGGCAGTGCAGCCATTCTGAAGGAAGATGCTGAGGAGAATGGTCCAAGAGATAAGAACAGATGCCAGATGAGGTGCCAGAGATGAAGGAGACCACCACCAGACTGAGGACCACTGCCTGTGAACAGTACAGGCCCCACAGCATTGCGGCTGGAAGTGATGCTCATGATTTTAAGGATCAAGAAGAGAAATCCTCCAGACAAGGTACCCACAGGACTGCTCGGGTCAGGCCAAGCCGCAGCAAATGTGACCCTTCAGGTTTATCCAGATATTTGGAGACAAGGCACCAGTTTTGAAATCTGGGAAGGCCAAAGAATGTTCCAGTCCCAAAGATGGACAGGGAGAAGGCATGAGTGGCAGGACCATTCCTCGGTTGAGCAATGTCAGCCTGGAAGAGCTGGGAATAAATTCAAAGGAGCAAACAGGGTTCAGACTGACGGGGACACAAGAGGTGACGTAACCAGCCTCTGGATGGTGGGGAAAAAGGCAGGAGAACATTGGCTGTCTGCCGAGGCAGCATCGCTGGGGCGTTTGGTTCAGTAGGACGTGTCATGCTGTGGCTGATCGGGCAAAGGATGGAGGATCAGACACAGATGTTTTGGTGGACAAGCTCTGCCACTGATAACAACTGGTTTAGGAAAACTCTATGATAAATGGTAAGTCATTCAATAATACAAAAGTACAGATCTACACTAATCTCAGTCCTTTAGCATTGAGCCTGTGTCCACCAGCTGCAGATCAGACCCAGTCAATGAGCTGTAGGTAACAGGGAAGGGGGCTGGAGTCTCAGCTACCACATTGTCCTGGTTTTGTTAAAAAACAAGTTTCTCTTTTAGTGAATTTGCCTGTCAGCTAAAGCTTCATATTAGCTGCATTTTCCTGAAGAACCAGATACATGTTTTGGTAAACATAGCAAGGGAATGCAAACTTATTGATAAGCATGGATGGACATCTTGCGAGAGGGGCAACGAGAAACTGGTGACCAAGAAACTGACCAACTGTGTATAACATTCCATTCACTTGAATACTTCATATAAAAGTGGGAGATCACGAGGATCTCACCCCTTTTCCCTTCTGCTTATGGCCGACATTAGGAGATGACCTTGCTAGTCGTCACTGCAAACTGAGGCCTAGTGAGAGACTGAATCCAGCTCCAGTTGGCTGCAGAGTCCAGTCCAGGACTTTGGGTGCCGGCTCTGCAGTTGCTGGGACTTTCAAGATTGGTTTTGTATATTTTGTATTATTTTATCTATTCTTATTAGTAGCATTAGTAAAACATTTTTAATTTTTCCAACTCTCTTCTCTCTGTCCTTCTTTGCCTCCCGATCGCCTGTCCTGAGTGGGAAGGGGGGAGAGGGAGGGTCAAAAGGGGGAAGTGGGGGGGGAGAGAAGGTTAACAATACATCTGCCAGGGTTTTATTGTCACCCCGCAATCTAAACCCTCGACACACATCCAAGACAAAAGCAATAGCAAAAAAAGGAGAGGAACAAGACCTGAAGATTGTAACTCAAGAGGTGAATCAGTCATGGATCAAGGTACTTTGTGCAATCAGGATGTTCATAGTAAATAAAACAGTGCAAGGGCAGTCCCAGAAAAGTCATCTAGGATCTGAAAGAGCAAAGGGGCTAGCTTGGAAATGAGAACCAGAATTTGGAGGTAGTTTTGTACCTCCTGGGCACATAGAACCCTCACCGGTTGGACCTTATACCAAGGAGATTCAGGAAGTGGAAAGTTTTAAAATACAACCTTGGAGAAATGCAATTACTGTCCCATGGAGAAGGCCGATGTGATACGGGATATCAACAAGGATAAAGAGAGAAAAAGAAGATTTGAAGGAAGGTGCCTCTAGGAAAGAAGAACACCTTCTCCAAAACCCAGACATGAGAGGAGACTGAGAAGAGCATGCATGAAGGACACAGAGGAGCGGATGGAGCTGGGCACCAGCCAGGGAATGAGATTAGTTGCAACTCCACAACAGTGCAGAGATCTGGCTTACTAAATACCACCATTTTAACCAAGGACAGTTGATGGCAATGGGCAAGCCGTCAGTCTCCAGAAGGTGTGATCTTAGCTGGAGTCCAGCGTGGGGAGGCCTGGTGTGTCTGTCCCCTTCACCAGCTCCCCATAAAGCCTCTAGTTCACCTCCCTACAGAGAGTCCTCACTGTGACAGATGAAAAACTCCACAGCCTGATGCCTGCTCTGGCTCAACATCACCTTGAAAGGACTGTCTCTCTGGACCACAACCTGCAGCTTCATCAGAGATTAGGCCCTGAATGAAGACCCGCTGCCGGATAAGGGCACAGCAGAGCTTTGTGTCTCACCAGGATGGCCATCCAGGGAGCAGCAGTTCCTTCTCACTCTGCCCTGGTCACCTCTGTAGTAGGGAGCTGAGCCCTGGAAGACCTTCCTAAACCTTTCTGCTGAGGAACGAGGCAACCTGGGCAAGACTGCAGATTGTACCAAAGGTTACTGACCACACAGAGACCACAGGCAGCTCGGGAAGTCCCTTGAGGTGAGACCAAGGTGGGTTTGGAGTAATATTTGTGGGAAGTATCAGGTACACTCCCTTATATTCCTGCTGTGTCATCTAATTACAGTCGTCACTGGAGGCAATGACCTGGAGGAGCACAGCCACTCTTATATTCTGATGGTGGTGGCTGGTAACTTGCTCCTGGGACTTGCTGTCACCTTCTACCCCTCCGAATGAAATCTCTAAAACTTGGGGTCACTGGCCCTGTCGGGCACCAAGAGCTTGCACACATCTGGAACAGCAGCTTGTGGGAGGACGTGGATTTGTGGCTCTGCCCAGCACTGAGTCAGCAGGACAACCCAGGCTTGAGTCACCTTCTCAGAGAAGGAGAGAAGCCACCATGGCCTGCCACGTACCACAGGTATTTCCAGGTGCGAGAAGCACTTGGGTCCTTGGGACTCCCAGTTGCAGAGCTACTGCTGGGGCATCTAAATGGGGAAGAGCAAGAGTGTGCCTGGTGTGGGGCAAGTGGGGAAGGGGAAAGGAGCAGGGGAGGTGAGAAGACTCTCCATGATGCTCCATCAGAGCAGAAGAGCAGTGTCTGGCAAGGTTCAGTGAAGTACCTGCCCACTGAGAAGACGGTGGTCTCTCCAGGATGCATCCTGCCTTTGCCTTCCTTGGACCGTCCTTGCCGATGCAGTGGGTGCCTTTTCCTCTTGCTGCAGTGGATGCAGGGGGCCTGCGTGGAGCCCAGATGCACCGTATGGTGATGGGGTGGGCCCCCGTCCTGGCTGTTCCGGTGGGGACAAAGGCTGCAATAGAAGAAGGACATGACTGATTGGGTTACCTGGAGACTTCCTAGCCTTGGTGCAGCCTCACCACAGCAAGCCCTGGGAAGCAACAGCTCTGGAGGGGACCTCCTGTGAGGACAGAAATAAGTAAGATCTATTTCATTCCCCATGACAGTGCCATGAAACACTCATCACAACCCCTGGGAGGAGCAGGATTTCTTGTTGGAAAGATGCTTTGTAACGAGCTGAAAAGGGGCTGGATGCAACATCTCTAGACCAAGGTGATAACCAAAGGTGGTTTCTCCCTTACTCTGCAGAAGCCACAAGCTGGTATAAGTTTCCCTTACCTGGGCACTGGCAGTGGGATGTCCCCTTCATTGTCCCCCAGCATCTCCTTGAGGGCCTCCGCATTTGCTGAAGAGAGAGGAAAAAGGGAATGTGTCAGCCAAAAGTCAGCACGTCTCCAGGTCAGCCACAGGAAATGCTCACCTTCGTTTTGGATGATACATCTCACAATCTTCTCCACAGTGTCCTCGTTCAGCTCCTCCTCTTCATCTGAAAAGAGAAAATGTGGCTCTGAGGGCTGAGATTCAGAGTCTCAATTCCTTCCCAGGAGCAACCACGTCAACAGAGGCTGTAGAAGCCTCATGTCCCACATCACACTGGGAAGCCCCTGGGGAACACCAGGTCCCTCACCCTGGAAATGGCTAAACCAGCAGCCATGTGTGGAGGGAGGCGGGGGTCATGTAGCTCCTTCAGAACTGAGGAGCATCACCAAAAATGAGTCAGAAGCAGGTTCAAATCAAGTCGAAAGAGGAGGCTCCTCATGGGGACAGTCCAGCCCTGGAGCTCCTGGCTGCAGGATGCTGCAGGTGCTAAAAGTCTCCAAGGGGAAACGGGACAAGTTCACAGGAAAGAAACCTGCTGGAGCCTGCTAAACATGGAGAAACCACCTCTGATGGAGAAAGCCCTTGAGCTACATGCTGTTAGAAGCTTCAAAGAGTATGCTGTGGAAACTTGGCTTGGTGACTGCTCCGTTGTGTCGTTCATCCCCAGCATCCACCACAACCTGCTCTGGCCACTGTTGAAGGCAGGAGGCTTGGCTGGCTGGACCTTCAGCCCAGTTCCTGTGAGCAGGTCAGAGCTGTGGACTGGCAGGCAGCTGCCTCAAAGACCATGGTCAAGGGCTGCCACCATGGTCCTGGAAGTCCATGGAGGTGCTTCCCTGGGCTGAGGCATCTCCAGCAGACAAGGCCAATCCTGGAAAGTTCAGGCACTGTCTCCATGGCACGTGCAGCCAAGTCATTAATGCCAGAGGAACACATCTAAGGACACCTGGAAGCTCCTGCTGTGTCCATGGGTGAGCTGGAAGAGTCATGTTTCCCTCCCATGCACGAGAAGTGGCCACAGAAGCTGCTGCTGCTGCTCCTGAGCACTGCTGATGGCACAGGGGACCCAGAGGAGTTATGCAGCACCATTTGGCCATTTTCAGTTAAGGAGGCAGATGGAGGAACACATCCTCTCCATTTCAGCAGAGACTCATGAAACCATGAAACAACAGGGCTTGCTTGGACCAGGCTCTAACTTGCACCGATGCTTGATGTTGCCATGACTTCCCAACCCAACTACCCAAGAGCGACTTAGGGTGGCCTGAAGTGATGGAAAAAACCCTAAAAGTCACCTTCTAGCATGGAGCACTGGTCCTAAGGAAACACCCCTTTTCCTCTGGCCTGCATGAATACAACAGGGACTAGAAGACATGACCAATAGCAAACACCATGCTGGCCCCATGCTGGACCTCCTAATGCCAAAGGGGCAGAGGGACAACCTGTGTCCTGGCTGGGGGATGCTTTCCTTGCAGTGGATGTGGGTTGTAATTCAGGCACTGGGAATTTGGCCAGTCCTGGCCTTTGGAATTTCCTTTTGGTGACAATGCCACTTTGGGAAGGGCCAGAGGCTGGTTGCCACCTCCCTGGCACCACCAGCCTTGGCCAGCCTGCAGAGCCAGCAGATCAGAGGCCTCTCCAGGCCACACATCCCCATGGAACATCACGCTGCTCTCACCACCCCATCCTCTTTTCCCAACCCAGCAGCACATGACAGGTAAACCCTTCCAGCCCCAGCCCAGAAGAGCATGTAAAGAGCATCCATCCACCCCAGGCGAAAGGCAGCACCCAAGCCCCCACTGAGCCCCCATCGCCCCAGCACTCACTGGCCTGAAGCTCTGCCAGCACGTCTTTGTTATCTGGGTCGAGCTCGTCCCGGAAGGTCCGGCACCGGTAACCCTTCTTCTTCAGGACATGGCAGATCAGGAAACCCACCAGCCCCATGATGAAGAAGACGAGGACGAGGAGGAAGACCATAGACAGGCTGTGCTGGGGGTCTGAGTCCCCATCGTCCGTGCTGTTCTGGTCTGACATGCGGATCTAGGAGAAGGGGGAAGGTGGCTCAGGGACCTCAGTGCTCACCCCCCCACCAGGCTCCCCATGCCCATCTTCCTTATCCTCCTCTTCCTCCTGCCCTCCTTGAGCAAGAACCAGCCCCCAGCTCAGGGTGGGCTGTCAAGGGTTCATCTCTTGCCCTGCAAGGTCCAACGTAGGGGGTTTCCCATGGAGGAGAGGGCAGACTGAAGGTGGCTCAGCGCAGCCTCCCAAGGACACTGCTGCCCCGCACACACCCAGCAAGAGGCATCCCAAGGGCAGCAGTGGCGGCAGCAGCATCCCCTCAGGCCTGCCCAGCCCCGGGCTGAGCTGCTCCCATGTCCCTTGCAGGTGGCTTCCCAAGGGCACTGGTCCCCCGGCCTTCCCCGGGCTCTGCGGCTGGCGGCATCACCCCTCTCGCCCTTGCGGGAGGATGAGCATCCTTCCTCTCTGCACCGCGCAGACCCGCTCCCCCTCGCATCCCTCGCTACTCACAGCCGAGGGCCTCCGCCGGCAAAGGCAGAGAAGGCAAAAGCGCAGGCAGGGCAGGCAGGGAGCCGTGGCAGCCCGGCTGGCAGAGGGCCGAGCCAGCCGGCAGCTCCCGCATCGTCCGCCTGCAGAACCGAGCTCACTCCCTCCGCCCCGGCTCCCCTGGGCTTTCCCGGTCTTCCCTCCCCGGGGGCTCGGAGCTCAGCTGCCGCTTGCCGGCTCCGCTTCCTGGTACAGGCAGCGTCCACCCCCGGCTGTCCCCTGTCCCCGCTGCTGCGGCGGTACCTGGGCCTGCGGTGCTCCGCAGCGCTCTTCTCTTCACCTTCACCTGCCTCCTAGCAACCCCGCATCCCTGCGGCTGGGGACCGCGGCGAGCATCCTCCGGCCCGCCGGCTCCCTCCTGCCTTCCTTCCTCTGGAAGGAGCCAAGCTGGTTGCGGCTGCCGCAGCAGCCTGCCGCCGTCTGCCAGTGAGAGAGAGCACCCGCCTGTCCCGACTCCGGAAAATATCTCTCCGAAGGGGTTTTGGCAGATGAAGGTGCGGAGAGAAGCCGAGGGACACGGCGGCAGCCGCAGTGGGGAGCAGACAGGAGTGCTGCTCAGGGAAGCCGGTGCTGCCGAGCTGCTGCCCGCCCCGAGGCGAATAACCTCTCCCACACGCAAACCAGCCCCGATTTCCTCCCGCACCCTCCTTTCCAAAACACGGAGCAGTTTTTAGAGCACTGAGTTGTGATGGGCGGACAGAAGGGTGGAAGTGGGGCTCAGCAAGACCAGGACTGGTCCCACACCAGCATGTGTGGGGGGAGAGGGGTGCAGACACCCATGCCATGATCACAGCACCAAGAAGATGGTGGAAAAGGAGCCTCATGGGACCCCAATACACAACACCCTTCCCCAAGCCAACTGTCTCTCCCTCCTTCCTAAAAAAGGGCTGGCTGAGCCGTTTGAAGTCTCCAGCTGTGGTGGTCCCATGACGTCCTTTTCCATCTCCACCACATTATCCTCACTCTGGGAGGCTTCACCCAACTCCCCTTAGCTACTACAAATTAGGTTTGTTCCTCTCCATCCTTTGGCCATCAGTTCTCCATCGAGACCCTGAGAAGCACAGACAACCCTTGAAATCCCTCCCACACCACCTCTCCTGAACTAAGCGTCTATCTAAATACACATTAATTTGTGGTAATTATCCCACCACGCTCCATGTTTTCATGTGGCAACCTGAGATTCCTCCAGGCTTTCAACTATGTGATGATGAGAGCTCCTGTCCCTCCCCACAACTGACCAAGAGTCAACCTTCAGGAACCCAGGAGCCTCCTCTATCACCATGACATTGGGATGTCACCACATCATAGGTGCCACCCTATTGTCCTGGCTGGGAGACAGGCCTGAAGGTGGACCAACTATGGCAAGAAAAGCCCACGGGCAGCAAGACTGACTGCTCCTGCCGTGCTTTGCTAAGGCTGCAGGAGGGGAGAGGTCTCCTGGTGCTGGACTAACAAGCTGCAACATCATGCAAGTCTCTGTTGATCAAGACTTTAAAGGTAGTTTACTCCTTGCCCTGTTTCTTTGAAACGGGGGACCTTGCGGGTCTCGGTTTCAGAGCCCCAGGGGGATGCAGTCATGGTGAGCTCATTTCCATTTTCCTCGTGCCCACGCACGCTACCCTGCACAATAAATCGCTCTTTCTCCCCCCAGGCATTTCCACCCACCCGATGCATTGCTGCGCCCTATCCCTGTGCCAGGCGAAATGAGCCCGGGTCTGTTGGCCCTCCCCGCTCCGAGGGAAAATTCCCATTTTCCCACAGCCCCTGGTGTTGAGGCGTTTCCACAGCCCCAGGGGCTGCAGGATGGGGAGAGGGAGGATGGTGCAGCCACCCACCTGGGGACAAATTCTGGTCCTGTGTGCGGTTTACAGAGACAAGGAGGAGGCTCAGCTACGGTCATGCTGCTCCCACCCTGCTCCGCAGCTGAGTTGCCCCAGCTGACCACATTTCTCCTCCCAGTGCTCCTCCTGGGCATCACACAGCCCTGGTCTCCATCCTGCTTCCACCAGCCCAGCCTCAGCATCCCTCGGGGCTGCTCGATCCTCATCCAGCTGTGGGACCCCACGAACACTTTGATGGCCAGACCATGAGCCTTGTCCCATGCAACACCTCGTGGGTGACTCAAAGAAGACACCATGGCTCCTCTCTGTCCTGAGACCAGCCAGGTCACCCACTCTGGGCTCCGTGACAGGTACAGGCGTGAATCCTGGAGGGACCTTTGATGCTACAGTCCCTCTCGTGACATTGCCTGAAGCCCTTAAATCTTAAGCCATCAGGTCAAGAGGTGGCTGGAGAGAGAGGGAATGGAGTGACTGAGGGACAGCACCGTCCCACATCGCCTTGTCCCGCGGCCAGCTCTGGTCCCAGCGTATCACCACATTACCTCTCGTCCGCTCTCTTCCTGTGCCTCCTCCGCAGCTGTTATGAGAGACGTCACCTCACGGACAATGCAACCATGCCCACCTGGGGGACTGGCCACCCCGGCCTCACTGGGTGTCCACGTGGCAGCTAAACAGGCCAGATTGCCCAGCTGTGGCAATCCCATGCGCAGGCTGTTCCCGGGGGTCTCTGCAACGATGTTCGGCCCGAAAACTGCCATCATCTCTGCAAAAATGCTACATCTCGTTATTTCAAACATCTCCCTGCGCCTGAAGCCCTTACTGAAGTTTTTCATCCATCCCCAGCAAGCTAATGGCCTTTAAACCACAGCAGGTTTTTTCTCTCTGAGCACAAAGAGCATCTAAAAATATCCCTGGCTGACACTTTCTCTGCACTGCTCCAAGGCTCATGAAGATGTCCAGAGCAGCAACCGGCTTCCAGAGGGCAAGCTGAGCCAGCAAAGCAATCCCCGCTGGAGGCAGGGACGTGTTTCTCTCCTCCTCACCCCTTTTCCCCAGCCATGCAGCTCAGCCGTGACGCTCGGGTGGCCCCAGACGGACGTTATCTGGTGGCAGCACCTTGCGGAGCAATGACCAGGTGATCGTCATGCGAGCACGCAGCCCCCGCCGAGACGTCAGCGCGCACCACACGTTTGCTGCTACACCCTTGTTGTTCAGCACGTTTAAAACTTATTTCTTTAAGATAGTGGGTGTGGGGTTCAGTGCCTATTGGGCTGGGCATCTGAGTGTCCCTGACCTGTGTGGTCAGAGCCAGAGGGTCCCAGCGTTCCCTGCAGCATCCTTGCTGGGGAGCTGCATCCTAAGGGGAAACATGCACGAGGAGCAGCGTGGAGGGAGCAGCATCCCCGCAGTGAGTGGCAGAGTCAGCCAGAAACATCATTTCATAATCCCACGATTTAATTGCACCTTGACACTGGTTCTCTCACCAGCACAGAACCCAAAACCCCATGACACCCCACCAGCCCCATCCCACGCACCCTGGGCCATGCAGGCACAAAGCTCCCATTGCTGCACACAGAGGGGTTTCCCTCCCACACATTTGTTACCCAACATGAAAATCCCGTCGCTGAGAAGCCGGTGCAGATGTGCTGCGGTGTCTATCCTCAGCCAGCTCTTGGTGTGTCCCTCGGCGGTCCTTGCATTTTGCCTGCTCCTCTTTGGGACCCCGTTTTCTGGCAGGTTTGGGCAGCCTGGCTCTCACCCAGCATCCTTCCGCCTCCACCTCCTGCCTGTGGGACACGGTCAGGCAGGAGAGCGGCAGAACCAGGACCTTGCCAAGCGCCGATTTTGGCTAATTTGTTTTCCGAGCCTTTGAGCAAGACTAGCAGCTCTTTTCATCCTTTCTTCTCTCCAGTTCACAGGGAAAAGCTCTTTGGTGCTGGCATCACCCACGGTGCAGCCTCATCCCGCACTGGCTTCGGGCGAGGTTCGGGGTTTTTCTCCCATTCCCCATGGCTGCTTCTTCGCACACGACAATTTTCCACCTGACTTTTGTTTTCCAACTGCCCGGCGGTGCCTCCTTGTTCCCGCTCCCTGCCAGCCCCTGTTGGGTTATTTTCCAAGGCTGCCGCGGTCGGGAGGACCCGCGCCCTGGCGCGATGGGACCTGGGACGGGTGCTTGACCAGGTGACAGGCGGTGGCGATGGTCCCCGTTCCTCACAGCTTGGGGGTGCTCCTGGGAAGCGGACGAGTCCCATCAAAGTGTGGGTGCCCCACGGAGACCCCACTGGCCGGTCCCTGTACCCTTAGCGGTTGGGATGCAGCAACTAGGGAGTGGCTGGGGGAGGCTGGAGGTGACTGGGGGTCAAGTGGGAGTGACTGATGAGCAGCTGGAGGTGACTGGGGGGCAGCTGCAGAGTTACAGGAGAGAAGCCAGTGGGCAATGGGGAGCAGCTGGGAGTAATTGGGACCAGCTGGGAGTAACTGGGAACAGCTGAGGGTGACTGAGGGCAGCTGGGGCTGATTGAGAGACAAGTGGGGGTAACAGGTGAGCAGCTGGGCATCCCTGGGAGGCAGCTGTAGGGCTGTGAAAAAGAACCCAATGGGCAACTGGGGTCAGCTGGGAAGGTCTGGCATTTCCTGAGAGTAACTGGGTGCAGACAGGGGACATGTCTGGGCATATAGCAGGGGCATCGAGGGGTGACTGGGGCCAGCTGGGGGTGACTGGGAGGCAGCTGTAGGGTTATGGAAGAGGACCCAGTACGCAACTGGGATCACCTGGGAGTACCTGGGATCACCTGGGAGTAACTGGGGACAGCTGGGGTGGACTGGGGCTGTGTGAGAAGCAGCGTCGGTTGACTACAGGCAGCTGTAGGGCTAGAAAAGATAATCCAGTGAGCGACTGGGGTCCGCTGGGAGGAGCTGGTGGCGGGCGGGGATGCCTCGGGCGGGCGGTAGGACCGCGGGGACGCAGGAGTGATGATCGCCCCGGCCCCGCCCCTCGCCCCCGCCCCCGGCGCTGCCCGCCGCTCGGGCAGGCGGTGTCTGGTGGCGCGGTCGCGGCGTGATGACGTGAGCAGGAGCGCGCGGCGGCGGGTCCGGTTCGCTCCGCCATGGCGAAGACCGTGGCCTATTTCTACGACCCGGACGTGGGGAATTTCCACTACGGTGCGGGCGGGGGCGGCCGGTGGGGCTGGGGAGGAACCGCGTCGGTGGCCTGGGCCCGGCTACGCGGTGCGACCGGGGAGCGGTGCCCTCAGCGCGTCCCGGGGCCGAGCGGGCCTGGCCGGGGGGGGGTCGGATCCAGTTACGGCCCCGCGTCGGGCCCAGGGCTGGGCCGGCTGGTGGGACCCCCCCCGTGACTCCCCGTGTGGTTTGGCTTGCAGGAGCGGGACACCCCATGAAGCCGCACCGCCTGGCGCTCACCCACAGCCTGGTGCTGCACTACGGGCTCTACAAGAAGATGATCGTAAGTGACGCTGCCCCTGGGACAAGGCGGGGACTCGGGGGGCGGTTCGGGCGGCCATGGGAGGGAGGAGGAGATTGAGGTTTTGACACACACAGAAAGTGCCGGAGACCCGTGTGCTGACCCCAGCCTTGGCTTCCATGCTAAGGCTTGGCCTGTGTTAGGAGGTTCTCCAGAGCTTCCTTGTGTCGATGCCTCTCCTTCAGCTCCACTTTTGGCACAGCAGGTGACAGAGTTGTGGCAGCTTGGGCTTTAAGCCCATTCTCTGGGCGAGGGGCTGGAGCACAAGTGTGATGGAGCGGCTGAGGGACCTGGGGGGTTCAGCTGGAGAACAGGAGCTGAGGGGAGACCTTCTGATCTCTGAACTGCCTGAAAGGAGCTTGGAGCCAGGGGGGTCGGGCTCTGCTCCCCAGGAACAAGCACCAGGAGCAGAGGAAACGGCCTCAAGTTGCACCAGGGGAGGTTGAGGTTGGATGTGGGGAACAATTTCTTCCCCAAAGGGCTGTGGGGCATTGGAACAGGCTGCCCAGGGCAGTGCTGGAGTCACCATCCCTGGAGGGCTGGACAGACGGACATGAGGTTCTCAGGACATGGGGCAGTGCCGGGGGTGGGTTGTGGTTGGACTCAATGAACCTGAGGGTCTCTTCCACCGCAATGATTCTGTGATTCATGAGCCTGAACCCCCACTATACCACCCAGTGCCGATTTGAAAAGCTCCGTTGTTTGTTGTTGGCGTCTTGTTCAGTCTTGTGCGTGCAGGGCCGTGCCTGGAGCTGCAGCGATGCCGCTGGGGAACGGGCATTACATTTGTGTCTGTAACTCCTTCTAGGAAGGACCCGGTGACCGCTGTGAACTGTGTGATCATGGAATCATAAAGCTGAAAAAACAAAAAGTTCTCAGGCCGTTTGCTAATTCACCTTGATGCCTTAATGAGGTTTGCTAATCCCGTCTCGCTCCTGAGCAGTGATTGTCCAACCTGCTCTTCAAAGCCTTTGTTGCCCAACCAGCTCAGACAAGCCAGTCCAGCACTCTTCAATTCTTCCTGTTAGAAAGTTTTCTCTTCCTGAAATCCAGCCTGTGTCAGCCTGATAAAACATAATCTGCACATGACAATAATCAAAAGCAAAGCTTAAATCTTCATCTTTCAAGAAATTAACTAATTTTAGGGTGATGGAATATCACTAGGAATGTGTGTGCCCCTTGTTTTAGAGCATTTTATTTCACTTGGTGCAAGCAGGACTGAGCTGTGCTCCTTTCCCGAGAATCCTTGTTCACTTTTCACCTGTTCTCGCAGCACAGAGTGAACACAAAGCTCCCGGGAGCACAGGGCGCGTAGCTTAATGCCTCACAATACAAGATCAAGGGAGGAATGGTGAAAGTTTTCTACTGTTCTGCCCCTTTTGAGATGACTTTTGCCCATTTTGACATCCAGCACATGCCACCTGCGGCTGCTGATGGTTTTGGGGCGACTTGGTTTTGCTCCTCTTGGCTTATTCTCGCTCTCGGTGGGACAGGATTGCTTTGGAGCTGTTTCAGACCATTGAGTGATTTAATTCCTGGGCTGACTGGCAGCGTTCCAGCCCGTGCCATCTGACCCAGTGGCGGGTGTAGCTGCTGCCTATTGTCTCCCAGCCTATGACCTGTTTGAAGTGTCCTGCGGAAGGGCTTGTACTCAGGGTGTTATTCTAAATGTTGTGCGTTACAGTGCCAGTCACTTCTGGTTTTACATCTATATGTGTATGTATTTATATGTGTACGGGCATACACAGAGACATTTACAGTGTTTTTTTGCCAGGAGTTACCTCATTAAAAGAGGTGGAAGGCACTTCTGTCACAGTCATCACGGTGCACAGCTGGCAAACAGGGCCCTTCATGCCAAGAAAGGCCTTGAGGTGCTGGAGCGAGTGGAGAGAAGGGAACGGAGCTGGTGAGGGGCTGGAGCACAAGTGTGATGGAGCGGCTGAGGGACCTGGGGGGTTCAGCTGGAGAACAGGAGCTGAGGGGAGACCTTCTGATCTCTGAACTGCCTGAAAGGAGCTTGGAGCCAGGGGGGTCGGGCTCTGCTCCCCAGGAACAAGCGCCAGGAGCAGAGGAAACGGCCTCAAGTTGCGCCAGGGGAGGTTGAGGTTGGATGTGGGAACAATTTCTTCCCCAAAGGGCTGTGGGGCATTGGAACAGGCTGCCCAGGGCAGTGCTGGAGTCACCATCCCTGGAGGGTTGGACAGACAGACATGAGGTTCTCAGGACATGAGGCAGTGCCAGGGGTGGGTTATGGTTGGACTCTATGATCTTGAGGGTCTCCTCCAACCAAAATTATTCTATAAGAAGGGGACAAAACTGTTATTGCTGTGCTCTGTGAGGGATGGTGGGACTTTCTGTGTCCTTCCTCTTCGTGCTTGTCATCCTGTGTGTTCCTCACCCTCTGCGCTCGGGCTCTGCTCCTGTGATGCTCAGCACACCAGGCACATTCCCTCTTCCTCATGAGCCTGAACTGGGTGGCCCCAAAGCTGTGTGCTCTCCAGATGAGTGTAGAACTCTTTTGTGGGTTGTTGCTCGCAGTCATAGGTGCTTGCAAGGAACTGTTCATAGTCAGACCTGTTTTGAAGCTGTGGAGAAAAAGTTCGATCGGCACATCTCGGGATGTTTTCTTTCTGCAGAGTGTATTAGGGATAAATCATGAATCACTGTGAAAACACCGCGATTGTGCTGAGCTGTCGGACGGAAATGTGTGAATTCCAGCCCCTCTTCAGCTGGACCAGGTGCTTCTCCAGCCTGCGACTGCCCCCCGGGCTCCCTCATCCCCATGTGAGATGTTCAGAACCAACTTCCACTGTGCCCTCAGGGACCTGACCAAGTATTTAGTGGTTGTGATACAGAAATAAGCCTGTCCTTACCAGTTACTTCTCAAGCACTTGAGATTCAGATGTTAAAATCCAACTTGTATCGTTGTGAGCCCTGGAGAGCAGGATCACAGCAGCAGTTTTAATTCTGGCACTTTCACGGTGTCTTCACTGTCCAGCCAGGACAAGGTGCAAATTTCATGCAAGTGTGACAGCAAGATGGTTTTCCTGCTTTTTATCTTTTTTGGTTTTTCAGGGCAAAGTCTGAGCAACCAAATTGATACCAGTGGGGCAGAGGGAAAAGTTCGATCTTGGCTGCTTTTTACCTGCCCATTGGTGCTGCACAACTTTGTCATTATCTCCAGCACTGTGCAGGTGTCTGGTGCTTGGGCTCAAGTTCAAACCAGCATATCTGCCGCTGTGGGGAGAGACTTGTGGGTCGAGCGACAGCAAATAGAAAATAACCTGTCCCTAAAGTTTCCTTCAGTTGGTTTTTGAAGGAAGGTGCTAAAGTGGAACCGTTCCTCAAGGCAACATATAGAATTGATGTGGTATGTTTAAACATCAGAGAAGCTTCCCCGTGGAATGAATGCCATTCACTAGTAAAGTCACACCCAGCCGCGGTGACCGGCCGTTGTGCTCACAGGGGGTGCAGCTGGAGTGCGCTCAGGGCACACGGAATCTGTGCAGAATTGACTTTCAGATTTGTACTGTAAATGGATGAACTTCTACAAATCACTTCCCTAGAGTTGGGATTTTTTTCTTGGAGAAACGGCAAAAAAAATATTCTGACATTACATTTCCAGATATCAAATCCCTGTTGGAATGAGGCTCTGTGCAGAGCTGCACGCTTGGCTGTATTTTAAGGCTTGAAACCCATTTTTTGGGAGTCACATTTTCCCACAAGATCCCATTGTGAAGCTGAAAACGGCTGAGGAAGCTTCACCCCGAACAGCCGGTGACTGGTGAAGTCCTGAGCAAATGAAAACAGGGATTACAGTCAGCTGTGACAATAAAAGCTCCTGTTAATTTTGTGGGTGCGTTGTTACCCGCCCTCTCTGCCTCCTCCACGTTAAAGGCCGCTGCATATTTAAGGGGAGTTGGGATCTTCTGGGCTCACTTGCCTTCTTCGCTCCTTTTGTCAGAGCCCAGGGAATTCTGTTTGAGACTTTTAGTTCAGCCTTTTGCCATCCTGCTGTTTTGCAGAGGCCTCTGGGCCTTTCTGCCTTGTTTTTTTCCCCTATTTTCTCACTCTGGGTTCGACTGTTGGGACCAGGTGCTGTTTCCTGGGATGGGCTGCTCAGTGCAGATGAAGATCATGAGGAATTGCATTGAGTATCTTTTATTTTCTACTCTATTTCTGTTTTATATATATATATTTACTAGTAGTGTATTAGTATTTTGGTTTTTTATTAAATTGTGTTCGTCTCAACCTAAGTCTCTCACTTCCTTTTTGATTCTCTCCCCTATTTGGGGGGTAGTGAGTGAGTGGCTATTGCGGTTGTATTGCTGGCTCAGGTTAAATCACAACAGTCCGTTTTGAAGCTTTTGGTCTTTTTTTTCTCCCTCTCCACTTTCTGTTTTGAATCTCACACTTCTTGTTGCCCAAGAGAGCCTCTGGAAATCATGCAAGTTATTTCTCCTCTGTGACAACTCTCTAGCACTGGTCTTGTTGGATTTAATCAGGATTCCTGCACGGAGCTCCCATGGGGAACAGGTCTCACTGTCACCCCTGGCAGCTGCACGAACAGTACTATTCAATATATTCATCAACGACTTGGATGAGGGAATAGAGTGACTGTCAGCAAGTTTGCTGGTGACACCAAGCTGGGAGGAGTGGCTGACACTGGAAGCTGTGCTGCCATCAGAGACCTGGACAGGCTGGAGAGCTGGGTGGGGAAACATTTAATGCAATATAACAAGGGCAAGTGTAGAGTCTTGAATCTGGGCAGGAACAACCCCAGGTTCCAGTGTAAGTTGGGGAATGACCTATTAGAGAGCAGTGTAGGGGAAAGGGACCTGGGGGTCCTGGGGACAGCAGGGTGACCATGAGCCAGCACTGGGCCCTTGTGGCCAGGAAGCCAATGGTACCTGGGGTGGGTTAGAAGGGGGTGGTCAGTAGGTCAGAGAGGTTCTCCTGCCCCTCTACTCTGCCCTGGGGAGACTACACCTGGAATATTGTGTCCAGTTGTGGCCCCTCAGTTCCAGCAGGACAGGGAACTGCTGGAGAGAGTCCAGCGCAGCCACCAAGATGCTGAAGGGAGTGGAGCATCTCCCGTGTGAGGAAAGGCTGAGGGAGCTGGGGCTCTGGAGCTGGACAAGAGGAGACTGAGGGGGGACTCATTCCTGGGGATCAATATGGAAAGGGGGAGTGTCAGGAGGATGGAGCCAGGCTCTTCTGGTGACAACCAGTGACAGGACAAGGGGCAATGGGTGCAAACTGGAACATAAAAGGTTCCACTGAAAGATGAGAAGAAACTTGTTCCCAGTGAGGGTGGCAGAGCCTGGCCCAGGCTGCCCAGGGAGGTTGTGGAGTCTCCTTCTGTGCAGACATTCCAACCCGCCTGGACACCTTCCTGTGTAACCTCATCTGGGTGTTCCTGCTCCATGGGGGGATTGCACTGGATGAGCTTTCCAGGGCCCTTCCAACCCCTGACATTGTGTGACTCTGTGTAACGACTCGTGGTTCAGTCTCATCCTCCTTGTTGGAGCCATCAGAGGCAGCAGCCTCTGAGAAACACCAAACCCTGCATGTCCCTGTGGAAAACACCATACAGATCAAGTCAGGAAAGGAGAACATGTTTATTAGGGTATATTGTGTCTCAGAAAATTAACATTTCCTGCTTAGCCCAGGGAACAAGCACATTGGTGTGATTGTCCTGATAAATTTTCCCTCCGGAGCACAAGCTTGTGCATCTTTCTATTTTTCTCATGTGCCACATTTTTTGTGAAGCACGTGTAATTAAGAGAAATTGGGAAACACAACAAAGATCTCTTAATGATTTTAGTGCAAGTTTAATTTCCTCTCGCCAGGTACATGGTGTTAATTTTTAACATCCCATCCGTTCGCCATATGCGCATTAGGTGCCAAACTGGCAAGCGTGTGTTGTCACAAGATCTTTAATTTGAATCCATCCAGCTCCCTGAGCGTTTTTCTCCAGCTTTCCAAAGGAAACAAAGCTTATGCAACAGTTTGTCTGTCTGGGAGCTTTCTGCAAATAACTTTTGAACCCATCAGCCTATACAGGCAGATCTGACGGAGGGACCAAAACCACCGCAGTGTCAAGGTGTTAGAATTGTAGGAAGGTGGATTTCATGGAGCAACACGTTGAATTTAAATGCACAGGAATGTCAGGAAGCTGATGTATTGGAACGTGTTTTTTTTTCAAGTACCTCGTGCGGATTGTTTGTCTGTTAACTTGAGTCTTCTCACAGCCAAAACAAATGTGGGTTTGGGTGGGAAATAAGCCTTGCCTTTCTCTCTCTCCAAGGTTTTCAAGCCGTACCAGGCGTCCCAGCACGATATGTGCCGGTTCCATTCAGAGGATTACATCGACTTCCTGCAGCGCGTGAGCCCCAACAACATGCAGGGCTTCACCAAGAGCCTCAACGCCTTCAACGTGGGCGACGACTGGTGAGTGCTCGGTGCAAACCCGCAGCGGGAATGGCTGCTCCTGTCTGGAGAGCTCTTGTGCAATGATCCATTTCTTGTTTTTAACCAGAACAAGGTGTGTGCCCCTCCGGTGTGTGTCACATTACTAGAACCTCCTTGATTCCTTCTCTGTAGATCTTGCACTCCTCTGTTATTGGATCTACCGTTAGGCTGTGTGTTGGGTTGGAGACTGTGTCTGCCTGTTCTTGCAGAGCCTCTAGTTCTTCTTGAACATGCTATTTTATTAAACTAATCACCTGTCATTTTAGGTACCTTAATATGTGCATGTTAATTCAAGGCAGCTTTGAGAGCCTGATTTTTTTCAGGTTGGACTAAGGAGATACTCGTGCTTCTGTACAAAACTGCATGAGATCTCGTTAGGAATATTCAGTTCCAGTCTTTAGTGGTCACGAGGGATAAAATTTGAAAGGGAAGTGTGGAAAGGCTCTGTGGGTGACAGAGGATAGTGTGTCTTGTCTGGTTGAGGATTTTGAGGGCTCTCAGTAAGACTGTTCTTATGTGTTCCATGGAGGGGAAAGCTGGATGAGCACAGGAGGGGTTACATTAGTTAAAGAACAGTGTTATCCCAAGCAGGTATTAGTATAGTCTGGGTTTTAATATTTGGGCTAAGAGTAAGAAGACTGTTCTGTCATCTTGCTGCTTTGACAATCAGAAACCATTTTCTTAGCAGAAATGAGAGGCGGGGGGAAGAAAACCAGCAGCCTTTAAGCCCTTGCTTGTCTGTGAATGTAGTTTGTAACAAGATGTCTTGTCAGGCCTGGCTTGGAAGGTTTGGCAAACTCGGTGAATTTGATAACGATCATTGTGTTTGCAGCCCGATTGCTGTCTGCTGGTACTCAGCAGGGTCAGAGCAATCCCAAATTAACCCTTGTCACAGAGAATGTGTTTTGCTCTTACTTAGGTCAGTTTTATTCCTGGCTTTGCTCTGGAGAAATGGGAAGGAGTAAGATGATCTGTGGTTCAATCATGGTTTCTTTTTCAGCCCGGTGTTCCCAGGCCTCTTTGAATTTTGCTCTCGCTATACTGGCGCCTCCCTGCAAGGAGCAACACAGCTGAACAACAAGGTAACAGAGCTGATGCACTTTCATCTGTTTGAAATATGAGTGTTAGCCAACTGGTTTTCAACTTCCAGAGGTTTGGGTTTGTTTTGTAAAACACACTGGCAAGCACTGCTGGGTTGCAATGTAAATACCGAGTACGGTAGGACTGTTAAGCTGCAGACCATTCCTGTACTGTCAGAGATGACTGATTAGTAGATGTTCAATCTGGAGGGAGTCAGAAGATTGCAGAATCGCAGACCGTTTGGGGTTGAAGAGACCTCTGTAGATCCCCAGCCCAGCCCTGCTCACACAGGGTCACAGAGCAGATCCAGGTCCAGGCAGGTTTGAATGTCTCAGAGCAGGAGACTCCACACCCTCTCTGGGCAGCCTGGGCCAGGCTCTGGCACCTCCAGCAAACAAGTTTCTCCTCATGTTCAGATGGACCCTCCTGTGTTTCAGTCTGTGCCCGTTGCCCCTCACCCTGGCACTGGGCACCACTGAACAGAGTCTGGTCCATCCTCTGACACCCACCCTGAGATATTGATCCCATTGATCACATCCCTCTCAGCTTCTCCAGCTGAACAGAGCCAGCTCTCTGTCTCTCCTCATTAGAAAGATGCTCCAGACCCCTCAGCATCTTCGTAACCCACCACTAGACTCTCTCCAGTAATTCGTTGTCCTTCTTAAACTGGGGAGCCCAGAACTGGACCCAGTATTCCAGATGTGTCCTCACCAGGGCAGAGTAGAGCTGAAGTCACAAAGTACTCTCAGTGCTGCAGAACAAACAAGGGGCAGAACAGACTTGGGGTTTTCAGTGATATAGGCTGCTGGGAGACCCCGAGACTGCTGGCAGGTCTCTGCTGTGGAAATGCACTAAATGAGATCCCACCAAAGGTCTGAAGAAAAGGGTCTGCTGGGAGGATATAAAAATAAAAACCTATGGAGTTTTGAGTCTTTTAGAGATCTGAGGAAGGTCTAATGACTGTAAGGAGCAAGTGTGGGAACCAGCTGCATGTGCCAGGTGCTCTGCCTGCTGCGGGAGGGAGGGGAGGTGGGAGATGGTCTTTACTGGTCTGACAGGGATTGTAGATCATAGGAATAATCCAGTATGGACCTGGTGTCACCAAAACTGGGCTGATGACCGAGATGGAGCTTTGGAAAGGCCTCTACAGGAGCAGGAAAGGACAGAAAAGTGTTTGTGGGCCATGGGGCTGAGCAGGTAGAAGTGGGTGCAAGGTTGTTGTGACCATGTTGTCACCTTGATTTAACTTCTCTTTCCTTTCTTAGATTTGCGACATTGCGATAAACTGGGCAGGAGGCCTGCATCATGCCAAAAAGTTTGAGGTAATGAGGCAGATCTGCATATTCCTCCTTTTGAGGTCCAGGCTCTGCATTGATCCTGTTCTGATGCGACTTCACTTCTCTATCTCACAGGCATCTGGGTTTTGTTACGTTAACGACATCGTTATCGGCATCCTGGAGCTGCTCAAGTAAGGACATGGGGCAAGTGCAGTGCTGGCCTGGCTGGCATGTGGTTTCCCTCTGCTGCTTCACTCTTCCCTCTCTCTGTTCCCCCATCGTTTTCTTTTGTAGAGTCCAGGGAGGCCAACAACTTGAATTTTGGCCTGTCCTCTTCTTTAGGTGCAAGAAATGCGGCTTGAGAATTGGAATATCTGACTCCAGTTCTCTCGCATGCAGCTTAAGTGACACAGAAAAGTTACTCAATTCCGTTTCTCCTTATCCATCTGTGAAATACTCATTTCAGGGTCTCCTGAGTCTCAGAATTTTTGGCACAGTGAGGCTTTTGTAGGTAAATGCAAGTTATGGCTCACTGGAGACAATTAAATGGCTCGAATTTTTCTTGATTTGCCTGAGTGGCTTAAGAACGGGACTTGAGCAACACATGGATGATCAAAGGACACTTGCTTTGAGTAGAAAAGTATCAGAGAGAGATTTTTATTTTTTTAATGAAAAATAAATTCAGAATGGGGGAAAAGTTACAGAAATACCTTCTCTTTATTGGGTTGATCTGTGATTTATTTTTTCTTTGTACTCTCAAATGCTTTGCTTGTCACTGAATCTGAGACAAGATGTTATAGAATTAAAGAAGATTTGGGGTTGAACAGAGAGTGGTTACAGGATTGATGGCAAGCTTAGTCACTCTCCAAGTCACATTTATAGGATGTACTGGGGTTTCTTGTTCCTCCTCCCTCTCTGCCAGTCATCCCTACTTGGTGTTTGGAACCTTCACTTACACTGTCCTGGGCACTGGTGAAGACAGATCTCGAATCTTGGGGTCAGTTTTGGGCCCCTCACTCCAAGAAAGGGCTTGAGGTGCTGCAGCGAGTTGAGAGGAGGGAACGGAGCTGGTGAGGGGCTGGAGCACAAGTGTGATGGAGCGGCTGAGGGACCTGGGGGTTCAGCTGGAGAACAGGAGCTGAGGGGAGACCTTCTGATCTCTGAACTGCCTGAAAGGAGCTTGGAGCCAGGGGTGTCGGGCTCTGCTCCCCAGGAACAAGCGCCAGGAGCAGAGGAAACGGCCTCAAGTTGCGCCAGGGGAGGTTGGACATGGGGAACAATTTCTTCCCCAAAGGGCTGTGGGGCATTGGAACAGGCTGCCCAGGGCAGTGCTGGAGTCACCATCCCTGGAGGGTTGGACAGATGGAGATGAGGTTCTCAGGGACATGGGACAGTGCCAGGGGTGGGTTATGGTTGGACTCAATGATCTTGCGGGTCTCTTCCAGCCAAAATGATTCTATGATTCTATAAGGTGTGGTTCCAATGCAGATGATAGAAACCACAGGCTCCTCCTCTGTGTTTCAATGTTGTCTTGTGTGGTTATTTTTTTCAGGTCTCTCCCCAATTCCCATGGATTTTGGTGTGGATGCCGGATCCCTGTGCTTTGGGGACTGACCAAAGTCTTTCCTTAGGAAGAGTTGGAGAAGTTCTCTCCAGCTGGGCAGGCAGGCAGGGGTGGCTTAGGGCTCAGTACCACATGGGCTTTGACGTTCCCCCAGTGCTTTTGCTTGTGATTGTCTCCCCTTCTTCCCCCTCTGTCTTTGTGACCCAGCAGCAGCTTCTCCAGTAAATTTAGCCCAGCCTGGTGTTGTTGGTGCTGGGTGATGAATCATAAAGCTGCCATTGATCTGGGATGCAGAGGAAGGAAATCTTCCTGCCGCCTCCTTGGCTGGATTACTTTTCGTTTACACAGGTGCTTAAAAATCATTTGAGCTCCTGAAGATTAACTAACAGCAGCTTGTTTGTAAAATAAACAAAACCCCACGACTTTCTAACCCCTGCCTGGTTAAAATAGGTTCTCTGTCATGTGCTTTCCAAGGTATTTCTGGCCCCGTGTGAACACCTGGTTTTCTAATATCTCTTCCCAAGCACATCAGAAGGAAATGTGTAGTGGTGGGGTTTGTTTGGCTGCGTACAGATGTCAGGTATCTAAAGCTATTTGATGTGCCTGGGGTGGGACAGGCCAGTTCTTTTGGCAAAGGGGTGTATGTTGGTGGTGGTTTGTAGAGCTCTGGGTGATGCTGAGGCACGTGGGGAACAGTGGGGCTGGGTGCGATGCAGACAGTGACGCTGCTTTTCCTTTTTCCTCCTTTATTGCATAGGTATCACCCGCGTGTTCTGTACATTGATATCGACATCCATCACGGAGACGGTGTGCAGGAGGCGTTCTACTTGACGGACCGTGTCATGACAGTGTCGTTTCATAAATACGGGAACTATTTCTTTCCTGGCACAGGTATCTGTCTTCCCTTACAGTGTGAACCTGGCCTTGCTTCAGAATCCTTTGAAGCCTCTGCTGGAGTATGAAAGTGTAAAATTACAAATCAGTGCTGCGGGGAGAAACAATGGAAGAAAAGGCATGGGAAAACAATTAGAGATGAGCAAAAGTATAGTTATTTGTTCAGAAAGATGGATCCTAGCTAGGTTAACAGAGATCTCAACCCAGAGCAGGTCTGGCCTCTGAAGTCTCAGTGATGTGACTGTCCTGTCTGTCCCTGACCAGGTGACATGTATGAAGTTGGCGCGGAGAGTGGCCGTTATTACTGTCTCAACGTGCCTCTCCGAGATGGCATCGATGACCAAAGTGAGTTGCTGTTCCCTGCTGTCCCGTTCCCCATACATTTGCTGGTCCTTCTGCTCCAGAGCAATGACTGATCTGTGTTTGCCTCCCAAGGTTACAAACACCTCTTCCAGCCGGTCATTAACCAGGTGGTAGATTATTATCAGCCCACCTGCATAGTGCTACAGGTAAGAGAGCGAGTCTGTGCACACGCATCTGTCCCTTTCAGAGGCTGGGGGATGGAGGGGGCTGCTTTTGAGGTGTTACCTCCTCTTCCCAGGGGTTTGGGGTTGGGGTGTCCCCCTCCTCTGGTGAATTGGGGTGACTGGGGCTTGAGGATACTGATGTATGTCTAGAAAGCAACACCTCTGTCATAGAGGCACCCCGAAGTCAGTTTTAGGCAGACAACAAGTTCCAAAACAGACTTTATTCTGGCCAGAAAAGCGCAGCAAATAAACCAACTAGAAACAGGGTTTATACAATTAGTTAGCACTCCAACAACATAAAATACAGGTTTGGATATCAGTTGAGGAGATTATTGGTGTACAGTAAAATCAGAATAATGAGGATCCACAGCATGCATGCACACACTCACAAGAAACAAAACCAGAGCCCTCTGACTTCAGGCTACCCACAAGAAATAGTCACTCGCCTGGGTTGGGCAAGGACTCATTCAAGGATATATCCAGTAAATTACCACTCACCCAAATGAGGAGGTGAGGCACTCTCAATCCCAGGAAGTCTCCTTAGATTGTGTCCCAGTTTAAGGAGAGGGCTCAGGTTCACAGACCCACTGCTCTGAGAAGACCACTCCAAGGGGGCCTTCAGCAGGAGCCCCATTTTATAGTCTGGTCAGATCTGGCTGTGGGCATTAGAACATGGTCCGGAAGCTCTGCAGCTACTTTGGGCACCTCCTCTGCTAACAACCCTGCCAATTGACTCAAGGTCTCATCCCTCCTGCCCCAGCAGCTTGTAGAGGTGAAGTCACTCTGACATGGGGTAGGGGAGGATGTGATTATCAGCACCTTGGTACCACCCTGGGTGTTGTACATGGGGACATGCACAATGGGTCACAAAACATGCTACAAACTGCCCCATTGAAGGCTCCAGGTCTCAGGGGGATGTGTAACTGCCACACAGCCTCCCTAGCAAAAACTGAATTGTTGTTTTCTTTTTCTGTTCCCCAGTGTGGTGCTGATTCTCTGGGTTGTGACCGTTTGGGTTGTTTTAACCTCAGTATAAGAGGACACGGGTAAGTACAGCGGGGCTGGGGCAGAGCAGGTAGTTGAAGGACCATCCTTTGGTCTGAAGGGCTCTAGTGAGTCCTCTGCTGTGAGGCTGGAGCTTGGGCTTTTGCCTTTCAGCAACACCAGCAGTTTTTTGGTTTTGTTTTGTTTTTAAACCCCTGTGTGACAGGAGGGGTCTCAGAGTGAGACTTTGTACAAGGCACTGCAGGGTGGTGGTTCATGGAGTAGAATATGGTTCAGGCTCCCCTGTTTAAGGCAAGGGATTACTGGAGGGAGTCCAGCGGTGGGTTATGAAGATGTTGAGAGGTCTGAACATCTTTCTTATGAGGAAAGGCTGAGAGAGCTGGCGTGGTTCAGCTGGAGAGGAGAAACTAAGAGAGATCTTATCAATGTTTATGAATATCTCCAGCGTGGGTGTCAGAGGATGGACCAGACTCTGTTCAGTGGTGCCCAATGCCAGGGTGAGGGGCAACGGGCACAGACTGAAACACAGGAGGCTCCATCTGAACATGAGGAGAAACTTGTTTGCTGGGAGGTGCCAGAGCCTGGCCCAGGCTGCCCAGAGCGGGTGTGGAGTCTCCTTCTCTGAGACATTCAAACCCCCTGGACCCACCTGTGTGATCTGCTCTGTGACCCTGCGTGAGCAGGGCTGGGCTGGGGATCTGCAGAGGTCCTTTCAGCCCTGACCAGGCTGGGATTGATTCTGTGGGTGAAAGCCCTGAGTGTATCACATCAGTGTGGTTGCGTTGGGTGCACGGTGGCATTTTGGAACTGTGAATGTGTGCTGTGGTTAACAGCTCTGACATTTTTTTTGTCTGGGGTTTTTAGGGAGTGTGTGGAGTACGTCAAGAGCTTCAACATCCCCTTACTGGTCCTGGGAGGAGGTGGTTACACAGTCCGCAATGTGGCACGATGCTGGTGGGTTTCTTCTCTGCTTGCTGAAGGTCACTGATGAATCATTTTCTGTGGGCTTTGTCCCTGTGTGCAGCATGTAGCTTTCCCTGGACTGCGCTCATCTTTTTCCATCTTTTCAGGACTTATGAAACATCGTTGCTTGTAGAGGAAGCAATTAGTGAAGAGCTCCCATACAGTGGTAAGTTGAATTTCCACTTTTTTCCTTATTAGCTGAGCTAAAGTATTTGCTACATCAGCTGAAGAATTAACACTTCTATTCTGCATGAGCAGGGCCAAAGTGACAACACTTTCTGATCTTAGACATTACGTTAGTTGCCTCCTACCAACTCTCGTGGGCTTCGCTGGGCAGACAGATGCTTCCTGTGTCATATATCATTCAGTTTGGATTGTTCCCTGTTCAGTAACCTGAGTGTTACTTTTGCTTGCTCTGTTTGCTGTAATTCCTTGTGGGCACAGAGCTGTACATCACTTTATTTGTTAAGGTCTGGTCCCCCTGTCATGGTGGAGCGCACACTGCTCCCCGCAGGGCAGTGCGGGCTGTAACTGTCACTTGTTCCGTCACAGAGTACTTCGAATACTTTGCTCCAGACTTCACCCTTCATCCTGACGTCAGTACGAGGATTGAAAATCAGAACTCCAGGCAGGTGAGTGCTTGCGGCCTGATTTCTGTGTCAGCTGTTTGCTCCCAAAACCCTGTGGCTGATGCTCTCCCCTATGAAGCCAAGTAGAGCCCCGGTAAGGAATTTTTTGTGTGGCAGAAACCTGATGAAATACAAGCAGAATAAGACACTCTGGGATGTCAGAAAGTCTTGTAGCATTTGAGAACCTTGCTGAGTTGTTTCTCTTTTTCTGTGAGCTTGAGTCTCAAATGATTGACTTAACTCTTCTACCTCCTCTGCTCTGATAAAGAGCTTTTTGCACAATTGTCTTTCTCATGGCCACACATAGATGGTTCAGGCAGGGAGCAGTGCTGACAGTTGTGCCTCAGATCTTGCTGTGGTGTGATCCCTCTCTTTTTTTTAATGTAGTACTTGGATCAGATCAGGCAGACGATATTTGAGAACCTGAAAATGCTGAACCATGCTCCCAGCGTGCAGATCCACGATGTCCCTTCTGACTTGCTCAGCTACGATCGCACAGATGAGCCTGATCCGGAGGAAAGAGGCTCCGAGGAAAACTACAGCAGGTACCAGCTCTCTCGTTCTGGACAGACAGGCTTCTCTTTCCAACCCCTGCTAGGACACTGGAGACCATTGTGTTTCCTAGAAGGGTTGCTAAGTCACTTCTGAGCCCTTGGTTTTATCCAGGGAGCCTCTCGAGAAATGTGTGGTCTCCTCTTACAACATTACATGGGGTGTTTGCGTGCGGGGCGTCTTCTGACCTTTGCCAGCGGGCATTCTTCTCTGGCCCCAAGGGTATCGGCGCTCTGATGGTGATTTTCTTTCCCCAGACCTGAAGCTGCCAATGAGTTTTATGACGGTGACCACGATAACGACAAAGAGAGTGACGTTGAGATCTGAGGGCTCTGCCGTGGGGCTCTGGACTATGGCGCGGCCCCGTGTGGGACGTTGGTGCTTGGTGCAGTTAACTGGGCTGTGTAGACGCCAGTTAACCCTCCCTTTGGATCTGATTGCACGCGGTGGCAGCAGAAGTGGCACCACCGCAGGCTTCTGCTAGCTGGAGAGGCAGAGAACAGTGAAACGTGTTCCTTAAGTTCCACCACCCATCACGGTTCCAGCTGTTGCTGCTCTGGGAATGGAAATTCAAGCAGCGCTTGAATCTGTGCCATGGACCATCCGGCAGCCATGCAACTGCCTTCCCAACCCGACCTGCGCTGGTTCCGTCACCCCATAACCCCTGTGCGGGTTCTGCCAGCGGGGTGGGAGCGGAGCGGTTGTGCTGCCATCTCTGCCTCTCTCCAGCCGCAACACCTGATGCGTCCTGCTCTCCTGGCCCTCCGCTCACATACCACATCAATTCCTCGGAAACCTGCGCTGGGGTTCACTTCCCGACATGCCTTTAACCATCTGATGCTCCGCAGCTCAAGGAAAACCACTTGAGAAGACAAGGCCAGTTGTGGGATGGGGTCGGGAGTGTCCCAGCAGCAGCAGGGAGGGATGTGTGCAGGGCCTGGCCTTGTTCACTCCCCCCGTGTTCAGTTTTGTGTTCACAAAGGAGCGCTGCAACACTTGCCAAGTTGGACCTAACTTCCCTGGTTTTCTTTGTCCTTTGAGAGGCTGAAATCCCTGTGGGACAGAGGTTTGGCTACCAAGGTCAGCACATCATGTGTCTTGCACCTCTGCTGTAGCTTCCAGCTCTGTTTTCCAAATTCACATCTGGCCCTTCTGTGTGTGAGCAAGAGATTTGGGCTGCTTGCTTGGGGTGGAAACTCTTCCCTCCTGACCAGCCCCAGCTCTGCCTGCGGGTGAGGGAATCTGTGTCCTCCATGTCCCATCCTTTTGCCCTCACACAGCAGAGATTCCTCTCGGCCATCTCTCAATTCCCAAATTTTGCTGCTCCTTCTTCCGAGTTGTCACCTGGTACCTGTCGCGGTTTGGAGTTTGCGTTTGGGGAGGCGGGAAGGGGTTTAGCCTCGGACTCTCTGTACTGTTCTGGTTGTTTACTGAGGTCTTAAAACATTAAATGAAGAGGCAGTATTTTTCTTACCTGACCTGTTGTTTGTCTCTTTAATGCTCGCACCCTTTCGGCTCCTGTCCTCCCAAGGGTGGCAGACATGCAGATTGTGCCCGGTGGGGCAGCATCCTCTGCTGTTTGAATGAACGGGGGGTGTTCAGCTCCTCAAAGTGTGCGCTGGTGCGTTTTTCCCATCAGTGCACGATGAGGAGAGCGCCCTGAATTCCCTCACAAGAGGACATGTGGGCTGGTGGACGCTCCTGCCTGTGCCTCTGTGTCAGTAAAAGCTTTGCAGGAAGCTGCAGAGCTGATTCAAGAAACCTTTCCCACAATTGTTTTCAAGATCATGGTTTCTCTGAGTTGCAATTTCCAGAAGAGTTTGCTCTTTGCAGCCTCACTTTCCTAAAGTGACTATTTTTCTTTATTTTTAGACCCACCGTGATTTCCCTCTCCACTTCCCCAGGTCCATTAAACTTCTATCAAATCAGCTCACACTGGGTTGCGTGGATGCTGTTCCTCTTGGGTCTAGTCTCTGCTGATAAACCTGTGGAAAAACAAGGTAGAAAAGGAAAAAGTATCTGGTTTGGGAGGTGAGGGCCAGGAGGAGACACCAGCTCAACCAGTCTGGTGATGTGTTCACAGGTGATGCCCATTCCCAGTTGGATGTTTGCGCAACCACCAGCCCAAGGGTTTCCCAAGATTTGTGGGAAAGGGGTAAAGCTTGGCCAGAGTTGAGCTATAGCTTGTGTAACTACAGCGTAACGCAGGCAGTAAGTCAGCGTTACTCCCATTAGAAGGAAGTTACGATAGGCTTAGACTCGATGTGGAAAAGGATGCTCAAAGGTGTGATGAGTGATCCCATCGATGAGGATTCTCAGCTGGGGAGGGAGAACCAAGCTGGGAAAGGATATGTAAGGTCTATAAAACCACAAGTGTCAGGCTTTCTCCAAATATTTAGCAATTAGAGGAGCATCAAGTTAAAATACCAAGCATAAGGATGTTGCTTTGAGCACACCCGGTTGAGCTGCTCAAGCTTTTTGCCACCAGGTATTGTGAATGTGGGTTCAAAAAGGGATGGGGAGAATAAAATAAAAAAGGTTATGAAATACAGTTCTGGGTGCAAATTGGTGGTGGTGGTGGGCGCTCTGGAGAGGTGTTGCTGTGTGCTCACCTGTGCCGGTGCCGTCCCTGCGTTTGTCATTCAGCAGCACAGGCGCTGGGCTGGGTGGACTTTACTCTGACCTGTATAATCAGCTCAATTTGTTTCTAGTTTTTTGCAATAGAGACAATGCTTCTTGCAAATCAGAAGACACAAAGTGCAGCTCCAGTGATCAGCCAGGCTGGGAAAAAGAAAAGCTTGTGTCTGAATAGAAAATAAACTTGTTGTATTCTGCCTTGCCATCTCACCTGGGGTCAGGGTTGTCTTGTTCCCTTTGCTGCTGTCATCACCCCTGCAGCAAAACTGATGTACAGGGGAGTCCAGGCTCCCACTGTGGGCAGCACAAAGTGTTTGATTTTGGGGAAAAAAGGGAATTCCCCCTTGTGATTCTCTCTTACCTTTGAGGATGGGGATGAGCTGACCGTGCAAACCCCCCAGCCAGCTTTTCCCCCAGCACTGTCTGCTGTTCTCTTTTCAGAGTGCTGCTCTGTCCTGTGAAACGATGCTGGATGTTTGGAATATCATCTTACCTGGGATTCTAAAGCTGGATTTGGTTTTGTTATTTTGGGAAATGGCTGAGAAAGAACTTCAGTCTGTAGAGATATATACTCTTTTTTCTTTATAATTTTATTTTCCCGCTGCAGCAGGGCTGCTAGAAAATAAGAAAGCATTCACTACACTTGCTATCTGATATCACAGGGCTACCGGAGCTGTGTGAGACCAACATTTATCCCATCGCCTGGTCCCGGGTGATCCTGATCCCCCCACCACCTTCTGTATCCCAGGTGAGGTGACAAACATGCACTCCTGCCTGCTGCACCACCATCCCTTGGTGACTCCGGCTCATGGGCAGGCTGCTCCCTAAAGCACAGAATGGGCTGATAACAGCTCAGACTAAATGAGGCCTGATTTAATTACCCCTAGAAATTAGAGCAGGCACTTGTGCACCGCTGTACAGCAGCAGTTTCTAAGGCCCGCAGCTGCACCCAGTCACAGGGGTGGGTGGGCGGCGGAGGCTGAACGCGATTTGGGCTGCTAGAGTGTGTTTTTAATCTTCCTTGCTGTTGTTTTTCGTTGTATTCTTTTACTTGTCCCCAGCGCAGCGCCGGTGACGCGCTCCCGGCCCTGGGGGCGGGGCCTGGGGCGGGTGGGCGGAGCCGGAAAGCGCTGGCTCATGAATATTAATGTTCGGCGTGGCTGGCGCCAGGCGGTGAGCGCGCCCTGAGATTTCCCTTTATTATTATCATCCCTTTTCGCCATAAACTCACTTACTGCGCTATTTTGGGGGTTCGTTTAAGTTCAGTTGGGTGTTTGGTGCAGACCCTGAGGCTCTGCAAACTGCAGCGCTTCTTTCTGGGGAAAAAAAAGAAGAAATGTATTTCCGTACACTGTTTTAATTCTTACCCTTAAATTTTGCGTTTTCAGGAGACTGCAGAATATTGAGTTTAGGCCTCGGTTCTTGGTGAACACCTCAGCCCGGGGTCCCAAGGCTCGGGAGACGTTTGTGAACCTGCTACAGCTCCCAGCTGATGGATGGGGGAAAATCTGCCCCAGGAGTTCATAAAACCTCCAGATTATGCTGAGAGCACGTGTAGGACATGAAGTTGTGCTTGTGCATTTAATAATCAAGTAATACTATTTATTTTCAGGTTTCGGATGGGCGCCTCGGTGCGGGATCCAGAGCCTTTCAACAGCTGCTCTGCCATGGCGAAAGGCAAAGTCCGGCTTAGCGGGGCCTGAGCAAGGTCCTGCTTACAGGTCTGTGGTTTCTTTGTGCTTCTCAGTTCCCCGGAGTCGTCGGGCTTTGGGAGTTAGTGAACCTGTTTTGAAGATGCCAGTTTTCTAGACTGGCTGTGAAACCTTTGTCCCCTCTAAGCACGGGAAGAAATGTTAATGTCGTAGCTGCTTCTCTGGTCTCCGGCCTGTTAATTAGTGAGAAAATCTCTATCTCTTGCAGGAGTGTTCTCTTTGCTACTAGTATTATTTGGTGGTACTATTTGCTGCTTGAGCCACCATCCCTGGAGGGGGTTTAAAAGACGTATAGATGAGGTTCTTAAGGACATGAGTTAGTGCTAGAGTTAGGTTATGGTTGGTCTCGATCTTAAGAATCTTTTCCAACCAAAATGATTCTATGATTATTGGTAGTAGTAGTAGTAATATTATCCTTCCTTGAGGATCCCAGCTCCTGACCTTAGATGGTGTGTGCGGGATTTTGGGAGCGCCGTGGCCTTTATTGATTCCCTAATGTGCGACTGAGGTCATAAAAATCTCTCTCCCAGTCTCCGATACTGTTGGGTTAGACAAAGGCTGACCATTCTAGAGTAAGTTTTCCTAACGGCACACAGAGGTGAATGACGCTGCCTTGTTTCTCCTCTGCCTCAGGTGATATGAGCCCCGACACCCACCTTGGGGAGGATTTGTGTTTCTCCTCCCTGCAGCCTAACGTGGGCTGGAAGGCAGGTTTCCTTCTACTGATTTCATTTTTCCGGGTGTTGAAAACAAGCTCGAGCTCTCCCAGCTAAAACACAGGCCCTGTGCTCTCTTTTATAAGCTTCTTGTAGTTCTTTGGCTATCTGTCAGTAAATTAGGTGGCATTTTACAGATGAAGATGAAGGAAATTATCAAGGATATCTACCCAGGAGTCAGATGTCCGGCAAAGCCTGTCCTTGCCACAATATTGTCAGCCTTCAGCCTAGTGAAATATTGAACATATGTTTAACGGTTGTGTAACTCAAATGCCTCTTAAATACACAAGGTCTGCCCTTGTTCCTGCTCTGCCTGGGGGATAATTCCCAGCAGGTCATAAACGGTATGCTCGGCTGTGCTTTACCAGTTTTAAAGAATAAATAACCAGAAATGTCTTTGTTCCTGCCTATGCAGAGCAAGAACCTGCAGCCGTGAGGACATGGGTGTGTTTGGGTAGCTCCAAGGTTTTCCCATTAATGTTTGCTGTTCTGTTTATAATGTCTTGTAAATATATTATGTTCATAGCTCAGAGTGTATAAATGTTTTATTTAATGGCACGTGAAGTGCATGTTCCTTTCTTTGGCACCTCACGAACAGTTTTGGCAGAGCAATTTGCTTAGGATGGGGTTTAGGGAAAAAAGAAAAATGAACTTCCCTCAATAGGCTGAAACCAAGTTTTGGGTAGAGCTACATCTCTGGTTTCTATCGGGGTGGATTTTGGCTTTCTAATGAGACTGAAATGCAATGGGTATTTGATAAGGTGAATCACGGTTGTATTTGCACCACACTTGTGTAATAGCTCATGGTGGAAATGGTGCCCTGCTTGCTGAACTTGCTCGTTCCACCAGTGTAGGTGTTTGAAAAAACATGTGGTTTTCTTCCACAGGCAGAGCTGAAGCTGAACGAGGAGGAGCTGCAGCCTCTGAGGGAGCGGGACGTGAGGATTTGGGGCAGATGATGTGCTGTTACCTGCACCCCGCGCTGTGAGTGTTCCAGCCTCTCACTGTAGCCCCTGCCCACAGGTCACCAGGAAGAGACACCCCACTTCTCCAGTGACTGCAACTCAAAGTCTCCAACCTGGCTTTTCTAGACGAACTTCAGAAGCTTCTGAAGCTAAAACAGGGCCTAAAACAATAATCCCTCGAATAAATAAAAAGAAATGTATGTACCTATACAGTAAGTGTCAAACCTGACTGGCTGTAATATCTCACAGCACAGTTGTTTGTTTGGTTTCTTGCTGAAGCTTTCAGGGAGGCGGTTGGTCACGCAGTAATTAAGCCCACCTTAAATTGTAATAAAGGTTCAGCTGTCCCATTGCTTGGGCGCAGGTATTCCTTGTATCAAACCCAGAATGCTGCTGTGTGTGGGCAGGGAGTGCTGCCAGGTTTCAGTGGTTTATATTGACAGCAGCTTCCAGAAGAAACCATTATCCCGTGGTGTCCTCCCGAAGAGAAGAGCAGCTCAGTGTGCAGGCGGAGATTCTGCAGCAGCAGGTAGTGAGCACAGAGGGTTTCTCCGGCCAGGGCAGAGCACCTGAGGGTTTTGGGGTGTGTGTTTACAGCGGTGCTTTTCCTAATTGTATTTGCTTTTCTCTTTAGGTAACTCGACTGATAAAACCAAGATGGAAGAAATCAAAGCCAGAGCAGCAGAACTTCAGAAAAAGGATTTTGACTCGTGGTCGGGTAACTGTGTTCGGTTTTGGGCCCCTCATAGTAAGGAGGACATTGAAATACTAGAGTGAGTGCAGAGGAGGCGACAAAGCTGGTGAGGGGCTGGAGCACAAGTGTGATGGAGCAGCTGAGGGACCTGGGGGTTCAGCTGGAGAACAGGAGCTGAGGGGAGACCTTCTGATCTCTGAACTGCCTGAAAGGAGCTTGGAGCCAGGGGGGTCGGGCTCTGCTCCCCAGGAACAAGCGCCGGGAGCAGAGGAAACGGCCTCAAGTTGCGCCAGGGGAGGTTGAGGTTGGATATGGGAACAATTTCTTCCCCAAAGGGCTGTGGGGCATTGGAACAGGCTGCCCAGGGCAGTGCTGGAGTCACCAGCCCTGGAGGGTTGGACAGACGGACATGAGGTTCTCAGGGACATGGGGTAGTGCCAGGGGTGGGGAAACGTTTGGACTCAAGATTGAGGGTCTTTTCCAACCAAAATGATTCTGTGATTCTACAATGCTAAGTGGCAAAAAACTCCTAATATCCATCTCCAGCCCAGCAGTGATGGCCCCAAGTTCCCTACTGCACATGTTCACACAGACACGGGTGGTGACACCTTTCCTGCTGGGGAGGATTCACTGCACATCGGGCACAGTCTGGAGGCAGCTGCTCACACCACGGTGACGTGGACAGCACCGTGCAATCCCACCCCATCAGTTTCACTTATTTCCTACCAGACAGAAACTGCTTGCAAGTTCAGGAGGCAGGAGAGCCCTGTGCCCACAGCTCAGATGTTGTTTTCCCTCACTGTGACAGCTGTAACTTTTCATTTTTTTTTTAATTTGGATGTAAACACACACTCTTCCTCTGCCAGAAAGTCTGGAGAAGGCTCCAGGGAGACCTGATTGCAGCCTTTCTGAATTTAAAAGGGGCCTGTAAGGAAGATGGGGACAGACTTTTTAGCAGGGCCTGTTGTGATAGGACAAGGGGTGATGGTTTTAAACTAAAAGAGGGAGATTCAGGCTGGACATGAGGAAGAAATTGTTGCCCTGAGGGTGGTGAGAGCCTGGCCAAGGTACCCAGAGAGGTGGTGGATGAACCATCCCTGGAGACATCCCAGGCCAGGCTGGACGGGGCTCTGAGCAACCTGAGCTGGTGAAGATGTCCCTGTCATGGCAGGGGTGGCACTGGGTGAATTTTGAATGTCCCTTCAACTCAAACTCTTCTGTGATTCTATAAAAGATCAAGCACAATGTGTACATGGAGAATTAATTAGGCATGAGTGGCAGCACTTCTAGCCCAGCACTAGGTAGAACAGGCTTTAGTTTCATCTCTGCCAACCTATCAGTTAGAATCATAGGATCACTTCCATTTGAAAAGACCCTCAGGATCATTGAGTCCAACCATAACCCACCCCTGGCACTGCCCCATGTCCTGAGAACCTCATCTCTGTCTGTCCAACCCTCCAGGGATGGGGACTCCAGCACTGCCCTGGGCAGCCTGTTCCAATGCCCCACAGCCCTTTCCTAGGGTCAGGCAGAGGAATGAATCTTTGTCTCTGGTTGTGTGCCTGGAGTACTGCAGGAGGGCTGGCTGGCTGTGGTTCTGAGAGGTTTTTAGGAGAAGCAAGGAATCCCCCCATCCCTATATGTACATATACCCCATGTACGTCCATGCTCAGCCCATATGTCCGTTTTCTCTGCAGCTGGACTCAGAACAGATGGCACAGAAGAGATGTACATAGAAACAAAGAAGATGAAAAGGGACTTTGAGGAGAAACTACTGGATGCAGGTGGAGATGCTGGAGGTGGAGAAGCAGCAGGTGACTGGAGAAGCAGGAGCTGGTGAGCAAACTGAGGTTCTCTGGCTGGGACATGGGCTGGGGTACAGCAGATCAGACACTGTCCTCCTCAGAGTGCT